>NC_053431.1:68636677-68977032 GCF_007990345.1 Gossypium hirsutum
AACATCGCAAGGTATGCTTCATACCCCTTTCTTACATATCTGAGCCAACATTGAGGATATTACAGCTGGCAACCCATCCAAGTCCGTAGACTCAACTCGGATTACTTCATTATTTGCGCACCTCAAATCAATAGTCTTGCTTTTGCAATTCACAACCGCATCATGCACGGTCAACCAATCCAAACCGAGAATAACATCAAATTCATCAAACGGCAGAAGCATCAAGTCCGCCAGAAAACAAGAACCTCGAATTACTAGGGGACATTTCTTACACACTTTGACTAATAAACTGTACTAATTGGCCCGACCAAAAATTCTAGAAAAAAATACATAGATGGGGACATGAGTCTAGTTTCAGGGAAAAATCACAAAACTGATTTTCGAGTTGTGAAACTCAAGATATGATTTTTGAAGCGACTAGTACTCAGACTGGGCAGTGTCTGGAAAAATTTTTCAAAGTTTGTTAACATCTCGTGTCCGACTCCGGTGTCGGTCTCGGGTTCGGGGTGTTACATTAAATTGGTATCAGAGCTACGGTTTAGTCGATTCTAGGACTAACGTAATGTGTTGGGTCTAGCTATACATGCCATTTTATGTGATTACTTGATAGTGTGGTGATTTCTGACAATTGTAAATGTGTTTATAGTAATGGATCCCGATCGTGACCGAGAGGTAGCTGATGATCTTGAGAGTGTAGCGCCTGCTCCCGCACAAGGGACAATGCCGGCAGACTCTCAACCTAATGCTAGTAATCCGAATGATGAAGCTAGACAAGCATTCTATAGCGTGATGAATGATTGGTTCAACCAATACATTCGAACTAATATGGCTGTTCCACAACCTCCATTCCCGACAAATACTACCCCTGCACCTACAATACCACCGGTAACGGACCAAATAAGGTCAAATAAGCCCCCAGTTGACAGAATCCGAAAACATGGGGCTACTGAATTTAAGGCTATGGATAGCGATGATGCCGAGCAAGCTGAATTTTGGCTGGACAACACTATCCGGGTACTCGATGAGCTATCTTGTACACCCGATGAATGCCTAAAGTGTGCTATCTCCTTGCTACGTGATTCTGCCTACTATTGGTGGAGTACTCTGACTTCTGTTGTGCCCCGAGAGCAAGTAACTTGGGAGTTTTTCCAAACTGAGTTTCGGAAAAAGTATATCAGTCAGAGATTTGTTGATCAAAAACGGAAGGAATTTCTTGAGCTTAAGCAAGGCTCCATGTCGGTTACTGATTACGAGCGAAAATTTGTTAGACTTAGCAAATACGCTCGGGAATGTGTTTCGTCCGAAGCTATTATGTGTAAACGCTTCGAGGATGGGCTGAATGAAGATATAAAAATGTTCGTTGGCGTTCTTGAAATACGAGAGTTCGTGGTACTTGTTGAACGAGCTTGTAAAGCCGAAGAGCTTAGAAAAGAAAAGCAAAGAGTTGATGAGGGAACTGGAGAGTTTCGTAAAAGATCCTCGGGAAGGTCTCTTCAACAAGCATCGAAGAGATTTCGAGATGATGCGGGCCAGTTTAGAGGCACTTCGGCCTTTTTAGACGAGATCGTGATCGACCCCTTGTGGATACACGAGGCACTTCAGTCGCCAGTGTTGGGAATGAACGTCGAGATAGAACGAAATGTCGATATTGCGGTAAATGGCATTCGGGAGTTGTAGATTCCCTGACCGCTCCTGTTACAAGTGCGGATCAGTTGACCACTTCATTAAAGATTGCTCGAGGTTGTTTGAACAGAATGAAAATCAGAGTGGGAAACCGGGTGCTACCACTGCTCGAGGTAGACCATCTGGAAATACGGGCAATGCTAGTGGTGGTCAGAAAAGTTCTAGAGGTGATATAACCAGATCCGAAGCTCGTGCGCCTGCTAGAGCTTATGCTATACGTGCCCGCGAGGATACTTCTTCGCCTGATGTTATTACCGGTACATTCACTCTCTTTGATACTAAAGTAATTGCTTTGATTGACCCCGGTTCTACTCATTCTTACATATGTGAAACCTTAGCATCCAGTAAGACTTTACCTATTGAGTCTACTGAGTTTGTAATTCGAGTGTCAAATCCCTTGGGTCATTACGTGCTTGTCGACAAAGTGTGTGAGAAATGTCCCCTGGAAATTCGAGGTTCCTGTTTTCCGGCGGACTTGATGCTTTTGCCGTTTGATGAATTTGATGTTATCCTTGGTTTGGATTGGTTGACCGTGCATGATGTGATTGTGAATTGCAAGAGCAAGACTATTGATTTGAGGTGCGCAAATAACGAAGTAGTCCGAATTGAGTCTGCGGACTTGGAGGGGATGCCAGCTGTAATATCAGCAATGTTGGCACAGAAATATGTAAGAAAAGGGTGCGAAGCATACCTTGCGTATGTACTTGATGACAAAGAATTAGAAAAGAAACCCGAATCTGTGCCGGTGGTTTGTGAATACCCGGATGTTTTTCCGGAAGAATTGCCGGGTTTACCACCTGTTCGGGAGATAGAGTTTGGTATTGAGCTTGCACCTAGGACTACGCTGATTTCGATAGCCCCATATCGTATGGCACCAACCGAGTTAAAAGAGTTAAAAGCTCAGTTGCAAGAATTGACGGATAGAGGTTTTGCGCGACCAAGCTTCTCACCTTGGGGTGCACCAGTATTGTTCGTGAAAAAGAAGGACGGAACCATGAGGTTGTGTATTGACTATCGTCAACTGAATAAAGTGACGATAAAGAATAAATATTCGTTGCCGCGCATCGATGATTTGTTCGACCAACTGAAGGGAGCCACAGTGTTCTCAAAAATAGATTTGAGATCGGGCTATTATCAGTTGCGAATTCGAGAATCGGACATACCAAAAAAAAAATAATAATAAACTGCCTTCAGAACGAGATATGGTCACTATGAATTCTTAGTGATGCCGTTTGGGCTCACTAATGCCCCTGCGGTATTTATGGATTTGATGAATCGGATCTTCAGACCATATTTGGATCGGTTCGTAGTTGTGTTCATTGATGACATTTTGGTCTATTCAAGAGATGAGACCGAACATGCTGAGCATCTGAGGCTAGTGCTGCAAATTTTGCGGGAGAAGCAGTTATATGCTAAGTTCAGTAAGTGTGAGTTCTGGTTAAGAGAGGTTAGCTTCTTGGGTCATGTGGTATCCGCGTCGGGTATTCGAGTTGACCCGAACAAAATTTCAGCCTTACTTGACTGGAAACCTCCGAGAAATATTACTGAGGTTCGGAGCTTTTTGGTGCTCACCGGTTATTACCGACGATTTGTCAAAGGTTTCTCGATGATAGCCACACCAATGACGAAGCTACTTCAAAAGGACGTTAAGTTCGAATGGACGGAGAAGTGTCAGAAAAGTTTTGATCAACTGAAAACTCACTTGACTGAAGCTCCAATTTTAGTGCAACCCGAATCGGGTAAAGAGTTTGTCATTTATAGTGACGCATCCCTACTTGGGTTGGGTTGCGTATTGATGCAAGACGGTCGAGTTGTGGCCTATGCGTCGAGACAATTGAAGTCACACGAGAGAAATTATCCGACCCATGATCTCGAATTAGCCACCATCGTATTTGCTTTGAAAATATGGCGACATCATTTGTTTGGTGAGAAGTGCCATGTATTTTCGGATCACAAAAGTCTCAAATATTTGATGACTCAACGAGACTTGAATCTGCGACAAAGACGTTGGCTTGAGTTGTTGAAAGATTACGAGCTTGTCATTGATTACCACCCGGGAAGGGCTAACGTGGTTGCGGACGCCTTAAGCCGGAAGTCATTGTTTGCTTTACGAGCGATGAATGCGCATTTGTCTGTTCTACCAGACAATGTGTTGGTAGCTGAATTAAAAGCTAAACCATTATTGACTCACCAAATTCGTGAAGCCCAGAAAGTCGATGATGAATTGGTTGCAAAACGGGCTAAGTGTGTTCCGAACGAGGAATCGGAGTTTCAAATTGATGATGATGATTGTTTGAGGTTCAGAAATCGTTTGTGTGTTCCAAGGAATTCGGAACTCATTTCGATGATTCTGAACGAAGCCCATTGTAGCCAAATGTCAATTCACCCGGGGAGTACGAAAATGTACAACGATTTGAAACGTCGATTTTGGTGGCATGGTATGAAACGAAACATCTCCGACTTTGTTTCGAGATGTTTAATATGTCAACAAGTGAAAGCGGAACATCAAGTGCCTTCAAGATTACTTCAGCCGATCATGATACCCGAGTGGAAATGGGATCGAGTCACAATGGACTTTGTGTCCGGACTGCCATTGTCAACTAGTAAGAAGGATGCGATTTGGGTTGTTGTCGATAGACTGACTAAGTCGGCTCACTTTATCCCCGTGTGTATGGATTTTCATTGGATAGACTAGCTGAATTGTACGTTTCTCAAATTGTGAGATTATACGGGGTACCTGTTTCTATCGTGTCGGAGAGAGATCCGAGATTCACCTCACGATTTTGGAAGAAATTGCAAGAAGCTCTGGGTACCAAGCTGCATTTTAGCACTGCTTTTCACCCCTAAACCAATGGTCAATCCGAGCGGATAATTCAGATACTTGAGGATATGTTGAGATGTTGCATCCTCGAGTTCAGTAGTTCATGGGAACGGTATTTACCTTTGATTGAATTCGCTTACAACAATAGTTTTCAATCAAGTATTAAGATGGCACCCTACGAGGCTTTGTACGGTCGTAAATGCCGTACACCATTGTTTTGGACCGAGCTCAGTGAAAGTAAAATTTTCGGAGTTGATTTGATTAAAGATGCTGAACGGAAAGTAAAGGTAATCCGTGAAAGTCTGAAGGTAGCCACAGATCGTCAGAAGTCGTACGCGGATTTGAAACGAAAAGACATCGAGTATCAGGTGGGAGACAAAGTGTTCCTTAAGGTTTCACCTTGGAAAAAGATACTCAGGTTTGGCCATAAGGGCATGTTGAGCCCGAGATTCATTGGGCCGTACGAAATCTCCGAACGAGTTGGTCCGGTTGCGTATAGATTGATTTTGCCCCCGGAGCTTGAAAAGATTCATGACGTCTTTCATGTTTCGATGCTTCGACGCTATCGATCTGATCCATCGCACATAATTAGCCCATCAGAGGTTGAAATTCAAGTCGACATGAGCTATGAAGAAGAACCGATGCGTATCCTAGCTCGTGAAGTGAAGGAGTTGCGAAACAAAAGAGTTCTGCTAGTAAAGGTGTTATGGCTCAAACACGGGATCGAGGAAGCTACTTGGGAGACCGAGAGCTCGATGAAAGAACGATACCCAAACCTATTTACCGGTAAGATTTTCGGGGACGAAAATTTCTTAAGTGGGGGAGAGTTGTGACAGCCCAAAGTTGACCCTAGTCGGGAAGTGGTTTCGGGACCGCTAAACCGAGTCACCGAAATGTTGAATGTGATATTTATTGTCTAGAATATGTAATTATGAATGTGTGAAAATTTCAAGCTTCGATTTAGTCGATTGCATGTGAATTTAGTCAATAGGACTTATGTGAGAAAATTTTAAAATGTGATAGGTCAATGTGTGAGGACCTATTAGTGCATGTGGACAAAGGGGGGACTTGCATGTCAAATTTCCCCCCCTAATGAGTAGTGGCCGGCCATGACAAGAAATGATGGGCAAAACATGTCATGAAACATGTTTTGTTAATGGAAGAATAAAATAAGGAGTATGGGTAATAAAGAAATGGAAACAAAAGAAAAAAAAAATGTGTGGTTGCCCCCCCATTGCCGTGAGCTAAAGAGAAGAAAGGAGAAAAATTTGTGTTCATCCTTTCTCACCTTCATTTAGCCTAAATTAGAAAGAAAAACAAAGAAAAAAATTTCTCATCCTTTGGTTCATCCTTGGCCAAAAATTTTAAGGAGGAAAGAAGAAGAAAGGTGAAGAGATTCGGCCATGCATGTAGCTAGGCTAAGGTATGTTTGATGATGTTCCATGAGATGCATGCATGTTTTAGTTGTTAGCTTGAGTTCTACCTAGCCCATGGTCTAAATCTTGCTATGTGATGGAAATGGCACTTGACCATGGATGCATCATTCTTGGTTGATGTTTGATGTTGTGGTGATGAGGCATGAGGATGAGTTAAGATTCGGCCTAGGTGGAGGTTGTGTTAATGCCATTGCATGCAAAATATGAAGCTTGTTAATGATGCATGTGATGATGGCTTGATGATTCTTGAACCTCCTTTTTAGCATTTTTGTGTGAGCACATATGTGCATTGGTTGCTAAATGGAGAAGAATCGGCTAGCAAGATGTGTGCTAAGGCCGAATGTAACTTTGCATGTTAATGAGCAATGCATGTGCTAAATTGATGAAAAGGGGGAGGATGCTTTACTAGTGTGTATATGTGTGTATTAAGTGTTGAAATCGACCCCAAAAATAGACATGCATATTCGGCCAAGGGGAAAGAAATTAGCTAATATGTTGTGTTGATGCATGATTTTTGCATGTATGAGACTTTAATGTCTAATGTATAAATATGGGCTAAGTGCCTTGTGTTCATCTTTTTGATGCCTAAATGATGAAATCAATTTATTTGTTTAATTAAGCTCAAGAGCAAAGGGGAAATAAATCCGATAAAGGGAAGGAAAAAGTGGTTGAATAGCTAGCGGAATCGTTCGACAACACCCGAGGTAAGTTCTTGAGTAAGAGAGCTTAAATTACGATGTGATTAAATCATGTTTTAAGCAAATTAAAATCATGCTCTATGAGTGGCTATTGAGCCGAATGTGCAAGGATGGTGTGTGCCTTGTGTTGAGTTTTGCTAATGAAAAAGAAATACGAATGTGCCATGAATTATTGTTAGAGGTGCATGATTAATTGAATGCTGTCCGGGCTAAGTCCCGAAGGCTTTGTGCTAAGTGAATATATCCGGACTAAGATCCGAAGGCATTTGTGCGAGATACAAATTCCGGGTTAAGCCCCGAAGGCATTTGTGCGAGATACAAATTCCGGGTTAAGCCCCGAAGGCCTTTGTGCGAGATACTAAATCCGGGTTAAGTCCCGAAGGCATTCGTGCGAGTTGTTAAATCCGGGTTATGTCCCGAAGGCATTGTGTGAGTTACTAAAACCGGGCTATGTCCCGAAGGCATTTGAACGAGGAGCTATATCCGGTTAAATCCCGAAGGTACGTGATTTGGTAATGAATGAGCTTGCTGTAAAATTCCAGCGAATACTCGAAAAACATCCCAATATGGGGATATGTTACGTATGTGTTGAATTTAATCGAGCCCTTACAAATAAATGTTCGCTCAGTTGATAAACGAGCTACCGGCCTTCGGCTAAGTTAGTTTATTGTGTATGTACATAAGGGTTGTTAATGTTGTGAAGCAAGTTTGATATCGGTAAATTGCGTATTATGAAATATTCCGTTTAGCTAAATGTGTGCTATTCTTTGTGTATGCTGGAATTCCTTGCTCAAAACTTACTAAGCATAAATTGCTTACTCGTTACATTGCTCCTCTGTTTTATAGATTTTTGGTTCTCCAGCTATCGGACTCGGGATCTTGAAGTCGAAGTCGCCCACACTATCAAAGGCTCTTTTGGGTACTATTTTGGTTGAATTTTGATATGGCATGTATAGGACTACCCATTGTTGTCTTTCGAGTACTTTATGAAATGTATAAGTGTACAGCCATGCGAAAATGGCTTGTAGAAGTGGAGTATGGCATTAGACCATTCGTGTTTATGAATGTATAAATGGTTTCATGATGTAACTATAGTTGGAATGGAAGTGTTGAGCAAATGATCAGCCATTGGAATGGCTAAGTATGATCATATGTGGGCATATGTATGACAAGGCCCTAGTTGGTCCATGAAACCCCGAAAATAGGTAAGGTTTACTTTGAAAACAGAGGCTGACAGCAGCAGTGGTGTGGATTGGAAAAATCACAAGAATTCGTAGGAGTGGAATTAAATAGTGAATAAATTATGTAATCGAACCTTGATGAATCTACTTTCATATGAAAGTAACTAAACAATCATATGAACAGTACAGTAAGAGATATTCAGGTTGTTGTGGACAGGGCCAGAACAGTTTCCGGATTCCCTGTTCCGACGTTGGAAATTCACTATAAATTGACCAGAGATAATTAGGAGTCATACCATACATGTATGGATTCCTCTCTGAGTCTAGTTTCCATAGAAACAAACGGCATCAGTATTGAAGCTCTGTGCAGAGAGATATCCAAGTCGTAATGAGCAAAGGTCAGTGTAGTCGACCCCTGTAACATGGGAGATTTTGACTAATAAACTGTACTAATTGGCCCGACCAAAAATTCTAGAAAAAAATACATAGATGGGGACATGAGTCTAGTTTCAGGGAAAAATCACAAAACTGATTTTGAGTTGTGAAACTCAAGATATGATTTTTGAAGCGACTAGTACTCAGACTGGGCAGTGTCTGGAAAAATTTTTCAAAGTTTGTTAACATCTCGTGTCCGACTCCGGTGTCGGTCTCGGGTTCGGGGTGTTACAAATGGTCTAATGTCATACTCCACTTCTACGAGCCATTTTCGCATGGCTGTACACACATACATCACAAAAAGTACTTGAAAAACAACAAAGGGTAGTCCTATACATGCCATATCCAGAGTTCAACTAAAAGAGTACCAAAAGGGCTTTGATAGTGTGGATGACTTCGACTTCGATGATCCCGAATCCGATAGCTAACGAACAAAATCTATAAAACAGAGAGCCAAAGCAACGGGGTAAGCATTTTAAAGCTTAGTAGGTTTCAAGTAATGAAATCGGCTTTGACTAAAGTATTACATTCACATAGCTAAATGAATCACTTTATTAATACACATTCTCATAATCATACTTACTTCACACTTCATCAACATATACACACACAAGGTATCAACCTATCTAAAAGCCGAAAGTTCGTTAGTCGATTGAACGAATACTATTTAAAACGAATCGACTTTTCCGATGCACATGCAAACATACCTTATCGTTTGGGTTTTTCGAGCGTATTAATTGAATTTAGTACAACACAAAACGCTCACCTTCAAACCCAAGTTTCTTCGGAATTTAGCCGGATATAACCACAAGCACAATTGCCTTCGGATCTTAACTCGGGTATAGCAACTCGCACAAATGCCTTCGGGTCTTAGCCCGGATATATCAACTCGCACAAATGCCTTCGGGTCTTAGCCCGGATAAAATCACTAGCATAAATGCCTTCGGGACTTAGCCTGGATAAAATCACTAGCATAAATGCCTTCGGGACTTAGCCCGGATATCATTCAAATGCTCATGCACACATATATCAATAATCATGACACATCCATATTTCATTTTCGTTACTAAGGCTCAAACACAAAACATTTATTAAACCTTTCCAATTTCGGCTCAATAGCCACACACAAAGAGCATGATTTCAATTGGCTTTATAACATAGTCTCTATGCACATTCGGCTATCCGTCATAGTATGACTAATCATTTCAATATAATTCAAGTAGGGTCATTACTCGAAGACTTACCTCGGTTGTTGTCGAACGGTTTCGACGGCTATTCGATCACTTTTTCCTTCCCCTTATCCAACTTTGGTCCTCTAAGCTCTTGAGCTTAATTCAAACAGATAGAGCTTATTTAATAATTTATCAATTTAACTATTCGATTAAATACATTTATATTATACAATTAGGTGCGAATAATTTTATTGACTAGTTATTCAAGCATTATACATGTGCTCTACTCATGCACCACCGAATAATAGGACTAGCTTAATACCTTGCATTTTCGAATTCATATACATCATTTAGTTCCTCATAACATACATTTTGTCCTTAACCAACACAAGAGCCCAAAGCATCACTTACAATGCCGAATTCCAATTAAGTCTACCATCATAGCATTATCATATTTATGCACTTGGTAAGTTGCGTTTGAACACATTCGGCACTAGGTGACCAAACCAATGTTCCTCGAACACTAAACCCAATTTATAACCAACTCAAAACTCCTTAACAACAAGCATTTAATAACAATGTACTTAACCAATTCCTTAAACATGCATTCGGCAATTACACCAAGACCATCTTAACTCGTTTCTCATCTTGCTAACAAAAACATAGTAAAGCAAATCTTCATACACAATGGTTATCAATTCATCCATTCACTAGGGACATGACCTAATGTTCAATAACAACCCCTCCTTTACCAAGTACACATTCGGCCTTGGTACATAATAAGGTAGCCGATTTCTTTCCCTTTAGCACCCATTGCTCACATATGATTATTTGTATAGTTCAAACACTCATCTATCTTTGCTCATCTAAATTTAACATGGAACAACAAAATTCACCATTGTCAAATACCATAGCCGAAAGCCCTAGTCCATAACACAAATCAAGATTTCTACATGGGTTACAAAAGTAGTTTCATATCTTACTCAAGATTAACCAAATTTTCATGAACTAATATAAACTTCTTACCTTGCTATTAGCCTAGGATGACCGAATGCCTCCCTCCCCACTTCCTCTTCACAATCGGCCAAGAAGAACAAAATGAGAAAGACTTTTTGTTCTCTTTTTTTTCCCTTTTCCCCCTTCTACACGGCTAAGAAGAACTAAAGTATGAAGCCTTTCCCTTCTTTTTTTTTTTCGGTCATGCATGAGAATGATGAACACATTTTTTTTCTTTGTTTTCTTCCTTCAATTTCTTATTAGTTTATTGCCCATGTTCTTATTTTATTTTTCCATTAACACAATATGTTTCATGACATGTTTTTCCCATCATCCCTTGTCATGGCCGGCCACTAGTACTTACATGGGGGGAAATTGACATGCAAGTCCACCCCTTTGATTACATGCACTATTAGGCCACTTGCATTTGCCTAGCACATTTCTAAATTTTCTCACATAAGTCCTATCAACTAAATTCACATGCAATTAACTAAATCGAAGCTTAAAACTTTCACACATTTATATTCACATATTTTAGGCAATAATTATCACATTCAAATAATTTGGTGACTCGGTCTAGCGGTCCCCAGACCACTTTCCGACTAGGGTCACTTTAAGGTTGTCATATTACTGACTTCAATTCAATTTCATCACCAGGGGACTCATGGATGTGTAACATGACCGTGTGTCACACACGTCTAAGAGACACACCCGTGTCTCTGCTTGTGTGGACAAAAGTAGGCCATTTGCAAGGCTAATTTGCCACCCCAACTTCAATGTACCTACATAAGAAAAAAATGGCTAAGTGACATTTACTTGTCACTTTATTACTTGTTGCGATTGTGTACACTTGCACATTTTCGTCGTTCAACACGCTAGTGTGAACAGGCCGTGTGCCTCACATGGCTTCAGACATGACTATGTCTCAGGCCGTGTAGAAAGAGGGCATACATACTAACTTATATCACACGGCCGAAGACACGCCCAGGTGCCAGGCTGTGTGAAAACTAGAGGGCATACTGACTTATGCAACACGACCAAAGCACATGCTCGTGTGTGTGTACCTTGGCCGTGTGCCAATTAGGGGAGTATACTGACTTGTACCACACAGGCAGTCACACGCCCATGTGGGAGATCGTGTGGAGCTTGCTGAATTCAATTCAATTTCATCACCATGGGACACATGGATGTGTAACATGACCGTGTGTCACACACAGCTAAGAGACACAACTGTGTCTCTGCTTGTGTGGACAAAAGTAGGACATTTGCAAGGCCAATTTGCCACCCCAACTTCAATGTACCTACATAAGATAAAAATGGTACCATTTCATAATACAATTAGGCAGCCAAAATCATCAACCAAATGCATAATTCATGCCATTATAATTTCATCTATTCCAATTCTCAGATCACTACCATTTACTTAGCCAAATACATGCCAAAACAATATCTAACAATATGTTTCAGTTACCATAATTCACATAACCATTTTAACCTCTATAATATATTGGTTACAACTATGTCAAAACAAACCAAAATAAGCCATCTCTCATGGCTATATTTGTACAAACCAAAACAATAAATTTACAAGCCATTTTTAATAGTCAAACACACATCAATTTTAACATCATTTACAAGCCAACTCTTATGGCTATAATCACAACTAAAGTACTACATCTAGCCTATACATGCCATATACCATAAATGTATAATTAAAAAGTACCAACTTAGATTTTTGATAGTGTGATGATGTTCTCGAGGACTCTCAGATCCGAGCTAGCCTTGATTTACTAAAAACCATAGAAAAATAGCACGAAGTAAGCTTCATAGCCCGTTGCTAAATCAAGGTAACTTATCCGAAGGATTATTATAATGTCCCGAAGCCAAATCATCCGATATGCATGACCCGAAGCTAAATCGGTATAACTCGTACTCGAAGTGTTAATATCATGGCCCGAAACTAACTCAACTTATCATCTAATCACATGACACTAGTATCCAAATATATTCCTAAAGTTCAACCAGAATTTCTGACTTGTCAATTCTATCGTCGAATGTATCCGTAGATTGTATTTACAATTCATACATTAATGGAAACCTCATAATCACATTTTAGGTAATATCAAAGTATTTAGCATACATTTATAATGAAATCATCACATATGAACTTACGTCGTATTCAGAATTGACGGATCGGGTCGATTACTCGATAACCTTGTTTTTCCCCCGATCTAAATCCGAATTCTTTCTTTCTTGATCTATATGAATTCAAAATTAACTTATTTATTCATCTACTCATTCAATTAATCCTAAAATACACATTTGGGTATTTTTACACATTATCCCCTAAACTTTCACATTTAATCAATTTAGTCCTTACTTCACAAATACACAAAATTCACACAATTCAACAAAACCCATGGTTGGCTGAATTATACATAGGTCCCTAGGAGTCCAAAACTCTCATTTATTTCACATTTCAACCACACAATTTACACATTTCACAATTCAATCCCTTTTTGACATTTTTTTTTTCAAAAATCACTTTACAAAACTAGCTTAACTATTAACAACTACTCAAAAGCCATCATCAACCATCAACTTACTCCAGTATTCAACAATGGTAACATGTTAAATCTTTAACAATTTTGAAATCTAAGGTATGGGCTAGCTAGAATACAAAGAAACGATCTCAAAAACATAAAAATCATCAAAAACTGAGCTCAAAACACTTACCAATTAAAGTAGGAGTTGGCCGAACCCTAAATACTCTTCCATGACTTCTTTCTCTTTTTAATTTCGGTGAAGATGGACTAAAAATGATGATACGTATGTTTTTGTTTCATTTAATTTATCATTAATTAACTATTTTACTATTTTAACCTTTAATATACATCATTTAAAACACCTAAAATGTGTCCATATGTAACACCCTTAACCCATTTCTGTCGCAAAAATATGGTTACGAGGCATTACTGGAAAATATAACATTTATCAAACATTCAATATCGCATATAATTCATTCTCATACACAAAGTCTTTTAAATAGGTCTACGAGACCTTAAAACATGCTTTAGAGTGGTTCAAGACTAAACCGATCATATAAGAACACCTAGAAAAATTTTATGAAATCATAGGTCACACGCCTGTGTGAACAGGCCATGTGCCTCACACTGCTACTAGACACACTCGTGTCATAGGCCGTGTGAAAGCAAGGCATACATACTAACTTACACCATACGATCGAGGACACGTTGGTGTGCCAGGCCGTGTGAAATCTATGGGGGGTTACTAACTTAGATCACACGACCGACCACACGCCCATGTGCCACACTCAACCAGTAGACATGCCCGTGTGTCTAGGCCGTGTCAAAACTGTAGTGTATACTAACTTTAATTCGAAGGGTACCCCAGGGGACACAAGGCCGTGTAACATGACCGTGTGTTGCACAAGGCTGAGACACATGCTCATATCTGTACCCGTGTGGACAAAAATAGGCCATTTGCAAAGCCAATTTGCCACCCTTTTCTCATGCATACCTAGCAATTAAAATGGTATCATTTCAACACATATATAAGCAACCAAAAACCTGCCAATTCATACACTTTTAATGCCATCTATTCAAAACCATTTCAATTACTCGATTCCACAACTAATACACACCATTTCACTATGCTAAAATTATCAAACTTGTATAACTTTTCAATGTATTTATCCAGCCATTTATCACCTATTTCATGTCTCAAAAACATATCAATTTCTCATCTATAAATCATACCATAATCTACCTTTCCTCAAGCATTTATAACTAACCAAGTGAGCAACCATTTAATCATATCAACAATCATAACAAACAATGCCAAAACATAAGGTATTATATACATTACATATATCACTTTTCAACCACATCACTTAGGCCAAATTAAATAGCCAAAAACATACCAAATTTTAACCAAAACTAAGCCAAATCTCCTAGCTAAAATACAACTCAAAACATTTCATTAATTCACTAGCCTACACATGGCATATACCATATATACAATGCTTCAAAAGTACCAACAAGTAGTCGATAGTGTGATGATGGTTCTCGATGTCCGAGCTAGCTTCAAAAGTCTATAAAACATAGAAATAACGCACTAAGTAAGCTTTAAAAGCTTAGTAAGCTATATAAAAATAGTACCATCATATGAAAATTTGCATATCAATTCAAATATGTCAAGCATAGTTAGTCACATATATGATCACAAACCTTTCTCATGGTACACATATTCAAATTTCACAATTCAATTCATCAATTACTTCTCTTTTCAATACTCATATGAATCTCGTACGTACCTGAGTCACTTAGCTCATTCACATATTCTTTCTCAACTTACTTTTCCCGTTGAACCATTCGTAATTATTAAGGATACTCAGAAGTCACATAAGCTTATACAATGCCATATCCCAGATATGGTCTTACATGTTATCACATATCGATGCCACTGTCCTCGAAAGGGTCTTACACGAAATCGATTAACGATGCCAATGTCCTAGACCTGGTCTTACACGTAATCTCAATACAATGCCAATGTCCCAGACATGATCTTACATGTAATCACATCTCGTAACCTAATGTCATGACATTCGTATCCTATACTATTCCTAAGGTTTGTATGGGACTTTCAAATATCATAACTCTGTCAATTCTTACTCGTAAGTGCTCGTTCAACATTCATTACAATACAGTCTTAATAAAACATATATATTTCAATGTAAAGAC
The DNA here is from genome assembly GCF_007990345.1 of Gossypium hirsutum. Classification (NCBI taxonomy): domain Eukaryota; kingdom Viridiplantae; phylum Streptophyta; class Magnoliopsida; order Malvales; family Malvaceae; genus Gossypium; species Gossypium hirsutum. Next base: position 68,651,863 of record NC_053431.1, read on the forward strand.
GTTACTTGTATTTGAACTTACTTCGTAGTCAGAATAAACAGATAGGGTCGACTATTCGATGACTTTCATTCTTGATCTATATACATTAAAAATTAACTCTTTTATTCATCAACACATTCAATTTCATCAACAAACACATATTTAAACCACTTTACACTTTGGCCCTAAATTTTCATATTTCTTACAATTTAGTCCTTATTTCACAAATACACCAAATTACACAATTTCTTTCTAATTTCATGCTAGCCAAATTCTCTATAGCTTCATAACAGCCCATATTTATCAACATTTCACACATTTAACCCTTCAATTTACACTTTTCTCAATTTAATCCCTAATTAACAATTTTACTCAAAATCACTTTATAAAACATGTAAAACTATCAACAATTATTCATTTTTCATCATCATCTATCACAAAGCTCAAGCATTCATCAATGGAAACTCACAAATTCATCAATAATTTCAGAAATTAGGGTACGGGCTAGCTAGTACACGAAGCAACAATCACAAAAACGTAAAAATCATTAAAAACTGAGCTTGAAACATACCTCAATTGCATGAATTAGTCTAACAAAATGAAAAGCCCTAGAATGGCTTTATTCTTCTCTAGTTTTGATTCAAAAAGAAAGAAAAATGGACAAAATTTATGTTTTGGTGTATTTTAATTAACTTATTTAACAATTACCAAATTAACCTTAACATTAAACCATTAATTAGCATCCATTAAATGCCCATTTATGTAAAATTCCACTATCAATGGTCTAATTACATCATAAGAACCTCACATTTAATAAGCCATAGCAATTAAACACTTTTAACATATAAAATGCAACTTTTGCATTTTACGCGATTTAGTCCTTTTACTCAAATTGAGCTATTAAACGATAAAATTAGCTCACAATATTTTCACACATATATATTCACATACTATAAACACCAAAAATAATTTTATAACCTCAAATTTTTGGTTCTGAAACCACTATTTTGATTTAGCTAAAATCGGGTTGTTACAACTCTCCCCCTCGAAAATCCTACCAGTGAATAGGTTTGGATATTGCTTTCTCATAGCATCCTCAGTTTCCCACATAGCTTTTTAAACTTCGTGTCGATGCCATAATACTTTCACTAATGCTATTCTTTTATTTCTTAGCTCTTTAATCTCACGAGCTAGAATTCAAATTGGTTCTCCATTATATTATAAATCTGGCTGAATCTCAACCTCAGTCGGGAAATGACATGTGAAGGGTCGGTCAGTATCATCGAAGCATCGATACATGAAAAACATTGTGAATCTTTTCTAACTCAGACGACAATGCTAGCCAATAAGCAACTGGTCCAACTCACTCGATAATCTTATACGACCCGATGAATCTCGGACTCAATTTGCCTTTACGACTGAGTCGAAGTATTTTCTTCCACGGAGATACTTTCAAAAACACTTTATCCCCTATCTGAAACTCAATATCTTTCTGTTTCAAGTCTATGTAAGATTTCTGTCCATTCGATGCTACTTTCAAACTATCACAGATTACTTTCACTTTTTCTTTAGTCTCTCTAATTAGATCAACCCCGTGAATCTTATTCTCAGTTAGCTCAGTCCAGTACAATGGTGTTGGACATTTCTGACCGTATAAAGCTTTGTATGGTGCCATTTTAATACTCAATTGAAAGCTATTGTTATAGGCAAATTCAATCAACGGCAAATACTTTTCCCATGTACCTTCGAACTCAAGAATACAACATCTTAACATATCCTCGAGTATCTGAATAACTCGCTCAGATTAACCACCTGTCTGCGGGTGAAATGCAGTACTAAAGTGTAACTTTGTACCCAATGCATCCTGCAATTTCTTCCAAAACCTCGATGTAAACCTCGGATCTCTATCCGAAATAATAGAAATAGGTACTTCGTGTAATCTCACAACCTCGGAGATATATAACTCAGAAAGCTTGTCAAGTGAATAATCTATACGCACCGGAATAAAATAAGCAGATTTTGTCAACCGGTCAACAACAACTAGATTGCATCTTTCTTACTCAGAGATAGGGGCAAACCCGAAACAAAATACATACTCACTCTATCCCATTTCCACTCAAGAATTATAATTGGCTGCAATAAACCAGAAGGTACTTGATGGTCAGCTTTAGCTTGCTAACAAATCAAACATTTAGAAATGAACATTGAAATGTCACATTTCATACCATGCCACCAAAAGAGTTGTTTCAAATCGTTATACATTTCCGCACTTCTCGAATGAATGGACAAACAACTACTATGTGCTTCGTTCAAAATCATCTGAACCAACTCTGAATTTCTCGAAACACTTATTCAACATTTGAATCGTAAACAGTTATCTGAATCAACTTGAAACTCTGAATTAGGATTTGAATTACATTAAGCTCATTTTGCTAACATTTCATTATCAACTTTCTCAACTTTACAAATCTGCTGTAAAAACAAAGGTCTTGCTTTCAACTTAGCTACAATCGAGCTATCATCAGATAGAGCCAAACTGGCTATTCATTGTACGTAGAGCAAACAAAGATTTTCGGCTTAAAGCATCAGCAACAACATTTGCTTTTCCCGGATGGTAGTCAATCACTATCTCATAATCATTCAGCAATTCTGGCCATCTCCGTTGTCGCAAATTCAAATCTTTTTGAGTCATCAAGTATTTCAAACTCTTGTGATCTGAGTAAACATAACATTTCTCACCAAACAAAAAATAGCGCCAAATCTTTAATGCAAACACAATAGATGCTAACTCTAAATCATGTGTCAAGTAATTCTTTTCATACAGCTTTAATTGTCTCGAGGTATAAGCTATGACTTTGCCTTCCTGCATCAAAACACAACCCAAACCATTCAATGATGTGTCACTATAGATTACAAATTCTTTACCCGCTTCTGGCTGTCTGCTTTAGTGAAAAGAGTTTTCAATTGATCAAAACTTTTCTAACATTTTTCAAACCATTCAAACTTTACATCTTTCTAAAGCAATCTCGTCAACAGAGTCGCAATCATCGAAAAACCTTTTACAAACCGTCGGTAATAGCCAGATAGTCCCAGAAAATTACAGACTTCGGATACATTTCTCGGAGGCTTCCAATCCATAATCGTAGAAATCTTGATCGGATCGACTCGAATACTCGATGCTGACATAATATGCCCCAGAAAACCAACCTCATACAACTAGAATTCACATTTACAGAACTTTGCATATAACTGCTTATCACGAAGAGTTTGCAATACAAGTCTCAAATGTTTGGCATGCTCAGTTTCATCTCTCGAATAAATCAAAATATCATTTATGAACACAACAACAAATCAATCTAGGTACGGTCTGAAAATCTGATTCATTAAGTCCATAAAAACAGCGGGTGCATTTGTTAGTCCAAAAGGCATAACTAAAAATTCGTAATGTCCGTACCTCGTTCTAGAAGCAGTCTTTGGCACATTTGAGTCTTTGGCTCGCAACTGATAATAACCCAAAATCAAATCTATCATTGAAAATAATGTAGTCCTTATGAATTGATCAAACAAATCATCTATTCTGGTCAGAGAATATTTATTCTTGATCGTCACTTTGTTCAGCTGTCGGTAGTCTATACATGTAACGCCCCCACGCCCGAGACCGTTGCTGGAGTCGAGCTTGAGGTGTTACCGAACATAATTTATCAAATTAAGAACTTCAATCATTTGTTTCTACATTCATAGCTTTCTAGCTACCTGCATCATAGTTACAAGAAAAATCATATCTCGAGTTACGAAACTCAAAATCAAGATCCATAAATTTTTCCTAAATTTAGACTCATATATATATTTACTAATTTTTTTCTAGAATTTTTGGTTGAGCCAATTAGTACAGTTTATTAGTTAAAGTTACCCCTGTTTCAGGACTTGACTGGACTGACCTCTGTTTACTACGAACCATATTTCTCTCTGTACAAAATTTATATGACTATGCCGTTTGTTTATCCAGAAAATATACTCAATAAGGATTCCAAGAATATAAAATACACAACCTAATTATTTTTTTAAAATTTATGGTGAATTTCTAAAGTTGAAACAGGGGATCCAGAAATCGCTCTGGTGCTGTTTCACTAAAATTCAAATATCTTCTAACATATAATTCCTTTACTTGTTTCGTTTGTTTCATGTGAAACAAGACATATTAGGCTTCAATTTCATATTAATCCATCACTAAATTCCATTTCTATGATTTTTTGTAAATTTTCAAACTCACGTCAGTGTTGCTGCAATGTTCTGTTTATGGTAAATTTAATCTTTTCATGAGTTTTTATGGACTAGATAACATATTAACCTTCCATGACATCAAACATGATCTAACTTAGCTATTTCCATGACTTATCAATATCATGCATTTTCTCAACCAAAGCATGGCCATATCACAAAATTATTTACACAAAATAGGTATATTGCTATACATGTCATACTTAAGTTTTACAAGCCATTTACCAAAAGAAGTCCTTCGGATAGTGTGATCGAACCTTCGACCAGTCCCGATTCTTGAGCCAGCTTGTTCAAAACTACAATGAATGAAATTGAGGTAGTAAGCATAAATGCTTAGTAAGTTCATATGCAAATAACAAGAAACATAACAACACAATTATACCAAACAACCTTAGCATGGTATCAGCAAAACATATATCACATTTCTAAACATCATTCATCATCTTACCATCTTATCGTTGTTGTATAAATTTTCAACCCGAGGGTTAAGTACGTACCTGTCCAAAGTGTCCATTTCACAACACTTACCAAAACGTCACTTGCATCTTAAGTGTTCTTCCATTTCACTAGAAATTTTACCCGTTGAACACATCGGAATATAACTCGGATACATGGATAATTTGCACATAAGTGCCACATATGTAATCAAGCAATCATGTAACCCGCCCCTAAGTGAACTCGGACTCAACTCAACGAGCTCGGGCGTTTGCATCCATAAGTGAACTCGGACTCAACTCAACGAGTTCGGATGCCTAGTTACATCTCACGAACTCGGACTCAACTCAACGAGTTCGGACATTCACATCCATAAGTGAACTCGGACTCAACTCAACGAGTTCGGATGCTCAACCATCCTAGTGACATGTCACTTGTATCCTAATCTATTCCTAAGGTTCAAACGGGATTTTTCTCGAACACATATCCTTGCCATCTTCCGTAAAATGCCGAAACCAATACTCGGTAGCACTTTATATTTAACAAATAATACACATAATTTGCATTTTATTCAAAAATAACCACAAAGCATATATTTCATAAAAAAAATCAGCATATCATATAATTAACATCAATAACTTAAGAATAACAATTATGCTACATTATTTACTCATGAACTTACCTTGATACCAAAATATAAAGATTTTGCAATTTAGTCCACAATCTTTTCTTTTCCTCGATTGAGGTCGATTCCACGTCTTTCTTGATCTAAAATAACACATTTAGCTTACTTAATACTCACATTATCAAATCAGTCTTCAATTCAAATTTTAGCAAAATTACAATTTTACCCCTAAACTTTTGCATATTTACACTTTTGCCCCTAATCTCGGGAATTAAACTTAATTCCTTATTCTTACGTTTTATGACATGCTGGTTATTTTTCCCTTCTATGGCAACATCAGATTCTACCTCTAACATGTATTTATGACTACTAAGTATTTTTACCGATTAAGCCCTTTTTACTCGTTTTCACTCAAAACCGAGTAGCAAAAGTTGTCTAACATAATTTAAAACCTCATATTCTATCATAAAACACCAAAATACACAAATTTCACCTATGGGTATTTTTCCAAATACGAACCCTAGGTCGAATTAATGCTAGCATAAGTTTAATCGAGCTATCGGGATTCCAAAAACGTAAAGAACATTAAAAACGGGGCTTGGAATCACTTACTATGGAGCTTGAAAATTGAAGAAAACCCTAGCTATGGAGAGAGAAAAATTCAGCAGCAAGTACATGAAGAAGATGACTATTTTGTGTTATTTTTCCCTTTTTAATTCATTTAATATCCAAATGACCAAAATGCCCCTCCATAATAAACTTTCAAAAATTCCTTCCATGTCCTAACTTTGTCCACGAACTTAAAATTGGTCAAATTACCATTTAAGACCTCCTAATTAATATTTCAAAGCAATTTCATACTAAAAACTTCTAAAATGCAAGTTTTGCAACTTATTCGATTTAGTCCCTAATTTCAATTTAAGCACTTTAGGCATAGGATTTGATCACGAAATTTTCACATAATCATGCAATCATATCATAAACATCAAAATAATTATAAAAAAATTATTTCTATCTTAGATTTGTGGTCATGGAACCACTATTCCGATTAGGCCCTAATTCGGGATATTACAATACACATTCTCATCGTGCCATCTTTCTTTTTCACAAACAACACAAGAGCACCCCAAGGCGAGAAACTCGGTCATGTAAAACTTCTATCGGTTAATTCTTGCAACTGAGCTTTTAATTCTTTTAACTCTGTCGGAGCCATTCTGTACAGAGCTATCGATATAGGAGTTGTTCCCGACATTAACTCAATGCTAAACTCAACCTCTCGTATTGGTGGTAAACTCAGTAACTCTTCAGAAAATACATCTGGATACTCACACACAACTGAAACAGATTCGATCTTCTTTTCAGTCACTTTCATATCAAGCACATAAGTCAAGTAAGCTTCATAACCCTTTCTTACATATTTCTGAGCTGACATCAATGAAATCACTGTTGGTAAACCATTTAGATCATCTAACTCAATCCAGATAATTTCATTATTCTGACATCTCAAATTTATCATTTTTTGTTTGTAATTCACAATAGCATCATGCAATGTTAAGCAATCCATACCAAGGATTATATCAAACTCTTCAAAAGGCAATAACATCAAATCAGCCAAAAAAAAACTATCCCGTATCATCAATGGGCAGTTCTTGCACACTTTATCAACCAACACACACTTGCCTAAGGGGTCCGATACTCTAATTACAAATTTAGTAGACTCTACAGGTAAAGTCTTATTAGATACTTAATTCACATATATACGAATGAGTTGATTCTGGACATATCAATGCAATAACTTTAGTATCATAGAGAGTAAAAGTACCAGTAATAACATCTGGAGATGACGCTTCTTCGCGAGCATGAATAGCGTAAGCTCATGTAGGTGCTCTTGCCTCTGACCTCACAGTAGAGTCTTTAGTCACTTTCTGGATACCACTCACATTTCCCGTGTTTCTAGGTGGTCTATCTCTAGCTGAAGTGTTACTAGGCCTCACATTCTGTACTGTATCTTGTTCAATCAACTTCGAAAAATTACGGATAAAATGATCCAATGATCCATATTTAAAATATGCCCGATCATTCAATCTATATTCACAAGGATGCCTTTTACCACAATGTTTACATTCAAGTCTCACACTGCCAACAGTAGCAATCGAAGTAGCTGGAGCTTTGAAGCTCAACTATTCTCTCACTCGATCTCTATTTGAATGCCCCTCAAATGCATTGGAACTATTAAATGAGTCTCAGAATTTCTTTGACTCAGACTGATATGATTTACTAGCTGATATCTTTCTCGAATCTCTTGCTTCATAATCAGCTTTTCTCTTTTCTTTAATGAGATCTTCAGCTTTAAAAGCCCTTTCAACTAGCACAACAAATTCTTTGATTCCAGAATCCCAACTAACAGCTTTATGTCTCCATTCAACCCATCAACGAACTACTTGCACATAATCTCTTCAATAGAAACATATTTCCAAACATATTTGCTCAATCGTACAAATTCTCTTTCATACTCGGTCACAATTGTAACGCCCCAAAATCCCACACTTTCTCATTATTTTGGTCTTGATAAAGTGTGTGCTTAATATTCCTAGTTAAGTGCTAATTATGTGTTAATAGGCCTGGCTTAGTTATGGGGTTCGAACTTAGGGGTGAAGGAAATTATAGTTTAACAATTAAAAGAACCTTGATGGCAAGTAGTTTGGGTTTTTAAATAAATGAAGGAGGAGTTAGACACAAGGAACCTTGTGTTGGAGTGGCAAGTAGCGTCACATGTAGGGCTTAAAGGTGGCGTCACATGCATGGCAAAGAGGTTTGGGGTTCAAATCCCTCCTTGCTCAAAAGCAGGATTTATTTTTGCTCAGTAAATGGCCAGCAGTGGCGTTGGATGTGAACTCTAAAGGGAGTGATCAAAGGAGAAATTTAAGGAAAGGATTAAGGAGTTATCAGGGAGAAAAGTTAGAAGATGAGAGGCATAGAGAAGTGGAGTTGAATTGGGAATTTGGGGATAGGTAGATTTGGCTATAGTATATATAGGTGCCGATTTTGGGAATTCAAGGCTAACGCCGAATTCTTCCTTTCTTTTTACCGAATACACTTTTCTCTTCAAATATCTAAAAGTTGAAATCCTTTATTCTTTCTCTTTTAGTTTGTCCCGATTTCATCCCTTCCTTTCTCATCAAACTCTTTTCTTCTCGCTCCTAGTTACTTTCTCTAAAGCCGAATATCTTTTGGCCAAAATCCTATTGTACCGCCACTTTTTCTTCAACGTTGGCCGATCGATTCTTGTGTAAATGCTTTACTTTCTTTTAATTGGTCTTCCTAGTACCAATTTTTTCTCTCCCTTACTCTTTCTAAATCGGTTTCGTAAGGGATTAGTATCGAATCTTGAATTTTAGATCTCTGTCGAATTGCTCCTTAGGCGTTTTGGGGTTTTGGGTAAGTTTTCCTCTTTTATTGGTTAAGGTTGGTCGAATGGTCATGGATGATTTAAGAGTGACTTAAGATGGTTACGAGTCACTTGTTGTTTGGTTCTTAATGATTAAGATTGATACAGATTCAAGAAATACTCATGATTAGTGATCAACGAAGGGTTGTTAAGGCTTGTCGTTCAAGGTAAGGCAAAGGTGAGATTTTTTGGTTTTGGTGATCGTATTTGATAAGTGTACGATTAATCGTTGAGTGACATATTTTTTAGGTTCGTGGATAAGGAGATCATGGCATGTTTTAGTACTAGGTATGTACATACACTGCACATACTGAGTAGACCGGCAAATCACGAAATGTCGAAAAGCTGAAATGCTAAAAAGCTGGAAGTTTGGGTACAATAGTCTTGCGAGTGCGTGAACACTCATAAGGGGGAAACCGATAGGTTATCAGAGGCCCCATGAGCGATTACATGGACTTGGGCCATGTATTGGCCAACCGGGTCGAATGGGCTAAATGGGCCCGATAGGCTATAGGGCCCAAAATAGGCAAAATGGAAAATTGATACTATGTGATGAAAATCATATGATTGCATGACTATGAATGTGATTGGGCCCGACGAGCCATATGAAAGTGATTGGGCCTGATGGGCCATATGAATGTGATTGGGCCCGATGGGCCATATGAATGAGATTGGACCTAAATGGGCCAAATGAATAAGTATGGATCTGTTAGTGTTTAGTAAGGGGTTGTGGACCCAGTTTTTGGTAACTACTCAATCAAGCATAAAACTTAAATAATTAATTAATTGCGACCGTGGATGAGTCATAAGGTTAAGGTATAGCAATGGGTATATGCATGTCTAGGATTGGATCTAGGGAGAGCTTGGTTCTTAAGCGGTCTTAATGACTCACCTCCTCTTCTTTGGATTCCTACCTAGTGTATAGTATCTGTTCACTTTAGCCAACAAGGACTTGTTAACGGACCAAGGAAAGTAATAAACCCATAATAAAAAGAAATTTTTGAAAATGCCCCTAAGGGCAAAAATGACTAAAATACCCTTATGTGTGGAATGTAAGATTTATAGATGTTACATGTAACTGCTGCATTCATATGATATTCTGTCTAGGTTGCATATGGGTTGGGAATTATGGAACAGAAGAAGTATATGAGGATCGCATGGTTGCTTGACGATCGTAGATCCACCGATGGCCAAATATTTGATTAGTATCTCGCTGTAATGAACGTAGTACCACAATCGGGCTACCATTGGAGTGTATCAGATGGGTGGGTCAATATTTATATCCCCACATGGTGTGCAGCGGTTGGATGGATGGGATCCGTGCATATTTGATTGTTTTACATTTTTACTGAAATTGAATTGGGCTCAGGCCCAAAAAGACTTGCTATTGCATGCTTTTCTATTTGCCAAGGGTTGTACACACAGAGTTTTCGAAAACTCACCCCCCTCTTTTATTTTTCTCAAGTGATCCTCAGTAGGTGGTTCGACGGTTGGAGGGACTCCGAGGTGGCCAGCTAGCAAGACGACTTGGACTTGTTTTCTTAAGCCTATAATTTCTAGTATTTAAAGTTATTTCAGTCTGGAATGTAATAAGGCCTTTCCTCTGGTTATTATTCAAATTAGGATTACATTTATTATTATGCTTTATATTTTCTAGAAGTAGAACATGGTTTTCTTAAAACCATAACTATCTTTGAATACTACGTTTCCACAACTTAATTTTTAAATGACAAGTTTGAATAGATCATTGGTTTTAAATAGAGCTTCCGCAACTGAAAAGAGATTTTACAAAGTAATTATTATCATACAAGAAGGAATAGTTTTTTTAATACACCTCACTTTGAAAGTAACAAATACAAGCTGGGATTTTACTCTAGGTTTTTGTTTTAAAGAAGGGTTTTCAATGAAAACAAGGTTTTCGATAAAACACTTCAATGTGACACGCTAGATCTGGCCGTAACGTCTGGGCCAGGTTTGGAGTGTTACAATAGTCATTCTTCCTTGTTTCAATTCTAGAAACTCTTTATGTTTCTGATCAAGAAATTGTTGGCTTATATACTTTTTCTGTAACTCAGTTTGACAGAATTCCCAAGTGACATGTTCCCTTGGAACTACCGATATCAATGTTTTTCACCAATGGTATGCGTTGTCTCTTAACAAAGATACCACACATTTGATACATTCCTCTAGAGTATAGGACAATTCATCAAGTACTCTGATCATGTTCTCAAGCCAGAACTCAGCACTCTTAGCATCATCATCAACTGTAGCCCAAAACTCTTCAAGCCCGTGTTTACGAATCTTATCAACAGGTGGTGTAACAACCCGATTTAGACCTAGCCAGAACTGTGGTTTTGGAACAACAAATATGAGTTAAAAATATTTTAATATTATTTTTCATGCTTATAATATGTGAATTAATATCTTTGAAAGTTTTGTGTGAAAATTTTATTATTTGTGTGTCGAATTTTGGAAAAATGACTTAATCGCGTAAATTGTAAAAGTGACTAGATAATTGTTAAAGTGCTAAATTGCTATGTGCTTTCAATATGGAGGCCTTGAAATGAAATTCGGTCGTTAAATAATGGCATGGACATTAATGGAAAACCATTATAAAGCCTTTACATTATTTCATTAAGGTTAATAAGGTAATTAGTTAATAAATGATGTTATAATTAAAACAAAAATAAAAATTTGTTCATCTATTATCATCCATAGCCGAAAATACAAAGAAAAAGAAAGAAAAAAGACTAAGCTAGGGTTTGGCCTTTGTCTTCTTTGATTAAGGTATGAATTTTGTTCGGTTTTTTATAGTTTCTATGTTTTTGTGATGGTTGCTTAGTAATCTTTCAAGCCCTTGCCTTAATTTATGAATTTGATGATGATTTTGAGTTGTTCCATTGTTGATAATGTGAGTTTTATGAAGTTAGATGACAGAAAATGAAAGATATGTGTTAGATTACTATGTTTTGTATTGGGATTTTTGATGAATTTGAGTATTGTGGACTAAAATGTGAAAATGAGAAATTGAGGGGCTAAAATGTGAAATAAATAAAATATATGGACTTATTTGGGCTAGAGGAAAATTCAGCTAGGCATGTGTGAAAAGAAATTATGCATATTTTGTGATTTTATGAAATATGGACTAAAATGTTAAAATGTGAAAATGTGAGGGCTGATTTGTAAAATGCCCTAAATATGTGTTTATGGATTTATTTGAATGAATGTGAGATTGAATAAGTCAAATTTTAATGTGTTTAGATCAAGAACCAAAAAAAAAATAGAATTAGATCGAGGAAAGTCGAAAGTATTGAATAGCCATTTGTTTCTGTTCATTTCAGTATGAGGTAAGTCGATATACCAATAAATGTGTTTGAATTGATTTTTTTTCATGTTTATATGATATTGAATTGTGATGAATGATTATAGAAGCTGAATATGTGAAATGCAGAAAGTTTTGATAATGTAACGCGTCTGAAAGCCTCGTACGAACCATAGGAATAGTTAGATACATATGTCATGACATAGGATTCTGATATGTGATTTCATGTAAGATCACATCTGGGATGTTGGCATCGATTTGAAATTTACGTGTAAGACCATGTCTAGGACATCGACATCGTATTTGATTTCATGTAAGACCCTGTCTGGGATAGTGGCATCGATATTTGATTACATGTAAGACTACGTCAGGGACGTTACGTTGGCATTGTACGAGCTTTCCAAGTGATCCAAGTATCCGTAATGATTCCAAATGATTCAACGGGCACTTCGAGATACAAATAACTATGTGAATGTATATCCGATTCAGGAACGTTTGAAATGTATAACATGATTGAGAATGAAAGGTAAGTATTTGTACAATTGTGTACATATGATATATGTAAAAGAATTATGGTTAAATGAGTTATATGAGACTTATGGATATGTGAATATATTTTTCCATAAGTTACATGAATAAATTGGTTCTAGAAATGTGTTATGTGATAAGTTTTTTTTATATGGCTTACTAAGCTTTTGAAGGCTTAGTGTGTTTTTCATCTGTTTTACGGATATCGAAGCTACCGAAAGCTCAGGGATTGTCAAAGATCATCACCACACTATCAAACTTATCTTTGGTAACTTTTTAAAGTGTAAATATTTAAGTATGGCATGTATAGTCTAGATAAAGTAAAATGTGTTTTTAAGTTATGAATATTTAGCCATATGATATGACTTGGTTTCGGTTGTGATTATGAATGACTTATGAGTATAAATTATGTGATGCGATATTGTCAATATAATGTGTTCATGGATGGTCAAATAGAATTGGCCAATTTGGTAAGATTTTGGTACATACTTATTTGAGGAATTGATAAGATTATGGCATGAGATTGAATGTAGTAAATTGAGGTTGTGAAACATATGTTTTGTGTATGACATTGGCTTATGTTTTGACATGTTTTGGTATGGATTATAAGCATGAAATTTGTTGTTAATAATATGCCATCAATGATGAATGTTTTGGGATTGAAATTGGTTGAAATTATGGTGCATTTGATGCTTATTTGGTGCTTGTAGGGAGGACCCAAAGTGGGTGGCATATTGGCCTTGTAAATGGCCTATTTTTGCCCACACAGGCATGTGTCTCTACCATGTTGCTCGAGGGCCATTTTGAAATGAGCCTGAGTAGACCACACGGTCGCATAGACGGGCGTGTGCCAAACCGTTTGGCCAAGTCAGTTTTGAGCACGGGCTAGACACATGGGCGTGTGACTGGCCATGCAACCCAAGTCAGTAGCCTCCCTAATTTTCACATGGCCTAGCACACGAGTGTGTCATATGGCAGTGTGGAAAAGTCATTATGTATGCTCTGTTTCACTACGGCCTAAACGCACGGGCGTGTCTAATGTCGTGTGAGGCACATGACCTCTTCACACGGTCGTGTAACCTTTGTAACTTATAAAATTGTTATGTTTTGAAAAAATTTTGTATGTGTTCAGTTTAGTCCTGACCTCTTTCTAATGCATGATTAAGGTTTTGCTGACCTAAGAAAGGGACCTCATGTTGATATTTGACTTTGATATGATAATGTATGACTATTGACTGATTGCAAAATGTTTCGATATGCTCGGTGATGCCTCTTAACCCTAGTCTACGACGGATACGAGTTAGGGGTGTTACATTTGGTTGGTATCAGAGCTACGATTTAGTCGATTCTAGGACTAACGTAGTGTATGTAAGTCTAGCTATACATGCCATATTTGTAAACTGGGGTAGTGTGATGATTCCTGACAATGAAAATGTGTTTTTATATAGTAAATGGATCCCGAATAAGCCATAGCTGATGATGTTGAAAATAATGCGCCTGCTCCCGCTCAAGGGGCAACGCCATCTGATACTAGACTTGCTACTAGTAGCCACAATGGAGAGGCTAAACAAGCCTTTTACCAAATGATGAATGATTAGTTCACTTAGTATATTAGAACCAATCCGGCTGTGCCACAACATTCACCCCTGCCTAATCCTTTACAAGTTCCAGTTGTGCCACAAGCTGTAGATCTGATTCATCTGAATAAGCCTCCAGTTGATAAGATTAGAAAATATGGGGCTGAAGAGTTTTGAGCAACTACCAATGATGATATTGAGAGAGCTGAGTTTTGGCTCGAGAATACAATATGGTTGTTTGATGAAATGTCATGTACTCCCAAAGAATGCCTTAAATGTGACGTTTCACTTCTAAGAGATACGGTGTATCATTAGTGAAAGACCTTGATATCAGTGGTTTTGAGAGAACGAGTCACCTGGGATTTCTTTCAAGTTGAATTTCGAAAGAAATACATCAATCAGAGATTCATCGATCAGAAATGTAAAGAGTTTCTTGAGTTAAAATAGGGTTGATATCTGTTACAAAATAGTAGCGAGAATTTGTGAGATTGAGCCAATCACGAGAATGTGTCTCAACCGAAGCAATAATGCGTAAAAGGTTTAAAGATGGCTTGAATTAAGACATCAAGTTGTTATTTGGGATTCTGGAGATAAAATAGTTCGTTGTGCTTGTTGAGCGAGCATGTAAAGCTGAAGAACTCGAGAAAGTGAAAAGAAAAGTCGATTCAGAAGCTAGAGATATGAGAAAGAGATTTGCAAGTATATTATTTCAGTCTGCGTCAAAGAAATTCCGAGATGATTATAACTGTTCAAAGGCTAATATGGGACCTTCGGGTAAAGATGTTAATAGATCACATTCGAGTTTCAGAGCTCCAGCTACTTCTGTTGCTAGTATTGGAAATGTTCGATCTGATCGACTCGAGTGTAGACATTATGGTAAAAGACATTCGAAAAGTTGTAGATTGAATGACCGAGCTTGTTTTAGATATGGATCCTTAGATCCCTTTATCCGTGAATGTCCTGAGTCTATAAAGCAATAGATTGTGCAAAATCTGAGGTTTAGTGGCAATACAGTTTGAGGTAGACCGCCCAAAAATACGAGTAATGTGAGTGGTAGCCAGAGGAGAACTAAAGGTACAAGTGTTAGATCTGAGGCTCATGTACCTGCCAGAGCCTACGCCATTCGAGCTCATGAGGAAGCTTCGTCTCCAGATGTGATTAAGGGTACATTTACTCTTTACGATACTTTTGGGATTGCATTGATAGATCTCGAATCAACACATTTTTATATATGCATGAACTTAGTTAGCAGTAAGACTTTGCCTGTAGAGTCTATTGAATTTGTAATTAGAGTGTCGAACCTCTTAGGCTAGTGTGTTTTGGTTGACAAAGTGTGTAAAAATTGTCCGTTAATGATTCGATATTCATGTTTTTCGGCTGATTTGATGTTATTACCATTCAATGAATTTGATATAATTCTGGGTATGGATTGGTTAACTTTGCACGATGATATTGTAAATTGCAAATAGAAGACTATTGATTTACGATGTCAGAATGATAAGATTATTCAAATTGAGTTTAATGATCTTAATAGTTTATCGGCAGTGATTTCTTCGATGTTAGCTCAAAAATATGTGAGAAAGGGTTGTGAAGCCTACTTTGCTTATGTGATTGATTTGAAAGTGATAGAAAAGAAAATTGAATCAGTGCCTGTTGTTTGTGAATTCCCTGATGTGTTTACTGAAGAACTTCCGGGATTACCTTTGATTCGAGAAGTTGTGTTTGGCATTGAATTAGTGCCAAGAACTACTCCAATTTTGATAGCTCCTTATAAAATGGCTCTGACCGAGTTAAAAGAATTAAAGTCTCAGTCGCAAGAGTTGACTGATAGAGGATTCACAAGATCGTGTTTCTCACCTTGGGGTGCTCCCGTTCTGTTTACGAAAAAGAAAGATGGTACGATGAGAATGTGGGGCTACAATGTTTTCAAAGATAGATCTGAGGTCGGGTTATTATCAGTTGAGAGTAAAGGATTCAGACATTCCAAAAATTACTTTTTGAATGAGGTACGGACACTATGAGTGTTTAGTTATGCCTTTTAGATTAATGAATGCACCTGTTGTTTTTATGGATTTGATGAACAGAATTTTTAGACTGTATTTAGATCGATTTGTTGTCATATTCATTGATGACATTTTGATATATTCTCGTAATGAATCTAAGCATGCCGAACATTTGAGAATAGTGTTACAGACTTTGCGTGATAAGCAGTTGTGTCAACATTCGGTATCCGAGTTGATCCGAACAAAATTTTAGCTATCTTAGATTGGAAGCCTCCAAGAATTGTTTCTGAAGTCTGTACTTTTCTAGGACTTTCCTATTATTATAGACTATTTGTGAAAGGCTTTTCTATGATTGCTACTTTGTTGAAGAAATTTCTTCAGAAAGATGTGAAATTTGAATGGTCCGAAAAGTGTCAGAAAAGCTTTGATCAGTTGAAAGCCTTATTGACAAAAACTCTGGTATTAGTATAACCAGAATTGGGTAAAGAATTTGTAATATATAGTGATGCATCGTTGAATGGTCTGGGTTGCATTTTGATGCAGAAAGGTAAAGTTGTAGCTTATTCCTTGAGACAGTTAAAGCCGCATGAAAAGAACTATCTGACACAAGATATGGAATTGGCAGCTATTGTGTTTGCTTTGAAGATTTGGCACCACTATCTGCTTGGTGAGAAATGCCATGTTTATTCTGATCATAAAAGTTTGAAATATCTGATGACTAAGAATGATTTGAACCTGCAACAAAGAAGATGGTTAGAACTGCTAAAAGATTATAAGCTTGTTATTGATTATCATCCGGGAAAAGGAAATGTTGTTGCTGATGCTTTGAGTCAGAAATCATTGTTTGCATTGCATGAGATGAATACTTATTTAGTTCAGTCTGATGATGGTTCAATTTTAGCCGAATTGAAAGCGAAATTGTTGTTTTTACAATAAATGATTGATGCTCAGAAAGTTGATAGTGAGATAATAGTAAAATGAGCTCAGTGTTATTTGAATTCTGTTTCTGAATATCGAATTGATAATGACGATTGTTTGAGATTTCAAGGTCGAATTTGTGTTCTGAGAAATTCAGAATTGATTTAGATGGTTTTGAATAAAGTTCACAACAGTTGTTTATCTGTACATTTAGGTAGTACGAAAATGTAAATGATCCGAACCATTATTACTGGTGGTCTGGAATCAAAAGAGATATCTCAACTTTGTTTCGAAATGTTTGATCTACCAGCAAGTTAAAGATGAACATCAGGTATCATCTAGTTTGTTACAACCAATTACGATTCCAGAATGAAAATGGGATAGAATAACGATAGATTTTGTTTCGGGTTTACCCTTATCTCTGAGAAAGAAAGATGCGATTTGGGTTGTGGTTGACCGATTGATGAAGTCGGCTCATTTTATTCCGGTACGATCTGATTACTTGCTTGATAAATTCGCTGAGTTATACATTTCCAATATTAGAAGATTGCACGGGGTACCATTGTCTATTGTGTCAGATAGAGATCCGAGATTCACTTCGCGATTTTGGAAGAAACTGCAAGAGGCTTTAGGCACGAAATTACACTTTAGTACTGCTTTTCACCCACAGATGGATGGTCAATCTGAGCGGATTATTTAGATTCTTGAGGATAGTTGAAATGTCGCATTCTTGAGTTTGAAGGTACATGGGAACAGTAATTTTTGTTGATTGAATTTGCTTATAATAATAGTTTTCAATCAAGCATTAAAGTGGCGCCGTACGAAGCCTTATATGGTAGAAAATGTCGTACACCATTGTATTGGTCAGAGCTCAGTGAAAATAAGATACACGGGATTGACTTGATAAAAGAGATTGAACAGAAAGTAAAAACAATCCGAGAAAGTCTGAAAGCAGCTTCCAATCATAAAAAATCATATGCATATTTGAAACGAAAAGATATTGAATTTAAGATCGGCGACAAAGTATTTCTGAAAGTGTCTCCATGGAATAAAGTACTTCGGTTCGACCGTAAAGGCAAATTGAGTTCAAGATTCATAGGGTCGTATAAGATTATAGAGCGTATCGGACCGGTTGCATATAGATTGTTATTACCACCTGAGTTAGAAAGATTTATAATGTATGTCACGTATCGATGCTTTGATGATACAGATCTGATACCTCACATGTGATTTCCCCATCTGAGATAGAAATTCAGTCCGATATGACTTATGGAGAAGAACCGTTCCGTATCTTGGCTCGCGAGGCTAAAGAATTGAGAAATAAGAAAATTTTGTTAGTAAAAGTAATGTGGCATCGACACGGTGTTGAAGATGGGAGCCCGAAGATGCTATGAGACAGCAATATCTAAATCTGTTCAAAGGTAAGATTTTAGGGGACGAAAATCCCTAAGGGGGGAGAGTTGTAATAGCCTGATTTAGACCCCAGTCGAAATAGTGTTTTCGAGACCACAAATCTGAGTCAGAAGAATATTTTAATATTATTTTTCATGCTTATAATATGTGAATTGATATCTGTGAAAGTTTCGTGTGAAAATTTTACCGTTTGTGTGTCGAGTTTTGGAAAAAGGACTTAATCGCGTAAATTGTAAAAGTGACTAGATAATTGTTAAAGTGCTAAATTGCTATGTTCTTTCAATATGGAGGCCTTGAAATGAAATTTGGCCATTAAATAATGGCATGGATGGTAATGGACAACCATTATAAAGCCTTTACATTATTTCATTAAGGTTAATAAGGTAATTAGTTAATAAATGATGTTATAATTAAAACAAAAATAAAAATTTGTTCATCCATTATCTTCTATAGCCGAAAATACAAAGAAAAAGAAAGAAAAAAAGACTAAGCTAGGGTTCGGCCTTTGTCTTCTTTGATTAAGGTATGAATTTTGTTCGGTTTTTGATAGTTTCTATGTTTTTGTGATGGTTGCTTAGTAATCTTTCAAGCCCATCCTCAATTTCTGAATTTGATGATGATTTTGAGTTGTGCCATTCTTGATAATGTGATTTTGACTTCATGTAAGAGTCTATCTAGGATAGTTGCATCGATATTTGATTACACGTAAGACCACGTCTGGGACGTTGGCATTATACGAGTTTTTCGAGCTATCCGAGTATCCTTAATGATTCTGAACGGTTCAATGGGCACTTCGAGAAATGAACAACTATGTGAATGTATATCCTATTCAGGTACATTTTAAATGTATAACATGATTGAAAATGAAAGGTAAGTATTTGTACAATTGTGTACATATGATATATGTAAGAGAATTATGGTTAAATGAGATATATGAGACTTATGGATATGTGAATATATATTTTGCCATAAGTTACATGAATAAATTGGTTCTAGAAATGTGTTATGTGATAAGTTTTTTATAAATGGCTTACTATGCTTTGATAGCTTACTTTGTGTGTTTTTCATCTGTTTTATAGATATCGAAGCTATCAAGAGCTCAAGGATTGTCAAGGATCATCACCACACTATCAAACTTATTTTTGGTACTTTTTGAAAGTGTAAATATTTAAGTATGGCATGTATAGTCTAGATAAATTGAGATATGTTTTTGAGTGATGAACATTTAGCCATGTGATATGGCTCGGTTTTGGTTGTGATTATGAATGACTTATTAGTATAAATTATGTGATGCACTATTGTCAATATGATGTGTTCATGGAAGGTCAAATGGAATTGGTCAATTTGGTAAGATTTTGGTATGTACTTATTTGAGGAATTGATAGGATTATGGCATGAGATTGAATGTAGTAAATTGAGGTTATGAAACATATGTTTTGGTATGACTTTGGCTTATGTTTTGGCATGTTTTGGCATGGATTATAAGCATGAAATAGGTTGTTAATAATGTGCCATGAATGATGAATTTTTTGGGACTGAAATTGGTTCAAATTATGGTGCATTTGATGCTTATTTGGTGCTTGTAGGGAGGACCCAAAGTGGGTGGCATATTGGCCTTGTAAATGGCCTATTTTTGCCCACACAGGCAGGGACACGGGCGTGTGTGTCTGCCGTGTTGCTCGAGGGCCATTTCAAAATGAGCATGAGTAAACCACACGGTCGCGCACACGGGCGTATGCCAAGCCGTGTGCCAAAGTCAGTTTCTAGCACGGGCTAGACACACGGTCTTGTGACTGACCCTGCGACCCATGTTAGTAGCCTCCTTAGTTTTCAGACGGCCTGGCACACGGGCGTGTCATGTGGCCGTGTGGACAAGTTAGTATGTATGCTCTGTTTCGTCATGGCCTAAACACACACACGGCCTATTCACACGGGTGTATGACCTTTGTAACTTAGAAAATTATTAAGTTTTTGAAAAATTTTATGTGTTTGGTTTAGTCCCGACCTTTTTCTAATGCATGATTAAGGTTTTGTTGACCTAAGAAAGGGACCTTATGTTGATATTTGGCTTTGATATGATAATGTATGACTTTTAATTGTGAAATGATTGCGAAATGTTCCAATATGTCTGGTGATGCCTCTTAACCCTATTCCGACGATGAATACGGGTTAGGAGTGTTATAGGTGGCTTACTCAATCGAATCGGATCTATCACTTGTGGCAGAATTGGGGCTTGTCGAGAAACAGGTGGGGGTGGAGATTGTTAAGCAGTCAGATTCATTCAAACGAACTCGTGAACCACTCACTCATCATTTGAAAGAAGGCTTGCTTAACCTCTCCTCCCTGGCTACTCGAAATATGCCTAGAATTGACTGCCGCTGCCTCTTAAGCGGGAGCAAGCGCATTACTTTCAACAGCGTTAGCTACAGCTCGATCGTGATCCATTTTCTATATGAAAAACACATTTTAATTGTCAGGAATCATCACACTATCCTAGTTTATATATATGGCATGTATAGATATACTCTCACACCCTACGTTAGTCTAGAATCAACTAAACCGTAGCTCTGATACCAATAAAATGTAACACCCCAAACCTATATCCGTCGCCAAAATAGGGTTACGAGGCATTATCAGAAAATATAACATTTATTAAACATTCAATATCACATATCAATCATTCCCATACATAAAGTCCCTTAAATAGGTCTATGAGACCTTAAAACATGCTTTAGAGTGGTTTGGGACTAACCGATCATATATAAAAATTTAAGAACACTTAGAAATATTTCATGAAACCATAGGTCACACGCCCGTGTGAACAGCCCGTATGCCTCACACGACTACCAGACACTCCCGTGTCATAGGCTGTGTGAAAACAAGGAATACATATTGACTTGCACCACACGGTTGAGGACACGCCCATGTGCCAGGCTGTGTGAAATCTAAGGGGGTTATTGACTTAGGTCACATGGCCGACCACATGCCCATGTGCCAACCCATGTGCCACACATGACTAGTAGACACGCCCGTGTGTCTAGGCCATGTAACGCCCCAAATTTCGGGCCTAGAAGTTTTAAGTCTTGAGTGGGTGCAGTGAAAAGACTGCATATAAATATTTAGTTGTGCAAGAAAGTGACACAAATGCATGTTTGTTTCAGTGGCTGAGTGTTTAGGGAAGTGTTTGAGAAGTCCTGAGTTCAAGCCTTGGCTTATGCAAAATTTTGTTTTTTACTTGAATAAACCTTGTTTTTAGTCAGTAGGGTTTTTAAATAAATATGGATAAATCATGGCATAAAAAGCCTTCCAGTCTAGTGGTAAGTGGCGTGTAGAGTGTTCCAATAGGTCTGAGGTTCAAGTCCTGCTAATGCATGGGAGTGTTTATTTTGTTGCTGATGCTGTGGGGGAGTTGTAGTTTGACTGAAACACTGAGGTGATGGAGTGGATTTCAAACTGAGTAGTTGAAGGAGGAGTGATCAGTTGAGGGATTTGAGGAGAGATTTAAGAAGAAATCGTGGGGGGTTTGTGGTTGGATAAGAGTTGGTGTCAAATAGGGATAGTAGGCACTAATGAATTCGGTTTAGGGTAGAACTCAGTTTTGGAGTGTGCATTAGATTAGGGTTACCGTACACTTTGGTTTTTGGCAGTTGCTTTTTGTGTTTTTCTACATTTTTTGTTGTTAGTCAAATTCTGTTAGGAGATTTTTATGGGTGCTTTCATTCTGTCAACTTCATTCTTTGTTTTTTTGCCCCTTTTTCCTTTGAAAATGATTCCCCTTATTACCTTTTGGGTTGGCCAAATACCTCAATCCATTAGGGTTTTGTGGGTTGATTTTCTTCTTCTTCCTCCTCCCTTTCAACTGATTTCTTTTCTTTGATCGAGTGCTTCTTTTTCTCTGGTGGTGGCTTGGCTGACTATCACTCTTTCATCTACCCTCTCTATGCCGAATTCTTATTCTTTTCTGTCGATCTCAGTGGTAATTATTGTTATTCATTTTTCCCACTCTTTTGCTCACTGATGTATTTATGGTCCTTATCTAACACTTTCTTTTACTATCAACAATTGCTAGGGGTGTGGTTGTGCTAGCCCTTGCTTCTGTCGCATAGGGTGATTGTCGTGGAGTTAGATCGATTCCTTCCCTTTGGTTTATAAGTGGTTTTACGTTTCAGTAAGTTATTTATGCTTGGTTCAATTCACGTGTGTGAGTAATATGATTAAGGGTGATAAGTTTGGGTGAATTATTGGTGATCTCTAGGGGCCTATAGTTGGTTTCCTGCAACGATTGAATGGTGCAAGCCTAAATTTGTGATTAAGGCAAGTGATAATTCATCCTATTTGGATAAGTATTGAAAAGAGTCGTTAACTCTATTATCAGTTGATTAATGGAGTAGTTTGATCGAATGTAGGTTTTGGTGCTCGTGGGCTGATTTTGCACGTTTTCGAAAATAGGTCTGTAACCACTCTACTTTAATCGTAAACCCGCAAAAGCCAAAAAATATGACTACTGACGCTACACGAGCGTGCGTTCGTTCATGTGGTAATCTGAATGCATAAATGTGGGCGTTAGATCGTGGAAGCCACCATGAGCGATTTCATGGGCTTAGGCCGTTTTAGGCCACGTTGGGCTGAAATGGGCCGTGTGGGCCCCATGAGCTCGTGGGCCCCACATGGATAACCATACAGACGTGTGGAGATTATTGGGCCAGGCTGTGTGACTCACATGACTAAGATCATTTCTAGGCTATGTGGGTCGTACGAGCGTGTCGACCAACATGGGCCGATAATATGGACTATGGGCCCATTATCACCGATTGACTGTTAAGGTTGCATGGGTCGCCCAAGACGACTGTGGACCTATTGTTGGGCTGGTAAGTGTACACGGACCGTTATTTTTTTTGTAAATGACTGATATACCCCTATATGATGCATGATTGTTTGAGCATGTCATTTTATTGTATATATATTTATATTATGTAGCATTGCATGGGGTGGGATATAAGATATTGGAGGAAGTGTACTGAAAGGTTATAAGCCTATTATTGACAACTCTCCTGCAAATACTATTTTAGTGCCGCAACCGGTGCTACTTGGTGTGTAGGGATGGGTGGGTCGATTTTATCCCCACATGGTGTGTAGGGTTGGTACGGAGATGGTGTGTAGAGGTTGGATTGGGTAGGATTTTCTAATTGCATACTGTACTAATTATATAATAGGCTTTGGCCCCACTGATATTGTTACTGAAATGGGCTCAGGCCCACACTGTTTCTGATTCTGAAATGGGCTAAAGCCCTAACTGAAACTGAAAAGGCTGAGGCCCAAAATGTGTTTACTCGGATTGTTTGCTTATAAGGGATTACAGACTGAGTTTTTGTAAGCTCGCCCTTCTTCTTTTTTGCGCAGGTAATCCTTAGGCAGATCAGTGCTGCAAGGGACTCGAAGGTGACCACACAATAGCTCACGCTTTCGAATTTATCTTTTAAATTATAAGTAGTTTAATTTGGGTATTTTTATGTAATAAAGCCTCTCTGGATTTTATTTTTAATTTGGGGGATTTATATTTGTTTTTCTTTAATACTGCCAGCAGTAGGAAAAACACGCGGGTTTTCAAAAATACCACAAATACATAAATGATTTTAAGAGCTACCACAAGAAAACAACCTTTTACAAGTAAACGCTAGTTCGAAATTATTTTAAATAGTTTCCACTACAAATGAGATTTTGAAATTAATAACATTTTAGATCAAAGGGGCTTTATAAAGATTAGGTTCTTCAAACGATATTATGCTTTACGAAAAACACTTCGATGTGATATCGCCAGATTCGGCCATAATGTCCAGGCTGTGTTTGGGTTGTTACAGGCCGTGTCAAAACCGTAGGGTATATTGACTTTAATTTGAAGGGTACCCCAGGGGACACACGACCGTGTAACATGACCGTGTGTAGCACACGGCTAAGACACGCACCCGTGTCTCTGCCCCTGTGGAAAAAAATAGGCCATTTGCAAAGCCAATTTGCCACCCTTTTCTTATGCACATCTAGCCATTAAAATGGTATCATTTCAACACATATATAAGCAACCAAAAACCTGCCAATTCATACACATTTAATGCCATAAAATCACAACCATTTGAATTACTCGATTCCACAACCAATACATACCATTTCACTATGCTAAAATTATGAAACTTGCATAACTTTTCAATGCATTTATCTATCCACTTATCACCTATTTCATGTCTCAAAAACATACCATTTTCTCATCTATAAATCATACCATAATCTACCTTTCGTCAAGCATTAATAACTAACCAAATGAGCAACCATTTACTCATATCAACAACCATAGCAAACAATGCCAAAACATAAGACATTATATGCATTACATATATCACTTTTCAACCACATCACTTAGACCAATTTAAATGATAGACCAATTTAAATGACCAAAAACATACCAACATTTTTACCAAAAGTAAGCCAAATCTCATGGCTAAAATCACAACTAAAAACGTATCATTAATTCACTAGCCTATACATGCCATGTACCATATATAGAAAGCGCCAAAAGTACCAACAAGTAGTCGATAGTGTGATGATGGTTCCCTATGTCCAAGCTATCTTCAAAAGTCTATAAATCATAGAAAGAACACACAAAGTAAGCTTTAAAAGCTTAGTAAGCCATATAAAAATAATATCATCATATGAACATTTGCATATCAATTCAAATATGTTAAGCAGAGTTAATCAGATATATGATCACAAACCTATCTCATGGTACAGATATTCAAATTTCACAATTGAATTCATCAATTACTTCTCTTTTCAATACTTGTATAAATCTCGTACATACCTGAGTCACTTAGCTCATTCACATATTCTTTCTCAACTTTACTTTGCCCGTTGAACCAGTCAGAATTGTTATAGATACTCAGAAATCATATAATCTCATACTATGCCATATCCTAGATATGGCTTTACATGTTATTACATATTGATGCCATTGTCCTAGACAGGTTCTTAACAAAATCGATTAACGGTGCCAATGTCCCAGACATGGTTTTACGCATAATCTCAATACAATGCCAATGTCCCAAACATGGTCTTACATGTAATCACGTCTCGTAACCTAATGTCATGACATTCGTGTCCTATACGATTCCTAAGGTTCGTACGGGAATTTTGAATATCGTAACTCTGTCGATTCTTGCTCGTTCAATATTCATTACAAAGCAATCATAATAAAACATATATAAATCAATATAAAGACGTTATTTGCATATGAACTTACCTCGTAGTTGGAATAAACGAACGGGGTCGACTGTTTGATAACTTTCACTCTTGATCTATATACATTCAAAATTAACTCTTTTATTCATCAACACATTCAATTTCATCCACAAACACATATTTAACCCACATTGCACTTTGGCCCTAAACTTTCACATTTTTTACAATTTAGTCCTTATTTCACAAATACACCGAATTACACAATTTCTTTATAGTTTCATGCTAGCTGAATTCTTTATAGCTTCATAGCAGCCCGTATTTATCAACATTTCACACATTTAACCCTTAAATTACCACTTTTCTCAATTTAATCCCTAATTGACATTTTTACTCAAAATCACTTTACAAAACATGTAAAACTATCAAAAATTATTCATTTTTCATCATCATCTATCACAAAGCTCAAGCATTCATCAATGGCAACACACAAATTCATCAACAATTTTAGAAATTAGTGTAACACCCCTAACCTGTATCCATCACCGAAATAGGGTTACGAGGCATTATCGGACATATCGAAACATTCACATATACTTAAGCATAATATAATCAAAACATATAATAATCATTCAAAATTGTCCCTTATATAGGTATACGAGACCTTAAACATGCTTTAGAAAGGGGTTGGGACTAAACTGAGCTCATACAAAATTTTTCAAAGTTATAAAGGTCACAAGCCCGTGTGAATAGGACGTGTGCCTTACATGGAATTAGACACGCCCGTGTGTCTAGGCTGTGGCAAAATAGGGCATACATACTGACTTGTCTATACGGCCACAAGGCACGCCCATGTGTTAGCCCGTGTGCCACACACGATCGATAGACACACCCGTGTGTCTAGGCCGTGTCAAAACTGTAGGGTATACTGACTTAAAATCGTAGGGTACCCCACGGGACACACGGCCGTGTAACATAACCCTATGTCACACACGGCTGAGACACACGCCCGTGTGGACAAAAATAAGCCATTTATAAGGTTAATTTGCCACCCTAATTTTGGGTCATCCCTACATGATCAAAACCAAACAGTTCATACCAAATTCCAACCAATACACAACCAAAAACATACATCATTCATGCCATTTTGTTAACCACAAATTACATCCTTTTTAACCAATTCAGAACATACCAAAAATCATATAACAAACTTATCCATTCTAACATATCCTTATCTCAATATTCACATCCAATCTCATGCCAAAATCATAACATTTTCACAACTAAATCATATTACCAACTTACCAAATGGACCATTTCTCACTAGGTCATTCATGAACACATCATATGAACTTTATTACATCACATAGTTTTTGCCTAAAAGACATTCATAATTATAACCAAAACCAAACCATATCACATGGCTAGATATACACAATACCAAACCTATTCACAATCTTCTAGCCTATACATGCCATTCTTCATTATATACATTTTCAAAAGGTACCAAAGTAGAGTTTGATAGTGTGGTGATGATCCTCGATGATCCCCGAGCTCCCAGTAGCTTCGATAACTATAAAACAGTTGAAAATACACACAAAGTGATCTTTTTAAGGCTTAGTAAGCCATATTCAAATAAACTTAACACATAACATCAATATAGATCAATTCATTCATATAATTCAAGACAAAATATATTCACATAGCCATATATCTTTTATAGTTCATTTGATCAAGATTTGTATATATATATCATATCTCATTCACATAGCAACTCATACTTATATCATATGTTCACCAAGGTACATGTACTTACCTTTCATTCTTAAACATGGTAAACAAATTAGATACATTTTCACATAGTCATCCATTTTCTCGGAGTGCCCGTTGAACCGTTCGGAATCAATAAGAATACTTGAATAGCTCGAAAAGCTCATACAATGCCAACGTCCCAGACGTGGTCTTACATGTAATCAAATATCAATGCCATTGTCCTCGATAGGGTCTTACACGAAATCAAATACAACGCCAATGTTCCAGACAGGGTCTTACACATAAATCATAAGTCGATGCCAACATCCTAGACGTGGTCTTACATGAAATCACATATCGGATCCTATGTCATGACATATGTATCCTAACTATTCTTGTGGTTCCTACGAGGCTTTTCAGATGTCGAAACACTGTCGATGCTTTCACAATTTCACATATTCATCTTTTAAAGCCATTCATTACATTTCAATAGCATATAAGCATACATAAATTGATTCATGCACATTTATTTGTATATTGACTTACCTCGTATGAATTCGAACAAACGGAGTTGACTACTGATGACTTTCGACTTCTCCCGATCTAATTCTGTATTCTTTTGTTCTTCATCTAAATAAATTCAAATTTAACTCTTCTATTCAATAAATCATTCAAATCAATCCATAAATACACATCTAGGGCATTTTACAAATTAGCCCTCACATTTTCACATTTTAACCCTTTAGTCCCTAATCACAAAAATCACAAAATATACAAAATTTCCATATACTCATGCTTTGCCGAATTTTCATAGTGTTCATGTAAACCCACAAATTTCATTTATTTCACATTTTAGTCCCTCAGTTTCTTAGTTTCACAATTTAGCCCAAATTACTCAAATTCATCAAAAATTCAAAGACAAAACATGTTAACCCAACATCAAACTTCCATATACTATCATCACACTTCATAAAACTCATAGTTTCATCAATGGTTCAACTTAAAATCATCAACAATTTCCAAAAGTCAGACATAGGCTTGATAGTATATAGAGCTACCATCACAAAAACATAGAAATTATCAAAAACGGATCAAAAACACATACCTATTTACCCAAAATAAGTGCCGAATGCTTGAAGGATTTGAAACCCTTATTTCTTTCTTTAGTTTCGGTCAAAAAGATGAAAATAAGATGAACATTTGATTTTTATTTTATTATAACTATCATTTAATTAACAAATTACCTTATTAACATTATTATTATCATTAAGAATCCACTAACTAATGTCCATCCATGTCATTTCATGAATTCAATGGTCCATTTACGACATAAGGACCTCACATTTAAGAAGACATAGCAAATAGGTAGTTTAATAAATAGCAGGCAACTTTTACATTTTACGCAATTAGGTCTTTTTATCAAATTAAGCACACAAACGATCAAATTTTCATACGGAATTTTCACACATACTAAATAACATATAATAAGCACAAAAAATAATATAAAATATTTTTCTGACTCGGGTTTGTGGTACCGAAAGTACTATTCTGACTAGGGTCTAAATCGGGCTATTACTACTCTCCCCCCTTAGGGATTTTCGTCCCCGAAAATCTTAGCGTTGAACAGATTTAGATATTGTTGTTTCATAGCATCTCCAAGTTCCCACATAGCCTCTTCAACACGTGTCGATGCCATATTACTTTAAATAACAAATTTTCTTATTTCATAGTTCTTTAACCTCGCAAGCCAAAATATGGATCGGCTCTTCTTCATAAGTCATATTAGACTGAATCTCAATTTTAGACGGAGAAATCACATGTGAGGGATCAATCTATATCATCGAAGCATCGATACATGAAACACATTGTGAATCCTTTCTAGGTATGGTGGCAACAATAATCTATAAGCAACCGGCCCGATATGCTCGGTAATCTCATATGGCCTAATAAACCTCGGACTCAATTTGCCTTTTCTGCCAAATCGAAGTACTTTCTTCCACAGAGATACTTTCAAAAATACTTTGTCACTGATTCCAAATTCAATATCTGTTCGTTTCAAATCTGTATAAGATTTCTGACGATCAGAAGTTGTTTTCAATTTATCTCAGATCACTTTTACTTTCTGTTTAGTTTCTTTTATCAAGTCAACTTCGTGGATCTTATTCTCACAATCCAATACAATGGCGTATGACATTTTTTACCATATAAGGCTTCATACGGTGCTATTTTAATGCTCAACTGAAAACTATTATCATACGCAAATTCAATCAATGGCAAAAATTGTTCCCACGTACCTTTATACTATTATTATTCTCGAGTATCTAAATAATCCGTTCAGATTGACCATCTGTCTGGGGGTGAAAACTAGCACTAAAATGCAATTTAGTACCTAATGCCTCTTGTAGTTTCTTTCAAAACCGTGAAGTGAATCTCGGATCTCTATCTGACACAATAGACAATAGCACACTGTGCAATCTCACAATATCAGAAATGTATAACTCAGCTAATTTATCAAGTGAGTAATTGGATAGTACCAGAATAAAATAAGTTGTTTTCATTAATCGATCAACTACAACCCCAATTGCATCTTTTTTTTCGGGATAGGGGCAATCCCGGAATAAAATCCATTGTTACTCTATCCCATTTCCACTTAGGAATCATAATTGGCAGTAACAAACTAGATGGTACTTGATGTTCAGCTTTAACTTGCTGACAGATCAAACATTTCAAAACAAGGTTGGAGATATCTCTTTTCATTCCAGACCACCAGTAATGCTATTTCAAATCATTATACATTTTCGTACTACCCAGATGTACAGATAAACAACTATTGTGAGCTTCATTCAAAATCATCTGAATCAACTCTAGATTTCTCAGAACACAAATCCGATCTCGGAATCTCAAACAATCGCCATTATCAACTCAAAATTCATAATCAAAATTCAAATCACATTGAGCTCATTTTGCTATTTTCTCATTATCAACCTTCTAAGCTTCATAAATCTGCTATAAGAACAAAGGTCTCACTTTCAATTCAGCTAAAACTGAACCATCATCAGACAAAACTAAATGAGCATTCATCGCACGTAAAGAAAACAATGATTTTTGGCTCAAAGCATCAGCCACAACATTGGTTTTTCCCGGATGGTAATCAATAACAAGCTCGTAGTCTTTTAGCAGTTCTAGTCATATTCTCTACCTCAAATTCAAATCTTTCTAAGTCATCAGATATTTCAGACTTTTATGATCAGAATAAATGTGACATTTCTCACCAAACAGATCATGGCGCCAAATTTTCAACTCGAATACAATCGCAGCCAGCTCAACGTGTTGGGTCAGATAATTCTTTTCATGCAGCTTTAATTGTATCGAAGCATAGCCTATGACTTTGCCTTCCTACATTAAAACGTAGCCTAGACCGTTTAATGAAGCATCCCTGTAGATTACAAATTCTTTACTCGATTTTGGTTGTACTAATACTAGAGCTTCTATCAATAGGGCTTTCAACTGATCAAAGCTTTTTTGACACTTTTCAGACCATTCAAATTTCACATCTTTCTGAAGTAGTTTCATCAATGGAGTCGCAATCATAGAAAAACCTTCCACAAATCATCTATAATAACCGACAAGTTCTAGAAAACTGCAGACTTCAGAAACATTTTTAGGAGGCTTACGATCCAGAATAGATGAAATCTTGCTCAAATCAATTCGAATACCTGATGATGTCAAAATACAACCCAGAAAACCAACTTTGCGTAACCAGAACTCACATCTACTGAACTTTGCAAATAATTGCTTATCACGCAGAGTCTGTAACACTATTCTTAAATGCTTGGCATGTTCAGTTTCATCATGTGAATATATCAATACATCATCAATGAACACAACAACAAATCGATCTAGGTACGGTCTGAATATCTCGTTCATCAAGTCCATAAAAATAGAAGGTGCATTAGTCAATCCTAAAGGCATAACTAAAAACTCATGATGTTCGTACCTCATTTAGAAAGCACTTTTTAAAATGTCTGAATCTTTTACACGCAACTGATAATAGCCCGATCTCAGATCTATCTTTGAAAACACAGTAGCTTCTTTCAATTGATCAAACAAATCGTCAAATTGGGGCAGAGGGTATTTTTTCTTGATAGTCACTTTATTCAATTGACAATAATCAATACTCATTCTCATCATGTCGTCTTTCTTTTTCGTAAACAAAACAGGAACACCCCAAGGTGAGAAACTTGATCTTGCGAATCCTCTATCAGTTAACTCTTGCAACTGAGACTTTAATTTTTTTAATTCAGTCGAAGCCATTCTATACGGAGCTATTAAAATCAGAGTAGTTTCGGTACTAACTCAATGCCGAATCCAACTTCTCGAATCGGAGGTAATCTCAGAAGTTCTTCAGGAAACACATCAGGAAATTCACAGACAGTAGGCACTAATTCCACCTTCTTTTTTGTTACTTTCAAATCAATCACATAAGCAAAGTAAGATTCACAGCATTTTCTCATAATACTTAAAGCTTTCATTGACGAAATCACGGCCGGTAACCCATTTAAATCACTAGATTCAATTTAAGACTATTTCATAATTCTTGCATCTCAAATCAATAGTTTTCCGTTTGCAGTTAACAATAGCATCGTGCAAAGTTAGCCAATCCATACCCAAAATTATATCAAACTCATCGAAAGGTAACAACATCAGATCAGCTGAAAAACAAATGTCTCAAAACATTAACGGACAATTCTTGCAAACTTCATCAACCAAAACACATATGCCTAGGGGGTTTGATACTTTAATTATAAATTTAGTAGACTCTATAGGCAAAGTGTTGCTATTCACTAAGTTCATGCATATATAAGAATGTGTTGATCCTAGATCTATCAAAGCAATCACAGAAGTATCGTAAAGAGTAAAAGTACCCATAATCACATCTGGAGACAAAGCTTCTCCACGAGCTCGGATGGCGTAGGCTCTAGTAGGTGTGTGAGCCTCAGATCTAACAGTCGTATCTTTAGTTCTCCTCTAATTGCCACTCACATTACCCATATTTCTGGGCAGTCTACCTCGAGTTGAGGTATTACTCTGTCTAGGATTTTGCACAATCCCTTGCTCAACAAACTCAGGACAATCACAGATAAAATGATTTAAAGATCCACATTTGAAATAAGCCCGATCATACAGTCTACAATTGTTGGGATGCCTTTTACCACAATGTTTACATTCAGGTCAATCGGATCAGACATTTCCAACATTAGTAACAGAAATAGCTGGAACTCTGAAGCTCGAATGTGATCTTGCACCATCTGTACTCGAATGTCCCATATTAGCCTTTGAACGACAATAATCATCTCAAAATTTCTTTGACATAGGCTGAAATAATTCACTTACAGATCTCTTTCTCACATCTCTAGCTTCTAAATCAGCTTTTCTTTTCTCTTTCCCGAGCTCTTCAACTTTACACGCTTGTTCAACAAGCAGTACAAATTCTTTTATTTCTAAAATCCCGAAAAATAAACGGATATCTTCATTCAAACCATCCTCGAATCTCTTCACACTATTGCTTCAATCGGAACACATTCTCGTGCATACTAACTTAGTCTCACAAATTCTTGCTCGTATTCTACAACAGACATACGACCTTGTTTCAATTTAAGAAACACTTTACGTTTCTAATCGATAAATCTCTGACTGATGTATTTCTTTTGGAATTCAGCTTGAAAGAAATCCCAAGTGTCTCGTTCTCTTAGAACCACAAATATCAGTCTCTTCAACGAATGATACGTCGTATCTCTCAAAAGTGAAATGGCACACTTAAGGCATTCGTCCGGAGTCAATGATAATTCATCAAACACTCATGTCGTGTTCTCTAACCAAAATTTAGCTCTCTCGGCATCATCATCAGTAGTAGTACGGAACTCTTCGGCCCTATATTTTCTAATTTTATCGACAGGAGGCTTATTCAACTGAATCGGATTAGCTTGTGGCACAACAGGGAGTTGCGAAAGATTAACTAAGGGTGAAGGTTGTGGCACAGCCAGATTATTTTGAATATATTGGGTGAACCAATCATTCATCGTTTGATAGAAGGCTTATTTAGCCTTTCCGTCATGACTACTAGTAGCCAGTCTAGAATCAGATGGCGTTGTCCCTTAAGCTGAAGTAGGCGTATTACTTTCGACATCTTCAGCTATGGCTCGTTCAGGATCCATTTGCTATATAAAAACACATTTTCATTGTCAGGATTCATCACACTATCGCAGTTCATAAATATGGCATGTATAGCTAGACTCATATACGCTACGTTAGTCTTAGAATTGACTAAATCGTAGCTTTGATACCAACCAAATGTAACACCTCTAACCCATATCCATAGCTGGAATAGGGTTACGAGGCATTACCAAACATATCAAAAGATTCACATATACTTAAGCATAATATAATCAAAACATATAATAATCATTCACAATTGTCCCTTATATAGGTCTGTGAGACCTTAAACATGCTTTAGAAAGGGGTCGGGACTAAATCTAGCTCATACAAAATTTTTCAAAACTTAAACATTTTTTAAAGTTATAAAGGTCACACGCCTATGTGAACAGGCCGTGTGTGTAACATCCCTTACCCGGGACCGTCGCCGGAGTCGAGCACGAGGTGTTACCAAACTTATCTTACTTGTTCGGGGCATAAAAAAATTACTTTTAAAAAAAATAATTCGCTCACATTGATCCAATAAATCCCTAAAAAGGGCCCTCGAGGCCCTAAAAAATGCAATTGGAACGGTTCGAGACCAAACCGGCAGCATTAAAAATTTTCCGATTACTTACATAAATCAAAACAATTTATTTCACTATTCATAATAAAATTGTCCATCTACGTAACAGTCACTAAATTAATTATAACTCGAGTTAAGAAACTCAAATTTTAAATATGTAAATTTTATCTGAAACTAGACTCATATATCTTCTGACCATAATTTTTCTAGAATTTTTAGTTTGGCCAATTTGTACAGTTTATTCATTAAAGTTTCCCTTATTTTGCAGTTTAGCGGACTTGATCCCTCTTCACTAAAAATCAATTATCACGTTATACAGAAATTGGATATTGTTTATGTTCATTTCTAACGAAAATAGACTCACTAAGAAATCTAAAAATATAAACTTTGACTTATAATTCTTTTTGTACACTTTCTACTGATTTTCCAAAGTTGGAACAGGGGATCACGAAGTCACTCTGAACTAGTCTTACAGAAATTTAAATATCTCAGAATATAGATTTCTTTTGCTTGTTCTATTTCTTTCCTATAAATACAGACTCAAAAAGATTTAATTCTATATCTCATTTACCATTTAATTCAATTTCTAAAATCTTTAGTGATTTTTCAAAACCACGTCGTTGTTGTTGTTTCTTAACTATTCCATGGCCAACTCTTACTCTTTTCTAGTTTCTTTGCGTCAAACCTCATTTAGGCATACATAATACCAAAACATGTTCTTATTTAGTTATATCATAAGCTAATCATTACCAAGTATTCACATTACATTCTTTAATCATATCATAAGGACATACACACAAAATAGCCAAGTCCCTATATATGCCATAACTTAAAGTATTTCTAGTCACAAAATACCGAGATAACTCGTTGATAATGTGAGGTGATCTTCGACGTCCTTACGATTTTCTGAGTTGGCTTTGCAATACTATAAAAAAAAAGAGAGAAAAGAAAGGGAATAAGCATAAAGCTTAGTAAGTTTGCATGTAAATAAATAACAACATTCTAAATGAATTATCAAGATAACCTGAACCTCTCGAACATGGACTTATCTTACCTTCCCTTTGGTACACTCTTTGAATTTTCTATTGAAATATTTGGAATAATAAGGATACACGGGTACCTTTCATTTTTAAACTTACCATTGCCATGTCTTGAGATGGTCTTACGTGGTATCCTTGCCTTATGAACTCACCATTGCCATGCCTTGACATGGTCTTACATGGTATCCTTTCCTTATGACCTCACCATTGCCATGCCTTGGCATGGTCTTACATGGGATCTTTGCCTTATAGTAGTTTATCAATGCCATGTCTTGACATAGTCTTACATGATTTCCTTTCCTTGTAAAACTTACTAATGTCATGCCTTGGCATGGTCTTACTTGGTATCCTTAAATCCTAATGTCATGGCATTTGTATCCTACACATTCCTAAGGTTCAACCGGGACTTTTAAGTATCATTTCTCCGTCAATTCTTACTTGAATCATCAATGAATAAATTTACAAAATAAATATATAGATGCTGAAAAATAACATCATTAATTATAAATAATAAAGCATTGCATTTATTTACCGCAAACTTACCTCGATACAAAATACGATCAAATATTTTGATTTATTCCTCAACCTTTTTCTTTCCTCGATCTAACCCCAAATTTCATTCTTCATGATCTATAATAGCAAATTTAACTTATTTAATATTCACATTTATCAAAACAATCCTTAACTCTAACTTTGGTAAAATTATGATTTTGCCCCTAAACTTTTGCATATTTACACTTTTGTCCTAAGGCTCGGGAATGAAACTTTATCCTTAATTCTTATGTTTTATGACATGCTGAGCATTTATTTACCTACGGCAACATCAAATTTCCATTCTAACATGTACTTATGACCATTAGGTATTTTTACCGATTATGTCATTTTATTCGTTTTCTCTTAATCGCTTAGCTCAAGTCATTTAACATAATTTCAAGCTTCATATTCTACCATAAAACATCAAAATAAACACATTTCACCTATGGGTATTTTTCCAAATATGAACCCTAGGTTAAATTATTGCTAGAATAAGCTAAATCAAGTTATCGGGACTTCAAAAACGTAAATAACATTAAAAACGGGGCCTGGAATCACTTACTATGAAGCTTGAAAACTTGACAAACCCTAGCTATGAAGGACCCTTGAAATTTCAGCCTAATGGAGAAGATGGGCACATTTTGCCATCTTTTTCCCTTTTTAATCTTTTAATTACCAAATGACTAAAATACCCTTTATTAAAACTTTAGTTATTTTTATCTATGTATGTCCATTTTTGTCCATGTAAACCTAATGGTCTAATTACCATTTAAGGACCTTTACTTCAATTATACTCTTGAATTTAATCCTTTAGCATCTAAAACTCATATTTATCAACTTTTGCAATTAAGCCCTAGTAGCCAAATTAAGCATGCTATCTATAAAATTTTCCATCGATACTCTAACACATGCATCTAATCACTCGGTAAATTATAAAAATTAATCGAAATAAAATTTTCTATATTGAATTCGTGGTTTCGCAACCATTGTTCCATTTAGGCCCTATTTTGGGATGTTATCGTGTGCCTCACACGGACGGCATTAGACACGCTTGTGTGTCTAGGCAGTGGAAAAATAGGGCATACATACTGACTTGTCCACATGGCCACAAGACAAGCCGGTGTGCCAAGCCGTGTGAAAATTAAGGAGGCTACTGACTTGGGTCACACGGCCGACCACATGCCTATATGTCAGCCTGTGTGCCATACACGACCAATAGACCCGCCTGTGTGTCTAAGTTGTGTCAAAATTGTCGGGTATACTGACTTAAAATCGTAGGGTACCCCACGGGGCACACGGCTGTGTAACATAACTGCGTGTCACACACGTCGCTACCCGTGTGGAAAAAAATAGGCCATTTACAAAGCCAATTTGCCACCCTAATTTTGAGTCCTCCCTACATGATCAAAACCAAACATTTCATACCAAATTGCAACCAATACACAACCAAAAACATACATCATTCATGCCATTTCATTAACCAAAAATTTCATCCTTTTTCACCAATTCAAAACATACCAAAAATCACATAACAAACTCATTCATTCTAACATATCCTTATCTCAATATTTCACATCCAATCTTATGCCAAAATCATAACATTTTCACAATTAAATCATATTACCACCTTACCAAATGGACCATTTCTCACTAGGTCATTCATGAACACATCATATGAAATTTATTGCATCACATAATTTATGCTCAAAAGACATTCATAATTATAACCAAAACCAAGCCATATCACATGGCTAGATATATACATAATACCAAACCTATTCACAAACTTCTAGCCTATACATGCCATACTTCATTATATACATTTTCAAAAGGTACCAAAATAGAGTTTGATAGTGAGGTGATAATACTCGGTGATACCCGAGCTCCCAGTAGCTTCGATATCTATAAAACAATTGAAAACACATATAAAATAAGCTTTCAAAAGCTTACTAAGCCATATACAAAGAAACTAAACACATGACATCAATCAAGATCAATTCATTCATATAATTCAAGGAAAAATACATTCACATAGCCATATATCTTTTATAGTTCATTTGATCAAGATTCACATATATATATAATATCTCATTCTCATAGCAACTCATACTTATATCATATGTTCCCCAAGGTACATGTACTTACCTTTCATTCTCAAACATGGCATACAATTCGAAGGTACCTAGATCAAATACACATTCACACAGTCATCCATTTTCTCAGAGTGCCTGTTGAACCGCTCAGAATCAATAAGGATACTCAGATAGCTCAGAAAACTCATACAATGCCATCGTCCTAGACGTGGTCTTACATGTAATCAAATATCGATGCCACTATCCCAGACAGGGTCTTACACGAAATCAAATACGGCATCGATGTCCCAAACATGGTCTTACATGTAAATCATAAGTCGATGCCAACGTCCCAGACATGGTCTTACATGAAATCGCATATCGGATCCTATGTCATAACATATGTATCCTAACTATTCCTATGGTTTGTACGGGGCTTTTCGGATGTGGAAACACTGTCGATGGTTTCACAATTTCACATATTCATCTTCCAAAGCCATTCATTACATTTCAGTAGCATATAAGCATTAATAATTCGATTCATGCACATTTATTTGTAAATTGACTTACCTCGTATGAATTCGAACAAACGGAGTTGACTACTCGATAACTTTCGACTTCTCCCGATCTAATTCTGTATTCTTTTGTTCTTCATCTAAATAAATTCAAATTTAACTCTTTTATTCAATAAATCATTCAAATCAATCCATAAATACACATCTAGGGCATTTTACAAATTAGCCCTCACATTTTCACATTTTAACCCTTTAGTCCCTAATCACAAAAATCACAAAATATACAAAATTTCCATATACTCATGCTTTGCCGAATTTTCATAGTGTTCATGTAAACCCACAAATTTCATTTATTTCACATTTTAGTCCCTCAGTTTCTTAGTTTCACAATTTAGCCTAAATTACTGAAATTCATCAAAAATTCAAAGACAAAACATGTTAACCCAATATCAAACTTCCGTATACTATCATCACACTTCATAAAACTCGTAGTTTCATCAATGGCTCAACTCAAAATCATTAACAGTTTCAAAAATTCAAACAGGGGCTTGATTGTATACAGAGCAACGATCACAAAAACATAGAAATTATCAAAAACGGATAAAAACACATACCTAATTAGCCAAAATAAGTGTCGAATGGTTTAAGGTTTTGAAACCCTTATTTCTTTCTTTAGTTTCGGTCAAACAGATGAACATAATATGAAAATTTGTTTTTTTATTATTATAACTATCTTTTAATTAACAAATTACCTTATTAACCTTATTATTATCATTAACAATCCACTAACTAATGTCCATCCATGTCATTTCATGAATTCAATGGTCCACTTACAACATAAGGACCTCACAT
Source organism: Gossypium hirsutum (assembly GCF_007990345.1). Classification (NCBI taxonomy): domain Eukaryota; kingdom Viridiplantae; phylum Streptophyta; class Magnoliopsida; order Malvales; family Malvaceae; genus Gossypium; species Gossypium hirsutum. The sequence goes on from NC_053431.1 coordinate 68,691,156, forward strand.
GTAAGAAGACATAGCAAATAGGCACTTTAACAAACAACAGACAACTTTTACATTTGACGCAATTAGGTCCTTTTATCAAATTAAGCACACAAATGATCAAATTTTTGTACGAAATTTTCTCACATACTAATTCACACGCCCGTGTCTAGCACCCGTGGTCAAACCTGTTAGATTGACTCAGGCGTGGGTCTACATACACGGGTGTGGGAGAAGCGAACAACGCCAGACACGGCCGTGCGACACGATCGTGTGCACCCACATGCCTAAGGAACACGGGCGTGTACTAAATGTTAGACGCACCCAAATTCAAAATTCGCAAATCACACGGGCTAAAATTGGGGAACACGGGTGTGTTACCTGGCCGTGTGCTCCAAAATCTATAAATACCCTGCACTATTCATTGTCTTCCCCACTCAAAAACCCTAACCCTAGCAGCTGCAAGTCCACACGCCCTCCCTGTCACGCCCGTGCGCTGCTCCCAACTTCATTCTCGACTCTCAATCTCTTTCCTTTAGCGTTTGTTTACTCCTTTTTCTTTTATTTCACTGATTTATAATGCTATTTATCATAGTAATCTATATTTTTCATGTTATTTTCATCTTTCTATCACACAAATTTCATTTATAGAACAAGTTATCATCTTTTTCATGTTCAAATTCTTACTCATTACATGATTTCTCTACTCCATTTAATTAGTTAGAAGTGAATATTCATGGTCAGGATAGTTGAAATAATCATGCCTTTTGTGTTGACATTTCTATTTATTCATCAAGTATGTTGCATTCCATTCTTTTCCATTTTTACTTATATCACCATGCTAATGCCACAAAAATAGGTCATTGAACTTATTGTTTTAGTTAAACTTAGTAGTTGTGGCTGAACATATTTATGCATTTTTCTTTTTAATTTAGTCGCATTTTTTTCCTTGTCTACTTATCAACACGAATTGATGTTTCCACTTGCAGGTATACAATGTCATCTTCACGTGGTAAAAAGGCCGCTGTCCCTACTTCAAAGAAAAGGAAGGGACCGTCATCTTCCTCGGGTCCTACCGAAGAAGTTCTTCACTCTTTCCTGAGGATACCTATCGGGCCCCAAGAAAAACTATTCCAAATACTCTGGGCCCAACCTTTAATTGAGGGCCGCTCCATCAACTGGGCTGTGGTAGAATAAGTTCAGTTGGCTGAAGCAATTCGGGCCCTCCTAACCACCGACCCTTGGGAGTTGTTCTTTGGGATCATCGAGCCAACACACCTCGAGATCACAATGGAACTATGCTCATCGTTCCATCTTCAAATCGTAATGAAAAACTACGATGATCCCGGCACGATCCAATTTTGCCTAGGTGGGTTAGTCCGCCAACTCAGCGTCCTAGAATTCGGTACGGTGCTGGGTTTATATACGAAGGAATTCAAGGAGGAGAATGACTTACATGCTCTAACAGCCACATCCATCGTTCTCCTTCACGCACTAGTACCAGGTGGGGCCACCTACAATCCTAGCCACTCTAAGGCATCGACTCTCCCTCCATCTCTGAGGTACCTACACGCCATTTTGGCTCACACGATTACAGGACAGCGAGAGAGCACTGGCGTCGTCAACACTCACGACGCTTACTTTTTATGGTGTATGTTGCACGGGCAGGTCATCGACCTTACCTATTTCATCGCCCTCGCGATTCAGCACCAGACAGAGCGGCATTGGAAGGGGGTCATCTCCATTGGCCCCTATGTTACTCAGTTGGCTCGACACTTCGGGTTCCTCAGCACCGCCGCCCAAGAATCATCCTTAACCCTTATTGACCAGATGTCTCCACAAGGCATCTCGAGCATGATTAGCATGAGGATGATCAAAAAGTGCCGAGGAACCTACCCTCCTCAATATCATCTCACCCAATCTACCGAGGAGGAGGCCTACGAGGACATTCCTGATGATGTCCCTCCATAGCACGAGGACCTACCGACTTAGCCACCACCACCCTCTCGTCCAGTTCATGCAGTGGCTTCATATGTTGACATCTCTGAGGCCTCACTCGATTCGAGCAGTAGTGTTTTCAATGATTTGAAAACATTGATGCTACTCCACAGCAGATTTGTCAGCACCTCCACATCTCATCGCCAGTCCCACCTCCCGAACCATCCAGCGATGAAGATGTTTAAAAATATTTATTTATTATTTTATGTTTTTAATTTTTATTAAAACTACTTTTTAATTTTTATTAGATTTTAGAATTTTATTTTTAATTATCAATTTCGGTTATTTCTTTATTAGTAATTATTCTTCCTAATATCCCCTAAAAATTTCCCGATTTTATCACAGTTATATAGAGCTCTTAAGCTCATCATCGCATAAGAACTAAAAACTCCACCGGGAAAGGTTCTCCACGACTGGCATGTCCTAATCGACCACGACCATAGCTACCACTAGATATAATATTCTTTTGGCGCAGGACTTATGGACTAATGAACCTCTACCACCGCCGGAGTATCCTCCTCCACTCTCGTACCGATTACTCTCCAAAACTCCAGTTCAAGGAATTCATCATACAGGAAGTTTCACTTCTCTCCCTGTCTTATTTTTATATTCTAATATCTATCTTTGTACATTGAGGGCAATGTACATCTTAAGTGTGGGGGTGTATTTAGTTCATTATCAGAAAAATCCCTGAATGACTACCTTGTTCTCTTGAAAAGCTCTCATATCGTATTTAAAATAAATTTTGATTTATTTATGATTTTGATTGATATATCTTGAATTAAAACATAGGCATTTATGCATTGATTGTTTAAACTTTAAGACATTAGAGAATCAAGCACGATAAGTTGATTTTTAAGAATTTAAAATCTTAGGTTGTTTCCCCAAAGTTTAAGTATTACTTTGAGTTGAAATTCACAAGTTTTAAACATCAAAAAGCCATAATTTTTGTGAGATTTTTGTGCCTTTTGAGCATCTATTAATTCTTTCATGCTCACTTTTATTATTGCTTTGAGTGCGTCAATATTGAACTGTTATTCTAGAACTTGCCTGATTATGCATGTCAAGACCACACCATTTGATTTAATATGTCAAAATGAGAAAGGCACTTAGGATTAACCCACTCATGCCATGAAAAGCCTACCTCCATGATTAACCCTTAGTAAACCCCATTGAGCTAACGAGCCATTTCTTGTATTACCCTTAATATTAACCCTAAACCCATTATTGTTGAAATCCCTTAAATTAATTTGATCCCTATTTTTGTCGAGATTTGAGTTGAATAAATTGCTTAGCTATGTCTTGTTCTTAATAATTAGTCTATGTTATTTAACTTGTTCTTAAAAAAGAAAAAAAAGAAAAAAAGTATACATATTAATAGTGATCTTTAGTTTGTAAGCTTCAGTATTCAAATTCCATAGTGAGAAAAGGAGTTATGTTGTACGTAAGTGATGATTAAATATTTTTCTAGTTAAGTAATTTTTCAACTCAATCTCGATTCTAACCCTTTCTTTCAGCTTGTGACCACACCCCTAACCAAGCCTCATTACAACCCTCTAAAGACCTTTTGATTGATGTATCATCTCAATTTATAGTGGTGGAGATTTGATTTTCATGCAAGCCTATGGTAATAACTTTTCATATTGACTAATGAGTGCTTCATTTATTGTCCTTAAACACCTCGAGTGATTTGAGTGAATCTTTAGTAAGGATGTAAAACTCTGCGACATTTTGAATTCTCAACTTGGAGACACCTATGTTTTCAGAATAAAATGCTCAACTTGGAGTGTTTGAAACTTTGATGTTCTTTGAGTTGAATTCTCAATATATGACTACTAGTGGATTATTTTGAGATATCATCGATAGAAATTATAAGTTGAAAAGAATTTATTTTGATTATGAGTTGAGAATTTTGCTTGAGGACAAGCAAATACTCAAGTGTGGGGGTATTTGATAAACCGCAATTTATACATATTTTTACCCATGTTTAACGCATTTTATGGATGATTTCCATTAGAATTGGTGAATTCGATGCTCCTAATGCTTTAATTTCATGTTTTATACTTAGGAGAGCATAGGAGAGCAAAAGGAATGAGAAACGGGCCAAAAACAGAGAAAATGGGCCAAAGTACGAAATCAACACAGCCTGGACCTCTTCGCACGAACATACTGCACGGCTGTGTCAATTTGGCAAGCTCGAGCACGGCCTAAAGTAATCGCACACAGCTGTGTCACACGGGCGTGTCCCTGCCGAGCCCAAGTTGAGTCCAATTTGGAAAGGGCTAATTTTGAGGGCTCTTAGGCAGTCCAAAGCCTATAAATACACCCTAGAGGAGGAAGAAAATGGGACACATAGGGAGGAATGAAGGAATTACCTAAAGGAAGCCAATTGATCCATCTCAGAAGTCGGATTTATCATCAAGACTGAAGATCTCCCCTAAATTTCCCTTCAGGAGTTTTGGGTTTTCTTTATACTGTGACAGCCCAAAATTAACCCTAGTCGGGAAGTGGTTTCGGGACTGCTAAACTGAGTCACCGAAAGGTTTGAATGTGATGTTTATTGTCTAGAATATGTAATCATGAATGTGTGAAAATTTCAAGCTTCGATTTAGTCGATTGCATGTGAATTTAGTCAATAGGACTTATATGAGAAAATTTTAAAATGTGATAGGTCAATGCATGAGGACCTATTAGTGCATGTGGAAGAAAAAGGGGACTTGCATGTCAAATTCCCCCTCCCTAATATGTAGTGGCCGGCCATGCTATGGGTGGAAACATGTCACCAACATGTTGTGTTAGTGATGTATGGTAAGGAAAATAAAATAATAAGCATGATAATTAAATAATGAAAGGAAGGGTGATGGAAAAAAAAATAACATGGTCTCACCCCCTTGTTGCCGTGAATTGAAGAAAGAAAAAAAAAGTGTTCATTCTTGAACATCCTTGGCCGAATAGAGGAAAGAAAGGAAGGGGAAAAAGCTTGAGAAAATCGGCTATGGTGGTTTGCTAGACTAAGGTATGTTTGATATTATTCTTTGAGATTCATGTATATTTTAAGTTGTAAGTGAAAATCTACCTAGCCATGGTTCAAATTTTGTTAATTGATGGAGATGATATTCGGCCATGAATGTTACATTCTTGGTTGGTATTTTGATGTCTTTGGTGATGAGGTATGAAGATGGTTGATTTTGAGTGTTTAATAAAAAGGATGCATGAATTATTGTTAAATAATGGTCGAATGTAGCATGATTAAAGATGTGAATAAATTGAAGTTAAGGAGGTTGTCAATGAAAAATATGAGTTGGATGAGGCTTAAAGAATAAAAATCTAGGTGACTAGAGGTCAAGGACATTCGGTCATAGGCTTGTATGCTAGCAAAATCGGCCAAGTGATTATGTGGTGGAAATTAAGTGTTAAATGGAATGAAAATGATATTATATGGGGGTATGTATATTCGGCCATATGAGTAAATATATAGATGATGTTAAATTTGATTATGTATAATGGGCATTAAGATGTGGAACTTAAGAAATTAGAAGTAAATGAACTTGATAGTATGTAAGAGATAGAGGTGATAGATTAATGTTGCACATTCGGCTATGGTTAGGCATGTTGATGATCTTATCTTGATTTAAATAATTAGGCATAAAAGGGTGGCAAAGGGGATGAAATTGTCGAATGATTAGTTGGGTAACAAAAGAAGCATTCGGCCATCCCTTGAGAGCTTGTGTGATGTTGGGTTTAAAATTAGCAAAGGTAACTTACCTAATGCATGTGCATGGGTGATTAGATTTTGATGATATGGTAGTTGCATGAGGTTATTAGCCGAATATACTAACATACATATACATGTGAAATTGGATTGTAAATATTTGGCAAGGTGGTTAAACTAGTTAAATTATTGATTAAGCTCAAGGAGTTAAAGGAGGTGAATCGAGCAAAGGCAAAGAAAAGGTCATCGAGTAGACGAGTTGGAACCGTCTTACCCAACACGAGGTAAGTCGTTAAGCATGTAGTTGGTATTATTTCAAATGGTCATAATGTTTATGTATTGATGCTGAATGGAATGAATAAATATACATATATATATATGCATGTACGTATGTGATGATGAAATTGTTGAATGAAAAGAAAAGAGGTAAGATGTACTGAGTTGTTGATCTCGGCACTAAACGTGCGGGTATAACCATTTATGACCATGAGATTGGCGCTAAGTGCGTGGGATTAAATTGTACAGCACTAAGTGTGCGATTTGACTATGTTGCAGTAAGTGTGCGAAACGAATATGATGCACTAAGTGTGCGAATTGACCATGCGGCACTAAGTGTGCGAGTTTGACTATGTAGCACTAAGTGTGCGATTTGATTACGTAGCACTAAGTGTGCGAGTTGATTATATAGCACTGAGTGTGCGGACTCAATATACATTCGTGAATCATTATGGACACTATGTGTGCGACACTATTGAGTCGATCGCGGACAGCGGATCGGGTAAGTGTCTTGAGTACATGGCTAATAGGTGCTATGCTTATACTTGGTGTTGAGCTCGGTAAGTTTGAACCTATGTGACAAATATACTTGAAGTCACGTACATAAAATTTATCGTAGGATGGGTGAAAGGCCGTTTAGTCGTTTGATTGTAACGAAAATAAATTGATTTATGAAAATGCTTCAATGTCCTATTGATGAGTATATGGAATGTGAATGCATGAATTGATATGAAACTGAATCGATAGGTTGGAGGAACTATGGTATGGTTCGATATGGATGGAGTAAATTGTCTCGTTCCATTTTGTTTCCTCTTGTGATAATGTTATTGATGGATGGTAGTGCATTGCTTATGACTTACTGAGTTATAAACTCACTCGGTGTTTCCTTGTCACCCATTATAGGTTGCTTGGACTCATCTATTTTTGCGGGGTCAGGCCGTCATCGAAGTCATCACACCGGATAGCAAGTTTTGGTACTTTCTTCTTAGTTGGCTTAGAAGAACATTTTGGCATGTATAAGCTATTACGTTGTGTTTGAACTTTGGCATGTAAACTTTAAGCCATGCGAAAATGGCACGAATGTTCGATTGAGTTGGATCAAGGGTAGGCATGAAATGGACCTAGTTACTTTCGTAACAGATGCTGGCAGCAGCAGTGTCATGAGATTGAAAAATCACTAAAAATAGTAGGAGTGGAATTAATTGATGAATAAATTATGTAATCGAAGCTCGATGAGTCTGTTTTCATGAGAAAGTAACGAAAAGATCATATGGGCAGTATATTAAGAGATAATCAGATTTTTGTGGGACAGGGCCAGAACGGTTTCTGGATTCCCTACTCCGACTTTAGAAATTCATTATAAATTAACCAGAGATAATTAGGGGTCGTACCATATATGTACAGATTCCTCTCTGAGTCTAGTTTTCATAGAAACAAACGGCATCAGTATTGAAACCCCGTGCAGGGAGATATCCAAGTCGTATTGGGAAAAGGTCAGTGTAGTCGACCCCTGCAATATGGGAGACATTGACTAATAAACTGTACTAATTGGCCCGACCAAAAATTCTAGAAAAAAATACATAGATGGGCACATGAGTCTAGTTTCTGGGAAAAATCACAAAACTGATTTTCGAGTTACGAAACTCAAGATATGATTTTTAAAACGACTAGTACACAGATTGGGCAGTGTCTGGAAAATAAATTTTATAAGGGGTTAAAGTCAGTTAACACCTCGTGTTCGACTCCGGTGTCGGTTTCGGGTTCGGGGTGTTACATTTGATTGGTATCAGAGCTATGTTTTAGTCGGTTCTAGGACTACCATAGCGCGTATGAGTCTAGCTATACATGCCGAATGTTAATGTTTAAATGTGTGATGACTTCCGACGGTTGAAATGTTTTTGTTTTGATTAGTAAATGGACCCCGGTGAAGAAAGAACCCTAGCGGATGACGTTGAGAGCGTAGCGGCTGCTCCTGCACAAGGGACGCCGCCTGTTGAACCTCAGTCATCTGCGAATAATCAAGGTGAGGGGGCTAAACAAGCCTTCTTTACCATGATGAATGAGTGGGTCGCGCAATATGCCCGAACCAACCCGGCTGTCCAACAATTCCCAAATTTGAATAATCCACCCCAAGAGCCTGTAATGCCATCAGTCGCTGATCCTGTGAGGCTGAGTAAGCCACCTGTAGTCTTGATTAGGAAGCGTGGGGCCGAGGAGTTCAAGGCCATAGTAACTGATGATGCCGAAAGGGCCGAGTTCTGGCTTGATAACACCATTCGGGTGTTCGATGAATTGTCATGCACACCGGACGAATGTCTAAAATGTGCTGTATCTTTGTTGCGAGACTCAGCCTACTATTGGTGGAGGACCTTGATTTCCATAGTCCCGAACGAGCGAGTAACTTGGGACTTCTTTCAAACGGAATTCCGAAAGAAATTTATTAGCCAACGGTTCATTGATCAGAAGCGTAAGGAGTTCTTGGAACTCAAGCAAGGCCGTATGACTGTATCTGAATACGAACATGAATTCGTAAGATTCAGTAGGTATGCCCGGGAGTGTGTAGCTGATGAGGTTGCTATGTGCAAAAGGTTCGAGGAAGGATTGAATGAAGATTTAAAGCTACTAATGGGTATTTTGGAAATAAAAGAATTCGTAACACTAGTCGAACGAGCCTGCAAGGCGGAAGAACTTGGAAAGGAGAAGAGGAAGGCTGAATTTGAAGCTAGAGATTATCGTAAAAGATCGACGGGTAAAGCTCCGTTCTCAGCTGTAAAGAAGTTCAGGGAGGACATTAATAAGTCGAGGGCGACTGCGGGAATTTCCATCAGGGCAAGACCATCGATGGGCTCCCGAGCTACTTCGGTAGCTAGTGTGGGCAATAATCGTCACGAGAAACCTGAATGTCCCCGATGTGGAAGACGACACCTAGGTGAATGTTGGGGCAAGTCTACTAGCAGAGCCTGTTACGGATGCGGTTCGAAGGACCACTTCATTAGAGATTGCACGGAGCTGGATGAGAAGAATAAGATTCAAGGTGCAAGACCTAGTGGAGTGACATCTAGAGGTAGACCACCGAGAATTTTAGGAGGCAGGGGTGGTAGTCAGAGGGGGGCCTCTGATACGGCCGATCGAGCCGAGAACCGTACTCCTGCTTGAGCATATGCCATTCGCGCACGAGAGGAGGCATCCTCCCCCGACGTCATCACTGGTACCTTCACTCTCTTTGATACTAATGTGATTGCATTGATTGACCTTGGTTCTACTCATTCATATGTATGCGAAACCTTAGCAACCAGTAAGACTCTACCTGTTGAGTCTACTGAGCTCGTAATTCGAGTATCAAACCCTTTGGGTCAATGCGTACTTGTTGATAAAGTGTGTAAGAGATGCCCTCTAATAATCCGAGAATCCTGTTTTTCGGCCGATTTGATGCTTTTGCCGTTCGACGAGTTTGATGTTATTCTTGGTTTGGATTGGTTAACCGCGCATGATGCGGTTGTGAATTGCAAAAGCAAGACTATCGATTTGAGGTGCGCAAATAACGAAATAATCCGAGTTGAGTCTGCGGACCTAAGGGGGTTGCCAGCTGTAATATCAGCAATGTTGGCCCAGAAATATGTAAGGAAAGGGTGCGAAGCATACCTCGCGTATGTACTTGATGACAAGGAGTTAGAAAAGAAACCCGAATCGGTGCCGGTGGTTTGTGAATACCCGGATGTTTTTCCTGAAGAGTTACCGGGTTTGCCACCTATTCGGGAGGTAGAGTTTGGTATTGAGCTTGTACCTGGAACTACGCCAATTTCGATCGCTCCGTATCGTATGGCACTAACCGAGTTAAAAGAGTTGAAAGCTCAGTTGCAAGAATTGGCGGATAGAGGTTTCGCTCGACCGAGTTTCTCACCTTGGGGTGCACCAGTATTGTTCGTGAAAAAGAAGGACGGAACCATGAGGTTGTGCATTGACTATCGTCGACTGAATAAAGTGACGATAAAGAATAAGTATCCGTTACCGCGTATTGATGATCTGTTCGATCAATTAAAGGGAGCATCGGTGTTTTCAAAGATAGATTTGAGATCGGGTTATTATCAGTTGCGGATTCGAGATTCGGACGTACCCAAAACTGCTTTCAGAACGAGGTACGGTCACTACGAGTTCTTAGTGATGCCGTTCGGGCTCACTAATGCCCCTGCGGTGTTTATGGATTTGATGAATCGGATCTTCAGGCCGTATTTGGATCGGTTCGTAGTTGTGTTTATTGATGACATCTTGGTCTATTCAAGAGATGAGACCGAACATGCTGAGCATCTGAGGCAAGTGTTGCAAATTTTGCGGGATAAGCAGTTATATGCTAAGTTCAGTAAGTGTGAGTTCTGGTTAAGAGAGGTTAGCTTCTTGGGTCATGTGGTATCCGCATCGGGTATTCGAGTTGACCCGAGCAAAAATTTCAGCCATACTTAACTGGAAGCCTCCGAGAAATGTTACCGAAGTCCGGAGCTTTCTAGGACTCGCCGGTTATTACCGATGATTTGTCAAAGGTTTCTCGATGATAGCCACACCAATGACGAAGTTACTTCAAAAGGATGTTAAGTTCGAATGGACGGAGAAATGTCAGAAAAGCTTCGATCAACTGAAAACTCATTTGACTGAAGCTCCAATTTTGGTGCAACCCGAATCGGGTAAAGAGTTTGTCATTTATAGTGACGCATCCCTACTTGGGTTGGGTTGCGTACTGATGCAAGAAGGTCGAGTTGTGGCCTATGCGTCGAGACAATTGAAGCCACACGAGAGAAATTATCCGACCCATGATCTCGAACTAGCCGCCATTGTGTTTGCATTGAAAATATGGCGACATTATTTGTTTGGTGAGAAGTGCCATGTGTTTTCGGATCACAAAAGTCTCAAATATTTGATGACTCAACGAGACTTGAATCTGCGACAAAGACGTTGGCTTGAGTTGTTGAAAGATTACGAGCTTGTCATTGATTACCACCCGGGAAAGGCTAATGTGGTTGCGGACGCCTTAAGCCGGAAATCACTGTTTGCTTTGCGAGCGATGAATGTACACTTGTCTGTTCTACCTGACAATGTGTTAGTAGCTGAATTAAAAGCCAAACCATTATTGACTCATCAAATTCGTGAAGCTCAGAAAGTCGATGATGAATTGGTTGCAAAACGAGCTGAGTGTGTTCCGAACAAGGAATCAGAGTTTCAGATTGATGATGATGGTTGTTTGAGGTTTAGAAGTCGTTTGTGTGTTCCAAGGAATTCGGAACTCATTCCGATGATTCTGAACGAAGCCCATTGTAGCCGAAGGTCAATTCACCCGGGGAGCACGAAAATGTACAACGACTTGGAACGTCGGTTTTGGTGGCATGGTATGAAACGAGACATCTCCGACTTTGTTTCGAGATGTTTAATATGTCAACAAGTGAAAGCGGAACATCAAGTGCCTTCAGGGTTACTTCAGCCGATCATGATACCCGAGTGGAAATGGGACCGATTCACAATGGACTTTGTGTCCGGACTGCCATTGTCAACAAGTAAGAAGGATGCAATTTGGGTTGTGGTTGATAGACTGACTAAGTCGGCTCACTTTATCCCCGTGCGTATGGATCTTTCATTGGATAAACTAGCCGAATTGTATGTCTCTCAGATTGTGAGATTACATGGAGTACCTATTTCTATCGTGTCGGATAGAGATCCGAGATTTACCTCACGATTTTGGAAGAAATTACAAGAAGCTTTGGGTACCAAGCTGCATTTTAGCACCGCTTTTCACCCCAAACCGATGGTCAATCCGAGCGGATAATTCAGATACTTGAGGATATGTTGAGATGTTGCATCCTCGAGTTCAGTAGTTCATGGGAACGGTATCTACCTTTGATTGAATTCGCTTACAACAATAGTTTTCAATCAAGTATTAAGATGGCACCTTATGAGGCTTTGTACGGTCGTAAATGCCGTACGCCATTGTTTTGGACCGAGCTTGGTGAAAGTAAAATTTTTGGAGTTGATTTGATTAAAGATGCCGAACAAAAAGTAAAGGTAATCCGCGAAAGTCTGAAGGTAGCCACAGATCGTCAAAAATCGTATGCGGATTTAAAACGAAAGGACATTGAATATCAGGTGGGAGATAAAGTGTTTCTTAAAGTGTCACCTTGGAAGAAGGTACTCAGATTTGGCCGTAAAGGCAAGTTGAGCCCGAGATTCATTGGGCCGTACGAAATTTCCGAACGAGTGGGGCCGGTTGCATATAGATTGATTTTGCCCCCTGAACTTGAAAAGATTCACGACGTCTTTCATGTTTCGATGCTTCGGCGCTATAGATCTGATCCTTCGCACATAATTAGTCCGTCGGAGGTTGAAATTCAGGCTGATATGAGTTATGAAGAAGAGCCGATGCGTGTCCTAGCTCGTGAAGTGAAGGAGTTGCGAAACAAAAGAGTTCCCCTAGTAAAAGTGTTATGGCTCAAACACGGGATCGAGGAAGCTACTTGGGAAACCGAGAGCTCGATGAAAGAACGATACCCAAACCTATTTACCGGTAAGATTTTCGGGGACGAAAATTTCTTAAGTGGGGGAGAGTTGTGACAGCCCAAAATTAACCCTAGTCGGGAAGTGGTTTCGGGACCGCTAAACCGAGTCACCGAAAGGTTTGAATGTGATGTTTATTGTCTAGAATATGTAATCATGAATGTGTGAAAATTTCAAGCTTCGATTTAGTCGATTGCATGTGAATTTAGTCAATAGGACTTATATGAGAAAATTTTAAAATGTGATAGGTCAATGCATGAGGACCTATTAGTGCATGTGGAAGAAAAAGGGGACTTGCATGTCAAATTCCCCCTCCCTAATATGTAGTGGCCGGCCATGCTATGGGTGGAAACATGTCACCAACATGTTGTGTTAGTGATGTATGGTAAGGAAAATAAAATAATAAGCATGATAATTAAATAATGAAAGGAAGGGTGATGGAAAAAAAAATAACATGGTCTCACCCCTTGTTGCCGTGAATTGAAGAAAGAAAAAAAAAGTGTTCATTCTTGAACATCCTTGGCCGAATAGAGGAAAGAAAGGAAGGGGAAAAAGCTTGAGAAAATCGGCTATGGTGGTTTGCTAGACTAAGGTATGTTTGATATTATTCTTTGAGATTCATGTATATTTTAAGTTGTAAGTGAAAATCTACCTAGCCATGGTTCAAATTTTGTTAATTGATGGAGATGATATTCGGCCATGAATGTTACATTCTTGGTTGGTATTTTGATGTCTTTGGTGATGAGGTATGAAGATGGTTGATTTTGAGTGTTTAATAAAAAGGATGCATGAATTATTGTTAAATAATGGTCGAATGTAGCATGATTAAAGATGTCAATAAATTGAAGTTAAGGAGGTTGTCAATGAAAAATATGAGTTGGATGAGGCTTAAAGAATAAAAATCTAGGTGACTAGAGGTCAAGGACATTCGGTCATAGGCTTGTATGCTAGCAAAATCGGCCAAGTGATTATGTGGTGGAAATTAAGTGTTAAATGGAATGAAAATGATATTATATGGGGGTATGTATATTCGGCCATATGAGTAAATATATAGATGATGTTAAATTTGATTATGTATAATGGGCATTAAGATGTGGAACTTAAGAAATTAGAAGTAAATGAACTTGATAGTATGTAAGAGATAGAGGTGATAGATTAATGTTGCACATTCGGCTATGGTTAGGCATGTTGATGATCTTATCTTGATTTAAATAATTAGGCATAAAAGGGTGGCAAAGGGGATGAAATTGTCGAATGATTAGTTGGGTAACAAAAGAAGCATTCGGCCATCCCTTGAGAGCTTGTGTGATGTTGGGTTTAAAATTAGCAAAGGTAACTTACCTAATGCATGTGCATGGGTGATTAGATTTTGATGATATGGTAGTTGCATGAGGTTATTAGCCGAATATACTAACATACATATACATGTGAAATTGGATTGTAAATATTTGGCAAGGTGGTTAAACTAGTTAAATTATTGATTAAGCTCAAGGAGTTAAAGGAGGTGAATCGAGCAAAGGCAAAGAAAAGGTCATCGAGTAGCCGAGTTGGAACCGTCTTACCCAACACGAGGTAAGTCGTTAAGCATGTAGTTGGTATTATTTCAAATGGTCATAATGTTTATGTATTGATGCTGAATGGAATGAATAAATATACATATATATATATGCATGTACGTATGTGATGATGAAATTGTTGAATGAAAAGAAAAGAGGTAAGATGTACTGAGTTGTTGATCTCGGCACTAAACGTGCGGGTATAACCATTTATGACCATGAGATTGGCGCTAAGTGCGCGGGATTAAATTGTACAGCACTAAGTGTGTGATTTGACTATGTTGCACTAAGTGTGCGAAACGAATATGATGCACTAAGTGTGCGAATTGACCATGCGGCACTAAGTGTGCGAGTTTGACTATGTAGCACTAAGTGTGCGATTTGATTACGTAGCACTAAGTGTGCGAGTTGATTATATAGCACTGAGTGTGCGGACTCAATATACATTCGTGAATCATTATGGACACTATGTGTGCGACACTATTGAGTCGATCGCGGACAGCGGATCGGGTAAGTGTCTTGAGTACATGGCTAATAGGTGCTATGCTTATACTTGGTGTTGAGCTCGGTAAGTTTGAACCTATGTGACAAATATACTTGAAGTCACGTACAAAAAATTTATCATAGGATGGGTGAAAGGCCGTTTAGTCGTTTGATTGTAACGAAAATAAATTGATTTATGAAAATGCTTCAATGTCCTATTGATGAGTATATGGAATGTGAATGCATGAATTGATATGAAACTGAATCGATAGGTTGGAGGAACTATGGTATGGCTCGATATGGATGGAGTAAATTGTCTCGTTCCATTTTGTTTCCTCTTGTGATAATGTTATTGATGGATGGTAGTGCATTGCTTATGACTTACTGAGTTATAAACTCACTCGGTGTTTCCTTGTCACCCATTATAGGTTGCTTGGACTCATCTATTTTGCGGGGTCAGGCCGTCATCGAAGTCATCACACCGGATAGCAAGTTTTGGTACTTTCTTCTTAGTTGGCTTAGAAGAACATTTTGGCATGTATAAGCTATTACGTTGTGTTTGAACTTTGGCATGTAAACTTTAAGCCATGCGAAAATGGCACGAATGTTCGATTGAGTTGGATCAAGGGTAGGCATGAAATGGACCTAGTTACTTTCGTAACAGATGCTGGCAGCAGCAGTGTCATGAGATTGAAAAATCACTAAAAATAGTAGGAGTGGAATTAATTGATGAATAAATTATGTAATCGAAGCTCGATGAGTCTGTTTTCATGAGGAAGTAACGAAAAGATCATATGGGCATTATATTAAGAGATAATCAGATTTTTGTGGGACAGGGCCAGAACGATTTCTGGATTCCCTGCTCCGACTTTAGAAATTCATTATAAATTAACCAGAGATAATTAGGGGTCGTACCATATATGTACAGATTCCTCTCTGAGTCTAGTTTTCAAAGAAACAAACGGCATCAGTATTGAAACCCCGTGCAGGGAGATATCCAAGTCGTATTGGGCAAAGGTCAGTGTAGTCGACCCCTGCAATATGGGAGACATTGACTAATAAACTGTACTAATTGGCCCGACCAAAAATTCTAGAAAAAAATACATAGATGGGCACATGAGTCTAGTTTCTGGGAAAAATCACGAAACTGATTTTCGAGTTACGAAACTCAAGATATGATTTTTAAAACGACTAGTACACAGATTGGGCAGTGTCTGGAAAATAAATTTTATAAGGGGTTAAAGTCAGTTAACACCTCGTGTTCGACTCCGGTGTCGGTTTCGGGTTCGGGGTGTTACATATACTTTGTATTCTTTATTATTCTGAGATGTTTTCTTATTTAGTTATGAACTAAAACCCCTAAATACCTAAGGGGAATGAAACCTAAGATGAATCTTGTTATTATTTTCTGAATTGTATGATAAATATTTAACTTGTTCTTAATTATGTGTTCTTAATTCTTGTTTTGATATCCCAGGATACTGATTGAAGATAAGCTCTTATTCAGAGGAGGAATAGACCCTGTCTAAGAGTACATTTTTCATAATTAAGCGGAGTTGATTGCGCGCCTAGAGATAGGGTGACAAGATTTTTCCAGATTAGGGTGAAACCTGATAATGGGATCCATAGATCGAGTTAATGCAACCCTAGGGTGTTAATTAGAGAAAGGTCTCAATTATTCAATCTAGGGATTAGACGTTATTAGTCTTGAATAGGGATAATAACATAACTTAGGGATCTCTACGGAACAAGTTGAATGAATAAATCATCCGATTCAGAACCAGAATAACAAGTAAAGTCTAGGTATCGATTTTCCCAAAAGCAATTCCCCAGTTCTATTCTCTGTGAGTTCTTAGTTTAGATAATTAGTTAGTTAAAACAAAACCTATTTATTATTAGGGTAGATAATAAAAAGACAGTCATTACTAGTACTTTTAGTTCCTTTGGGTTAGACAATCTGGTCTTGCTAGAACTAGACTCTTGTTCGATAGATACACTTGCCTACATCGCGAGAATAGTTAGTTTCAAGAACGATTAATTATAAATATTTAAAACCTATCACGAAATCATGCGATCAATAAGCTTTGTATGAAGGGGATTATTTTGCAAAATGGTTGAGAGATTAGGGTTTTTCCATGAAAGCATATGTGTATTTTTCTGAAATTATATGCAAGAATATGAGTATTAGATGTGTAATAAACAACTTTTATGAAGGGATTTTTCATGAAAACCCTAATAGGGGCTATTTTGCGTAAGTTGGAAATTTGTTGATAAATGTGAGAAATAATGGAAATTTTGGATTGCTTCTAGTATAAAAAGTAATCAGTTAGGCCTATAATATGAAGAAATTCGATAAAAATTAATTTTCGAGCATAGGGGTAAAATGGTCATTTTGTAAAAGTTTAGGGGCAAAATAGTCATTTTTCCCAATTATGAACTTTCGGGTGTCTAAATTGATATGTTGATGAAATAAATGATTTTTTTTTAATTTAGATCAAGATAAATGTGATTTGTGTCTTGATCAGGGTAAGAACAAAGTTTACGAGGATTAAGCTCGTCTTCATCATTTTGTATCAAGGTAAGTACATATGTAAATAATGTGTTATTGAAGCTTACTTTGGTATATTTTAATAATATACGTGTGTAATTAGCTTATTGTTGTTATGTATCTAAATTCTAATTGTTGCCATGAATGTTTAAATGACATGTTATGTGAGTAAATTACAATATGAGCAAATGTGATGCTATTCAATTAGATATCAAGCCCCGTTGAACCTTAGACATAGCATAGGATACAAAGGGGCATGTTATGAAAATTATATGGTTTGAACTCATAAATTGAGTCTGAGTTCATGAGATAAATACTATAGGGAATGTGGGTCTGGGTACTGACTTTGTGTACAGACCCATGAGTGGCTCAATGAGCATATGTTACATGATAGCTATGGTGTCTAGGTCCTGACTTGATAAAAAGGCCCTTGAGTAGCTCAAATGTGAGCATTTTTAGCACAAGGTAGCCCTGATTTCTTATATGGCATTTAGACGCAAATTCCTCGCGTATCCATATGTATTTTGAGAGTTCAACAAGTAACCCGAATATTTAGTTGGTAAATACTTTGATGAGGTATGTATACCGAACTCTTGGTTAGGACCTGAGTAAAGAACTAGGTGTATTAAGTATACATGAATTAAAAGAAGAATAAGATAGAGACGTTAAGTGATTTATATCTTTTAAGAATGACAAGCTACCATTGGATGAATATGATTTTCTTATAACTACACTTTATTTGCATATATGTACTTATTAAGCTCCCACGCTTACCCTCATTTCTTTTCTTTCCTTACGGTGCCGCCAAGCTAGCATCGAGGATCCAGTGACATCAAAAGCTTCAATCACACTATCACTCAAGAACTTGGTATAGCTAGTTTCATTGTTTTGTTTTCTGACATGTATAGGGACTCGAGTATTTGTTTAGGGTTTTGTTAGTTAGCCATAATGTGTTGGCTCATATAATGGTCAATACTCATTTTGATTTGTAAATAAAAGAAGATATTTTCATGGATGAGTAAATTGCATAAATGAAATGTTGTCCATCGTGGTTATTTTGGCTATGTGATGTGCCCTTATGTTAGTATAGAGTGATTTTTCTGCAGGTTACATAAGTAAGGATGACAAAAAGGCTTGGTAAATAGCCTTATTTTGTCCACACGGGTAGGCACACGGGCGTGTGTCTAGGCTGTGTGTGACACACAGTTCACCACATGGGCATGTGATATGGCCGTGTGTCCCCTGCAGTTAAGAATTGTAAGTCAGTGTGCATGGTAGCAAACACATGGGTAGAGACACGACCATGTGTCTCAACCGTGTGAAGGGCTCGGCCTAGCACACATGCGTGTGCCTTGGCCATGTGGCCCTTAAGGATTGCTGATGTTAGAAACAGAATGTCCAAGTTTTTGCACAGGAGCTAGAACATGGGTCTGTCATGGCTGTGCGAAGGACACGGGCTAGAGACACGGGCATGTTCCAGGCTGTGTGAAAACCCCTATAGGTGTGCATTTAGAATTAATTCCACACAGATATAGGATACGTGCGTGTCACTATATTGCTTAGGCCATGTGAGCCACACGAGCCAATAGCACGACCATGTTGAAATGTCACACGGGTGTGTTGCCCCTCCCACACGGGCGTGTGCCCCTGTGTTAAGAGTTATTTTCAGAGTTCTTTCAAGGACTCGGATTGTTTCCAAATAGGTTCCAATGGATATTTTGGGCTTAGCAGGCTCTTACTAAGGAGTTTATAAATAAAATTGAAAAAGATTTAATTTGACCATGTTTTGGTGTTATGAAAATGTCTATATCCATAAGTTTAAGTTAGGTAATGCCTCATATTCTGACCCGGAGTGGGGCACAGGTGTGGGGTGTTACATTAGGACTTGGATTGTGTTGGAATTAGTTGCTTTTAATCATTTGTGGTGGAGTTTTTTGTGTGTTGGTGTGGCAGGAATAGGTTTTGGAACAAGCAAATAAATGAGTGAAGTTTTGTCAAGGTAAAGTGCAAAACTTTGCCAGCACGAATGCCGTGGCAATGCCGGGAAGACCAAGTCAACATTTTTCGCTCAACAGTCCCAACTCAAATTCAAACTTGTACCAGATAAATCCCCCTAAAAGCAGAGAAGACAATCATGAGCTGTTAGCCGACCCTAGCCTAATCTATCTATAAAAGCTGATGAAAGGAACTTCACAAATGGAAAACAAAAAGGTGGGAGAGATCCTTAGGGGTGAATAAGGGTTCAGCTGTGCAAAGGAAAGGAAGTCGAAGGCAATCTATCTTAGACATCATAGGACAGTGTGCTACCAAAGTGTGGATTAGGTAAGTGAAAGTTTTTTTCTAAAGTTCTTCAGTTATTTCCATTAGTGTTCCTTCGAAAGATTGAAGTGAAGTAGTTGAACACAATCTCAGATAATATTTTGGTTTGGAATTTTATTTCCTAGCCCATGAGCTAAGTCTCATAGGGTTAAGATTACTTTCAATGAAGCCTTAAACTATTTTTATGGAAGTAGTATATATCTAATTTACTTTACTCTTTCATTTGATTGCTCTTATTTCTTAATTAAAATGCAAACAATCTCTAGACATAAAATACTGTTCACATGCTTATAAAATGATTTTAATTTCGAAAGGGTCGGATTGGTTAGACTAAAATTAAATGAAATGAGCAAGTATTTGATAAACACTTGTAGTCAACTCTAGACATAGAGTCATGATCATACAGAAGGTACAAATGCAAGATAACTAAAAAGCCTATAGACACGGGCAAGGTAACTTGAGGTTTTGTGTAACACCCCTAACCCGTATCCGTCGCCAGGTCAGGGTTACGGAGCATTACCATACAATCTGAAACATTTAAATAATATTTCATTCTTAAATATAAACATATCATAACTCCATCATACATGCACAATCCGTCCCTAAATCGATCCTTCGAGGCCCTAGAAATATCTTAGAAACTATTCGGGACCAAATTGAAAACATTTAGAAAGTCTAAGAAAAATTCATAATAATTGGAAAGTAGGGGTCATACGACCATGTGCCTCACACGGATGACACACACGTCTGTGTCATAGGCTGTATAACCTTTGAACTACGTGCCTTATCCGTGTAACTCTCTGAGTAGGGTCACAAAGCCGTGTGTCAGGCTGTGTAACACATTGACTTGCATCCATTAAAAACCTCAGATTACACATGCCCGTGTCTCAGACCGTGTGGACCCAAAATTTACCTAAATCAAGCCATTACAATACCATTTCATGCATAAACATTAAACCTATTTTCACACTCTTTTAAGGTACCTAAACATCATTCAAACATGCATAACTATGCCATTGCAAACAACCTAATTCACCTAACCAATATGCCATTCAAAGGCACCTCAATTTGTATACAAACATCAAAACTTAAACTAAAGCAATTTAACCATTTCACATTTACCAAACCTAGTGCATTTTAACCATCAGATGCCAACATAAATGACTAATTCTATGCCATCACAATATCCCAATAGGTCACATACACTATCACAAAATGGTACCAAAATGACATAGTTTAACAAGCACTTCCAACTTCATCAACTAAACATACTTTTCCATACATAACATCCAATTTACCAATTACATATCTTCCTATACATATTAATAAGGCTATTTCCATCCATCATAAACTAGTTCAAATATGAACTAAAGTAAGTCATAAGTAACCATTTTCATACCATCGTCAAAATGCCAAGAGAACCATATCAACAAGCACTTTAAAGTAACCAAAATCACATAATTTGGTAAGGCATCAAGGTATACCAAACCAACATAGCTTTCTGAAGCTTATACATACCAAAACACCATTAACACATGCATCATAATACCATTACAAATCACCCTATACGTGCCATTATAAACCTTATTCAAATTACTCAAAAACTACCAAATTGTCCATTGGATAGTGTGATGGATTTTCAACGAACTTCCAACCAATCGAGCTTTTGATAATTTGTAAAGTAAAGGAAAATAACTACATAACTGATGAACGCTTAGCAAGCTCGTATAAACTTAGAGCATAATATACCATTTCAATAATGAACTTTACAAAATTGTATAAACCTTTACAAATGTCACAAGATTAATAAAGATTATATAACACCACCAAACTCACAAGTTGGCATACTTGCTCATGATACATTTGAATTCATCCATATATATATAAACATAACATTTAATTCATCATCGTCACCATACGATCATGTTTTATTCCATTTGTTTACTTTTCGTTTCCAATACCATGAGTTTAACATAAACCTATTCAAGCATCATCAAACTTACATGTTAGTAGATTCATTGACAATCACATAAACTCATTTATAATATAAATAGATTTCATAAGATACATTACATAAGCATCAACCTTTTCATATTGTTATGAACCTTTGTATTAAGTCACTTTGTAACACCCCGCACCCGAGACCGTTGCCGGAGTCGAACACGAGGTGTTAACGAACTTAATTCATTTATTTACACAGTTCATTTTAAAATTTCCAGACAAGCTGGCTAACTGCGTCACTGTCACCTTAAAAATCATATCTCGCGTTCCAAAACTCGAAAACTGATTCTGTAAATTTTCCCTGAAACTAGACTCATATATCCATCTACATATTTTTTCTAGAATTTTTGGTTGGGCCAATTAGTACATTTTATTAGTTAAAGTATCCCCTGTTTCAGGGTTCGACTACTCTGACCTTCATGCATTACGACTTAGATATCTCCCTGTACAGGGCTTCAATACATATGCCGTTTGTTTCTAATAAAACTAGACTCAAAAAATAATCTGTACATATAAAGCATGACTTCTAATTATTTCTGGTTAATTTATGGTAAATTTCCAAAGTCAGAATAGGGGATCCAGTAACCGTTCTGGCCCTGTTTCACGAAAACTTAAACATCTCATAGAATACGGCTCATATGGTTGTTTTGCTTCTTCCATATGAAAATAGACTCATCAAGGTTCGATTACATAATTTATTCATTATTTAATTACATTCCTACTATTTTTAGTGAATTTTCAAACTCACATCACTGCTGCTGTCAGCATCTATTTTAAGGTAAATTTCATCTATTTCATAGTTTCCATGATTCAACTAGCCATTTGACATACATAGCACCAAATATGATCGTGATTAATCATTCCAATGGCTAATCATTGCCAAGCATTTCCACACCTCTCAATAACCATATATATACAAAATGATTTTAATACTATGCTCAAAATATTTAAGCCATTTTCGCATGGCTATCCGAATATATACACATTACCAAAGGTACTTGATTAACAACAAAGGTTAGTCCTATACATGCCATTATCAACGTTTAACTAAAAGAGTACCAAAAGGGCTTAGATAGTGTGGACGACTTTGACTTCGACAATCCCGAGTCCGATAGCTGACGAACAAAAATCTATAAAACAGAGAATTAAAGAAACGGAATAAGCATTTAATGCTTAGTAAGTTTTGAGTAACGAAATTATTTACGACTAAAGTATAGCGTTCATATGACTAAATGAATAATTTCATATATACACATTCTCAAAATCATAATTTCTTCACGCTTCAACCAATATATTCATACACAGGGTATCAAACCTAACTAGAGGCCGGAAGCTCGTTAATCAATTGAGCGAGTACTATTTGAAAGGAATCAACCTTTCCGATGCATATACGAAACATACCTTATCGTTTGTATTTTATGAGCGTATTAATTGAAATTATTACAGCAAGATCGCTCGCTTCCAAACCCAAGTATCTTCGGGATTTAGCCGGATATAGCAACTCGCACAAATGCCTTCGGGTCTTAGCCCGGATATAGTCACTAGCATGAATGCCTTCGGGACTTAGCCCGGATATAGTCACTAGCACAAATGCCTTCGGGACTTAGCCCGGATATAGTAACTTGCACAAATGCCTTCGGGACTTAGCCCGGATATCATCCGAATAATCAAGCACATATACCAATAAATCATGACACATCCATATTTCATTATCATAACTAGAATTCAAACACAAGACGCTTATCAACCATTACCATATTCGGCTCAATAGCCACATACAAAGAGCATGATTTTGATTTGCTTTATAACATGATCTCTATACACATTCGGCTACCCGTCATAGGTATAAACTAATCACCTCAATATACAATTCAAGTAGAATCATTATATCACCGTTTATTTGTTATGCTTATATGTCATGACTTAATCAAATCATAAACTAAGTTTCATTACTCGAAAACTTACCTCGGATGTTGTCAAACGATTTTAACGACTATTCGATCACTTTTTCCTTTCCCTTATCCAACTTTGATCCTCTAAGCTCTTGAGCTAAATCAAACAATTTACTTCCCAATCAAACATAATCACGCGGCATCCATATACACTTTAGAACCATTCTTAACATATTTACTACTCATTTACAAACAAAATACTCATATCACATTTATAAAACTACAAGCCGAATATACCTATGTGTGACCATCCCAATTTAATCGATTTCTTGTTTTATGCACTACCACATATTCACACACATATATATATTATGCCATTTACTCATAAACCCCATTATGCCGAATATTCATTAACCAATAGTCACACACACTACTTATGTACAAAAATTTATCCACCCTAGCCTATAGTTCATTCGGCCATTCATCACTCAACCAAACAAAATTTCATAGCAAACTCCTATGACCAAGCACACACATATACTTACATCCCAATACTCATAACAATCAAAATCACATTTTAAGTAAATTATCTTAAACAATGCCGAATCCTTAAGTGATTAAACATCAAATTTTTACTCAATTCCCAAACATATAAACAACATTTATTCATGACATCAAGCATCTTCATTTCGGCTATTACACATATATACACTAGCAATCAAATACTAACATTTGCACTTCACCTTAATAGCTATCTTAGCAAACCTTAATTTAACATATAATTGTTCATAACACAATTAAAGCATCCTCTCCATTCCATCAATTCAAAACACATACATTGAACAATAATATCCAAAATCATATTCGGCCTTAGTACTCAACTTGCTAGCCGATTTTTCTCCATCTAGCAACTAATGCACATATGTGCTCATTTGTTAGACTCTACTTCACCTAACTACCAATTTTTTCTTTTCATCCAAATAACATGAACAACAACCATTTCTTGAACATTTTCTCTTAACCGATTACTCATGTTACCAACAAGATTCAAAATTTGGACATGGTCTAAGCAAGGAGCTTAATGACTAACTCAAAAAAAATGCTAGAAATCCAAGAGTCATCCTTGAACTTACCTTGATTTAGCTAACCACCATAGTTGAATTTTTCCAAGCTTGTTCTCTCCTAGTCACGGCAATGAGGAGCAAAGATGAAAACTTTGGTTTCTCCTCCCATTTACCACATGTTTTATTATTCTTAATTCCTTATTTTATTTTGTAAACTAATAATGCTAATAGAAAATACATATTATCATCAATGACCCATACCATGGCCGGCCACTACTTATTATAAATGGAAATTTGACATGCAAACCCATCATTTTTATAACATGCACTAATAGGTCCTTATAGATTAACCTATCACATTTTAAAAGTGTCACACATAAGTCCTATTAATTAAATTCACATGCAATCGACTAAATTGAAGCTTAAAACTTTCACACATTCATATTCACATATTTTAGACAATAAATATCATATTCAAATACTTCGGTGACTCGGTTTAACGGTCCCGAAACCACTTTTCGACTAGGGTCAATTTAGGGTTGTCACACACTTTCTGTTCCATTCCTTTTCTTACCTGTTTCATTTGCATTGTACAAAGCATAAGCATAAAAATCAACCATAACCACAAGCTTGGCATAAACCTAAACAACATCATCAATCTACAAGTTAGTACACTTGTTCCTATATATATGATACCATTCATAAAACATGTGTTCATCATGTATAAACATAACATTTGCACCTTTAATGTTCCATAATTTCATGATTGAATGCAATTGCATACTTACCTTTTCGTTCCCTTTTCTTGTCCGCTAAACCATCTAGAATTTCATCAGATACTTAGGAAAGCTCACACAAAGTGTGCCTTTACATATAATTGTATTCTTTCCTTTAGATCATTGCTCACACGAGCTGTGAATTGGACCTAATCACACGAGCTATAGGTTGGAATGTAAGCTACACGATGCTGCTTACACGAGCTGTGGAGTATCCTCAACAAATGCAGGACCTCAGCCATCAGTAGGACATTCAAGACCAGCACCCGAAACATGAAATCCCTAATGACATGTCATTCTTATCCTAAGAATTCCTAAGGTTCAATCGGGACACCATATCCATCAATTCATCATAATGTGGATACATACACATATATATTGATTCATTTACATTAAAAACAACAGAGTAAACAATTAATTTAATCAACATTATAATGATTACAGTTCATATGAACTTACCTGACTAAATCGCAGCATTGACTAAGTACAGAGGCTATTTGGTAATTTTCTCTTCTCCTCGATCTTCCACTCGTTCTTGATCTAAAATAATGATTCCACTCAATTCACTATTTCTAATAGAAATATCAACTCATTTTATGCAGTTAAGTTATTTTGACATTTTTACAAAATTGCCCCTAAAGTTTACCCTTTTTGCAATTTAGTCCCTAACGCTAAACTTGAAATTTCACCATTTTTAACCATAATTCATGCTAGCGGATTTTTACCCAATCCTATGATAGCCCATATTTATCCATAATTTATAATATTTTCCTTGAATGTTGCCATTTTTATAAATAAGTCCCTATACCTTAAAATCATCAAAAATTACTTAAACAAAAAAGCTTAACAATCTATCATAAACTTTCACAAACACCTCAAATTCATCCATGGTGAAATTCTAAACATTTAACAACTTTACAAATTGACCGCTGAATTAGCTAGATCAAGCTGCAACAATCTCAAAAATATAAAAATCATGAAAGACGACGTAAAAATGCACTTACATGTTAGACTTTGGTATTGGCCAAAACTTGGAAGTTTTTAACAATGGCTTCCCAAGCTATGTTTTCTAATTTTCGGTAGTGGAAGCAAAAAGGGAAGATAATGGCCATTTGTTTTATTTTAACTTACCTTATTTTATTAATTTACAATATTAACCTTATTAAAATCTTAAAATTTAACAAATTAAATGACCTTTAACAGTCCATTTACAATTAATATGGTCCAAATTCTATATAAGTCCTTCTTTTAATGATTAAACCATTTAATCATTGTAATTCAATAGTGACTATATTTTACACCTTTTATGATTTAGTCCTTTTTATTTAATTAACCATCAAAACATTAAATTATCTTAACGAAACTTTAATACAACCTTAATAATACTCTGCAAATATTTACGACTTGGTTTATAGAAACGATGTCCCGATACCTTATTTTCTAAAACCACTTGACTTTTGGGTCATATCACTTGAACCTAATTATTCATTCAAATAGCATAAATTTCCAAGGCAAAAATTATTTTAATATTATATTTGACTTGTGAATTTTAAACAATAACATTTACGAACTTACTCATCGGATTTGTAGCCCCGAAACCACTATTTTCGACACCACTAAAGAACGGGCTGTTACATTTTGCTCTCGTGAGAGGTAAGCCATTTTAGGACTCTTCTGTGTAGTAAAGTAGATACGATTTTGCCAAGGAATTTTTAACATTAAGGGTCGGTTATGGGTAATCTTGACCTTCCAAATCGACATCACCTTATCCTTATTCTTTGTCATAGTAACTTTTCCATAACAGATTTAGTTGTTTATTTCTTTGTGTACATTCTATTTGGATAATCACTTTCGTTATTGCCATTTCATTTCTGCTCTCACTTTTGCTATAGCATTTCCAATTATTCATCAATTCCATCTATCGCATACATCATCATTCCTTTGAATTATCACTACATACTTACCTTAGTTTACCATAGCATCTTATTCGTCAGTCTTGCCATAACATTAACCATATTATAATAACTTAACAAATTTTGTGCCTCAATATGATCCTTGTGGGAACGATGCTCACTCATCACTATATTAATTGAACTAATGTGTATACTTGTAGAAAATCACACATCATTTACATGCGAAAACTATACAAACTCACGCTCATATTCAGCAACTGGTCGATTTCCCTATTTCAACTCAAGGAATTCCTTTTCCTACTTATTAAGGTATCATTTACTGACATATTTCTAATGAAATTCAATTTTAAAGAATTCTTGACTAATTCATTCTTTAGGTACAACCACAATCAAAGTCGACCACCTATGAAAAGCCTCCTCTTTTAATAGTGACACTAAACATCTCAAATAATCTTTACAAGGACATAACATTTCTTTCAAAACTCTCCCTATGTGTTCTAACCAATACTCAGCTCTGGCAGGACCATCAAGCACATTATTACGAAATTCCTCAGCCCCACATTTTTGAACTTTATCAATAAAAATTATTGCAGTATTCTTTTGTACAAGACTTTGAGGACGAGGGGTGTAGATAGTTGAGCCAGGGGATTGACTCTTAAATAAGCATTAAAAATATCGTTCATCATACCGAAAAAGGTCTAGTGAGCCTATTCTCTAGGCCCTTAAAACTTAGGCACCTTATGAGCGGCCCCTTGATCAGTGGTTAGAGTATTATTCCGTACCCCATCAGATTTTGCTCGATATAATTGACAAAATCGTAGCTCTGGTACGACTAAATGTAACACCCTATACCCAATCCAATCACCTAACCCAAGCTATAAGGTATTAAAGCTATAAAACTTTAACACTGTTCACTATCTTTCCATAAATAACTAAATAATTCAATCCATAATAGAATTAAAATAATTTCTAAGATATTAAATCATATCTAAGCTTAAATCGAGCATAATAAATGATTAAAAAAACCTAGGAAAAAATATGGACTAAATTGAAACATTTACAAAAATTTAGGTAAATAGTGGAAATATGGGTCACATGACCATGCGACCAAGTCGTGTGTGAAAGCTTAGACCATGTGGTCTTAAAACATGACCATGTGCCAAATCGTGTCATAATATTTAAACTGTCTACTTTAGGGTCACACGACCATGTCCCAAACTTGCACCAATATTTACTAGGCCACATAGTTGAGTCATACATTCGTGTGTGTCACACAATCGTGTGGTGGACCATGTCATAGGCTATGTGCACCTTAAATTACCTCCAAAGTTAACTCATTTCACCTACAATTCTTTATGTCTTAGGAAATGCAAATAGCATCACTTAAACCTATTCAAAATGTACCAAACATGCCAAATAACATTCAACCTAAGTGCCTAACCAATATGTCCTCATCGGAACTAGAATTCAAACATAAACATTAACTAGTCAAACTAAAACTTAACTAACTTTTATAGCTTTTATAATTTAGTCTTTTTTTAATAAATTAACTATTTAAACGTTAAAAATTTTCAACCATATTTTGACATGACATTGTAATAACCTTGTAAGTATTAAATAAATAATAAAATACTGACTCATTGATTGGAATTGTGGTCCTGACATCACTGAAAAGGGTTCTTACAGAAAGGCCTTGCATGAAGGTCGCACGTAGTTGAAATGTTAGTAAATTATTTGAAAATGGGGATTCTAATAGAAATTACATGATCTTTTAAGCAGTTGTTATACTGGATTGAGAAGGACAATCGAAACAGACACTCTAGGTCGAAGCAAAGGTAAGTCTCTGGTGAGTCTCTAGACCCAATTTCTACACTCTATATTATGATGATTCCTTGTACAGTCAATGTTCATATAGATGGACATATTTTTTTTAAAAATTTGTTGTATGTATGGTTGTATGTTACCTGTGAAGCATTTGTATATATGTACTGAAGTGTACGATGCGCTACATGAATATGACGATGTATGGTAAGCATGTATGGGAATTTATGTGATAAGAAGTATGATTTTGTTAAGATTACGAGTGAAATATGTGTAGATACATTGATTATGTTATTTGAGTGATGAACGACTAAGTGTGGTTGGTGATAACGGGGTTCGGTGTCGCTTGTCAATATGATGTGTGAATTAAGCAAGTACACATGTCGAACAAGTAATAAAGTGATGAATGAGATTGTCTCCACAAGGATTAGAATGGTATAATTTGGTTGAGTTATTAGAGTTAGGTTGGATTGTGTTGAAGCAAAATAACAGTGAGAATGTTGTGGCAAAATAAGATAATGATGATGTATAAAGTATGCAACACAAAACAAGTAAATGAAACAAGAATGTCATGACTAAGTAACTACAGAAAAGAAGATTAAATAATTACAATGTTGATTAGGATGGTTGGGATTAATGATGCATCTACCTTCTCTAACTATTAATGCCACAACAAAGTCTTGAACATTGTACTGCTAGATAGGTTTTTATAGTAGTCTGCTTTTCTCGAGAGCAAACCTTGGGCTACGTTCCTTAAGGTACTATATGTCTACAGAATTAAGTTTGGCTACCACTACTATTTTGTACCCTCTTTCGAATGAGGCAAGGCTCTATTTCTAGAGGTTGCTGTGAATAAATAATTTTTCATTCACTCATATTATTCAATGTCTATCCAAATAACCTAAACCTGTCGGCATTGAGTTATCTTAATGACTTGCTACATATTTGTCAATACACAGCATGTAATAAGCAAGAAATACCATCGAATAAAATAGCAAAATAATTCCAACTTAAATTGTGAACATTAATAGAAATTAAAAGGTTCAGCCAAGTAATCCCAGGCCTAAGAGATTTAGCTCATAGTTAGGAAAATCGAGTTCAAGTTTAATGTAGTAATCAACATAATCTTTTACAATTAAGTTCTAAAGGAAATGTGATAAGAATCAAAAACGAAATTTTGAGATGTTGGCTTTTTCCTATTCAAATGTGATAAGGAAATGTGAAGCTAAGGCTTTTGACTTAAAAGATGGATGGAGTAACCAACTACGTCCTTAGCTATTTAGCCTATCACTACAGTGGAGTGCCCCTAAACTTTTTTTTCTTTATTATACACTCTTTCCTTGTAACATCCCAAACTCGGCCTATACGTTATGGCCGAGTCTGGCGATGTCACATGGAAATGAATTTTGAAAACTAATTTATTACAATAAAATCGTGTTTGTTTATTACTTCTATTGATTCCAGAAATCGCCTAATCTTCTAGTAGATTATTTAAAAACATAATTCGTTGCGGAAGCTTTAGAAACCATTTATTCTTAAGAAAAAACTAAGTTAATTAAGTAAATTCGACCATTTTAGAAAAACCCCTTTGATTTAGAAAAAACCGTTTAAGAGATCGAGATTTTAGAAAATACTTTAGTATTTTGAAAAGAACCAAATTTTTCCTGCAACTAGCAGTTATAAATAAATAAAACCCAAGTTTTATGCAAAAGTCCAAAGAGTCCATAAATTACATTCCAATAATAATAAAACCATTAACGAAAGTAAGCAATTTAAAATATCTGTGGCCACTATTGAGTCCTCGACCGCACCGACCTGTCTAAGTCTGGGGATTACTTTGCACATTAAATAGAAGGGGCGAGTTTATGCAAACTCAATTTGTAATCCCACAGAAAAAAAAATAGCAAATCACAGTCCTGGGCCTAAGCCCTTTTCAGTATCAGTAACAGTTTGGGCCTTAGCCCATCTCAGTACAGTATCAAATATGCAGTAGGGCTTTAGCCCATCACAGTATTAGTGGCAGTCATGTAGTATTCAGTAACAAAGTCCTTCCCAACTAGCCTCTACGCACCATCTCTATCCAACCCTACACTCTATGTGGGGATTAAATCAACCCACCCATCCCTACACTCCAAGTAGTACCGAATGCAACACAAAATAGTAGTTTGCACCAGAGCTGCAATGCAACATATATTGGAATGTCATGCTATCATAGGTCTATCAGATACACATACAGTTTAGTATACATGCTTATATATAACATGCTCAGTACATAACTCGCATAATCAATTTCACACACATAAGGGTCAAAGTAGTACTTACTGACGCTACGGAAGGTTCACAGTCGACTTGGGCGACCCGTGCAACCCTAACAAACCTTTCAATAAAAATGGGTTCACACGCCTATATGGCCTACTCGTGTGGCCCACAAGGCTTAAATTTGCCCTGGCCGTGTGGATCACATGGCCTAGCCCAAAATCCCACAAGCCTGTGTGGTTTACCCATGTGGACTCACACTTCTGTGTGGCCCTCACGGCCCAAATTAGTCTAGCCCATGTGTTGTACACGGCCTACTTGACCATCACACAGCTGTGTCTTGCGCACACAGCCTGGCCTCGTTGAACACACGCCCTTGTTAGGACAGATGGCCTACCACATGGGCAACCACATGGCTTACTACACGAACGACCACATGCCCATGTAGCATCAACAGAGAGGTTTTTGGCTTTTATCAAAACCTCATTTCTGCGTAATCGAGTACACACCTATATCATTTTTGACACAAAAGCCATTTCCAAGTACTCCAAGGCCTAAAATGAAAATACCAATATCAATTTTAGCAGTTTTCCAGCGGACTCGATAATTAGAAATGAATAGAACTTGGTTTACCACCAGCAATAGCTCCCCGAAAACGATACCAAGACACGATATACATGATTTATCACCCAGAGCCTCCTCTTACGCCATTAACAGAAGAATAAACGCATTACTAGGTAATCATTATCAACCACAACGGAAGAGACAAGGGAGACTTACTGAACCTGAATCAAAATACACATCTATCGAGCAGTTTAAACTTACCTTCGATCGAACCACCGCAATTCTCACGAATCCAAAATCTCTAGCAATTGATTATGAGTCCTTAAATCTTCCTAAAACTGACATTAACGAACTCCCATTAATCACCAACTTAAAAGCAACGAATAGAAACTCTGTCAATAGAAACTTACCGAAAAAGGGAAAAGAACCATTGTACAGGAAGGAAGCAAAATAAAAACCAAAAAGGGGGATAGAAGCAAGGCAAAATTTCAATAGGGAAAAGATGAGGAAAAACGTTAAAAATTTCCTTTAGTAAGAGGGAGAAAATATAATTTGAGAAGGGAATAATGGTTAAACTAAAACACTAACCCAATCCCTGAATTCACTCCTCACACTTCCCACTACACATCCCTACTTTGCATTTTAGTTTAGTTCAAACTTCTATAAGGCACAAATAGAAAAAATAACTCCCTTGCACGCATAGAGATTCGAACTCAAGACCACTAGCATACCAACACACTACTTAACCAATAGACTAGTAGGCCTATTCTGATATAAGCTTATCAACAATTAAATAAAAGCCTATTGACCAAATATTGGGCTTAAATCTAGGGCTCGACTTGCACTTGCAACCAAACTTCTAAATCGTCTTCCATGGTGAGACCTTGAGAAATATAGAGTCCCCCACAGAATTCTCAATATGTCGTCTCTTCAGATCCGCATAAGATTTCTTTCTGTCTGATACTGCTTTCAGTGATCCCGAATCAGCCTGACCTTATGCTCTATCTCGTAAACCAATTCAGAACCCAGAACATGTCGCTCGCCCAACTTAGTCCAACATAAGGGAGTGCGACACTTATGACAATATAGTGCCTTGTAAGGTGCCATTTGGATTCTGGACAGGTAACTATTATTATAGGCAAACTCCGCTAACGACAGATAATCCTCCCAACTACCTCGAAAATAAATAACACAGCTCCTCAACATGTCCTCCAGTATCTGAATCACCCTCTCAGACTGACCATCGGTCTGAGGATGGAACACAGTACTGAAGTCTAACCTTGAACCCAGAGCCTCATGTAACTTCCTCCAAAATTGAGATGTGAAACGAGGATCCCTATTAGTGATGATCAAAACTGGTACCCCATGCAGTCTCGCTGTCTCAGAAATATAAAGCTTCGCCAACTTCTGCAAAGAATAATCTGTCCTAACTGGGATGAAGTGTGCAGACTTGGTAATCGATCCACGATGACCCACACTGAATCCTTCTTAGTGGGTGTTAAAGGCAACCCAATATCGAAATCCATTGTTACTCGCTCCTATTTCCATAACGAATTTGTAACCAGCTGCAGCAAACCCGAAGGCAACTGATGCTCAGCCTTAACCTACTGGCATGTCCAACATCCAGCCACAAAATCAGTAACCTCTCACTTTAACCCTGGCCACTAATATAACTCACGGAGGTCTCGATACATCTTATTTTCTCCAAGATGCATAGTATAAGGGCTACTATGTGCCTCTCTCAGTATAGATTGCCTCAAATCCATGTCATTCGGCACACAAATCCTCCACGAAAACACAACACACCCTCAGTGTTCAACCCTCTATAGTGCTCCCACTCGCAATCTGTCAAACCTCATACTCAGGGATTCATCCCCCAACTACTTATCCCGAATCTATTTTATCCAAGTCAATTTAACCTACAGCTCAACCAACAAACTTCCGTTGTCGAACAAACTAAGTCGAGCGAACATCGGTTTCATATCAGTCATCGCCTTACGACTCAAAGTATTGGCCACCACATTGGCCTTGTTTGGATGGTACTCAATGGTACAGTCTTAATCCTTAAGCAGCTCAATCCATCTAAACTAACTAAGATTTAACTCCTTCTGAGTAAGGAGATACTTGAGGCTCTTATGATCAGTGTAGATGATACACTTCTCACCATACAGATAGTGCCTCCAGATTTTCAGAGCAAAAGCTAAGGCAGCTAATTCCAAATCGTGCGTCGGGTATTTTGCCTCATGCTTTCTAAGCTGACGAGACGCATATGCTACCACCTTACCTTCTTGCATCAACACACATCCCAAACTAACATGCGATGCATCATTATAAACCGTGAACTCCCTTCCAAGTTCAGGCTATATCAAAACAATAGCTTCATTCAGTACAATCTTGAGCTTCTCGAAGCTCTCTTACTGCGTATCAGTCCAGACAGACGGTACACCCTTACATAGCAGCTTAGTTAAGGGTGCCACAATCAGCGAGAAACCTTCATAAGTCGTCAGTAATAACCTGCCAGCCCTAGAAAGTTGTGGATCTCAAACACATTCTTAGGCTATTTCTAATCTAGTACAGCTTCAATCTTTCGTGGATCAACATGATTCCCCTCCACAAGAACTACGTGTCCCATAAATGTTACCTCTCGCAACTAGAATTCGCACTTGCTAAACTTAGCATAGAGCTGCTTTTCCCTCAAAATCTAAAGAACAATACTAAGGTGCTCGTCATGCTCATCTTCAGTCCTCGAATAAACCAATATGTCATCGATGAACACCACCACAAACCAATCCAGATAGGGCTAAAACACTCGGTTCATCATATCCATGAAAGTTGCCAGTGCATTAGTCAGTCCAAACGGCATCATTAAGAACTCATAGTGACCATAACGAGTCCTAAATGTTTCCTTATATACATCAGCTTCCTTAACCTTTAACTGATGATACCCAGATCGCAAATCATTCTTGGAGAATACAGAAGCCCCTCGGAACTGGCCAAACAAACCATCAATCCTTGGAAATGGATACTTGTTCTTAGTGGTCAGCTTGTTCAGCTAATGGTAGTCGATACACATCTGCATGGATCCATCCTTCTTCTTTACAAAAATACTGGTGCTCCATACGGAGACACACTAGGGCGGATGAACCCACGATCCAATAATTCCTAAATCTGAGCCTTAAGCTTCGTAATCTCCTTTGGTGTCATTCGGTAGGGAGCCATGGACACCAGAGCTGTACCAGGAAGGATCTGTATCCCAAACTCCACTTTACGATTTGAAGGTAACCCCGGTAGCTTTTCAGTGAAAACATCTGAAAAATCTTTTACTGTTCTGATGTCCTTAGTAGCAGAATCCCCAGAATCAGAAACAATAGCGTAGG
Organism: Gossypium hirsutum; assembly: GCF_007990345.1. Taxonomy (NCBI): domain Eukaryota; kingdom Viridiplantae; phylum Streptophyta; class Magnoliopsida; order Malvales; family Malvaceae; genus Gossypium; species Gossypium hirsutum. The sequence continues at coordinate 68,726,222 of NC_053431.1, forward strand.
CCAAAAATGCCTTACATCCCTTATAAACCAAATTATTCGCCACCAATGCAGAGATCACATTACATAAATAATTTCGACGCTCCCCAACCATGACCACCTCATTATCTTCCTCAGTTCTCAATATGACCCTTTTCGTTGCACACTTCAGACTTACTCAGTGCTTCACCAGCCAATCCATCCCCAATATTATATTGAACTCCCCAAACGGAGGCTCTATCAAATCAGCCAAAAATACCATCTATTAAACCTCTAAAAGAACAACCAATTGCCTCAGCGGGCTGAATACGGTTACCTCACTTGAGGTACTCTCAACTGGAATCCCTAAGGTTTCAGACACAGCGCTGGCTACATAGGAATGTGTAGATCCTATATCTATCAATGCCGTGTAAGGCACATTATAAATAAGAGACGTACCCGTGATAACATCCGAAGCATCTCTGTCCTCTCAGCGACGTGCAACGTATACAAGAGTAGGCTGCCTCACCTCAGTTTGTTTAGCACCTCTACCCGGTGCTCTATGTCCACGACCCATACTGTTACCACCCCTAGCTTGACCACGGCCTCTCGGTGGCTACTGTGCTACTCTCTCTGGATGTGTCGTACCAGTATCCCGAGCTTCCATCTAATCGGCCTTCAACAAAAACTCCATAATGCGATGATCCAATGATCCAAAACTTAGAGTTGCCCTAGTTCTCCTCCAACACTCGCCCTAATGGCGTCTACAATAATCAACACATGGCTGCAGTCTAGTAGTAGTAACAGGGGCCCAACTTTAATCAACCTATCAACTCTAGCCTTTTTCTTAGGCCTATGCACAAAACTAAAGCACCCCGAATCCCTCTTGTTCCAACCTCTCTCTCTGTCACAGTTTTGGCCCTCAACGCGCTTAACCTCTTCGACGATCTTCACCTTCTCAACCAGTGAAGAAAATCACGCTCCCTCTGTGGAGCTATCAGGAATCTCAAATTATCCCTAAGGCCATCCTCAAAGCGGACACATTGTTCATACTCAGTCGCCACCATACCTCGTGCATAGTGGCTCAGTCACTAGAATTCAGCCTCATACTCGGCCACAGATCGATCTCCCTGAGTAAGGTTCAGTAACTCCCTCCTACGGGCATCCACGTAGCTCGCCCCCACATATTTCCCCTGGAAGGCAGTCTTAAAGAACTCCCAGGTTAGACGTTCCGGCTGAGTGCCCTCCTTAACAGTCAGCCACCACTAGTAAACCTCATCCTGCAGTAATGAGACTACACCCTTTAATTTCTGCTCAGGGGTGTAATTTAAGTCATCAATAATCTACTCTGTCACCTCAATCCAGTACTTGGCCACATTAAGGGAGACTCCAGTGACACCCTTGAAGAGGTCAGCTCCATTGGACCGGAGTCATTCCGTAACAGACCCTCGGCCCTCAGATCCAGTATTAGGCCCAGCGACCTTCTCCAATATCCTTAGCATAACCTAAGACAATGCTGGGTCCCCAGCCATGCAATCCTGAGACCCAGTCTCAGTAGCAGGCGACACTGACGTCTAACTCGTATCCAAATTTGGCATACTACCTAGTGAAGAAGACTCAGCTCGAGCCCCTCTGTGGCCTCTACCTCAGCCTCTAGTGTCTCGTCGGCAGATAGTGTTTGCTAGCAGATGTTTTATGTAAATAGTTTTAGTAATTTAAAGTGATTTCTGTAAATCACAGTCTCTATCAGTTTCACTATAGTCTCACTATACACTATCTAGAGTTTATTCACAGTATACTACCTACAGTAGTTGCAGAATATACTATCTACATTATTTTCAGTTTAAACTTATCACAGTTTTAGAAAATTTACAAGATCAGTGCCGGAAACTTGGTGTACCATGTGCTCAGTCAAATATTTCATATAATTTAAAAATCATTTCTTAAAAACCAAGTTTTAAACCCAAATCCATAGCCAAGTTTTGCAACCTGGCTCTGATACCACTAAATGTAACACCCCAAACCTGGTCTAGACGTTATGGCCTAGTCTGGCGATGTCACATGGAAGTGAATTTTGAAAACTAATTTATTACAAGAAAACCATGTTCATTTATTACTTTTATTGATTGCAAAAATTGCCTACTCTTCTAGTTTATTGTTTTAAAACATAATTTAATGCGGAAGCTTTAGAAAGAATGATTTTTATGAAAAACTAAGTTAATTAATTAAATCTGACAATTTTATAAAAACCTCGTTGTTTTAGAGAAAATTGTTTAAGAGATCGAGAGTTTAGAAAATACTTTAGCTTTTTGAAAAGAACCGAATTTTTCCTACGACTAGCAGTTATAAATAAATAAAACCCAAGTTTTATGCAAAAGTCCCAAAGTGTCCATAGATTACATTCCAATAATAATAAAACCATTAACAAATATAAGCAATTTAAAATATGTGAGGGCACCATCGAGTTCTCCGCCGCACCGACCCATCTAAGTCTGGGGATTACCTGTGCACATTAAACAGAAGGGGTGAGTTTACATAAACTTAGTGTGTAATCCCATAGAAAACAAAAAATAGCAAATCACAGTGCACAGTTAAAACAGCCTTTGGCCTAAGCCCTTTTTAGTATTAGTAACAGCTTGGGCCTTAGCCCATCTCGGTACAGTATCAAATATGCAGTAGGGCTTTAGCCCATCACAGTAACAGAATTAGTCATGCAGTATTCAGTAACAAAGTCCTACCCAACCAGCCTCTACACACCATCTCTGTCCAATGCTACACTCTATGTGGGGATTAAATCAACCTACCCATCCCTACAGTCCAAGTAGTACTAAATGTGACACAAAACTATAGTTTACAGTAGAGCTACCAGTATATTAGGCTTAAGAGCCTCTCAGTATACTTCCTCCGAATAATATCAACCCACCCTAATGCAATGCAACATATGATGGATTGTCATGCTATCACAGGTCTATCAGATAAACATATAGTTCAATATACGTGCTTATATATAACATGCTCAGTATATAATTCACATAATAAATTTCTCATAGATAACGGTTTATGTAGTGCTTACTGACCCCATGGAAGGTTCACAGTCGATTTGGGCTACTTGTGTAACCATAACAAACATATCAGTAAAAATGGGCGCACATGCCCATGTGGCCTACCCGTATGGGCCCACATGGCCCAAATTTGCCCTGGCTGTATGGATCACACGGCCTGGCCCAAAATCCCACACGATTATTTGGTTTACCCGTGTGGGCCCGCACGCCCGTGTGGACCACACGACCCAAATCAATATAGCCCGTGTGTCACACACGGCCTACTTGGCCATCACATGACCATTTCTTGCACACACTGCCTGGCCTCATCGATCACACGCTCGTGTTAGGGCACACAACCTACCACACGAGTGACCATATGCCCTATATGCAGTCTACAGTGAGGTTTTTGGCTTTCGTCAAAACCTCATTTTCTACATAATCGAGTGCACACCTATATCATTTTTGACACAAAAGCCACTCCCAAGTACTCTAAGGCCTAAAATCGAAATACCAATATCTATTTTAGTAGTTTTTCAAGCGAACTCGATAACTAAAAATGAATAGAACTTGACTTACCTCCAACAATAGCTCCCCAAAAATGATACCAGGACACGATATACGTGATTTATTACACACAGCCTCCTTCTACGCCATTAACAGAAGAATAAAGCCATTACTAAGTAATCATTATCAACCACAACAGAAGAAACGAGAGAGACTTACCAAGCCCAAATCAAAATATACATCTATCGAGCAATTTAAACATACCTTTGATATAACCACAGCGATTCTCACGAATCCAAAATCTCCTGCAATCGATTATGAGTCCTTAAATCTTCCTGAAATTGACATTAACGAACTCCCATTAATCACCAACTTAAAAGAAAAAAATAGAAACTCCGTCAATAGAAACTTACTGAAAAGGGGGAGAGAAGGAAGGAAAAATTTTGGCAGGAAAAAGATGAGGAAAAAGGTAAAAAATTTCCTTCAGCAATATGGAGAAAATCAAATTTGAGAAGAGAATAATGGTTAAACTAAAACTCTAACTGAATCCCTTAATTCACTCCCCACACTCCCACTACTTGACATTTTAGTTCAGTTTAAACTCTTACACGACACAAATAGCAAAAATAACTCCCTTGCACGCATAGGGATTCGAACTTAAGACCACTAGCATACCAACCCACTACTTAACCACCAGACTAGTAGGCCCATTCTAATATAAGCTTATCAACAATTAAATAAAAGCATATTGACCAAAGATTGGGCTTCAATCATAAAAAAACTAAAATTTACCCAAGTCATGGCTTGAATTTGGGACCTCCCACACACACCCAAAAACACTTAACCACTGAAGCAGACGGATATTTGTGTCACACATTCGCAAAAACAAGAGTTAAAATTTTAGGGTGTTACATGCCTGAACTCACTTTTTATAATCAACAACACAAAGGGGCAAACAAAGTGTTGTTGGCTTATTTTGCAATTCTAAGCATTAGAGTTTTTTATGGCATTTCCTTGATTTTTCTTAAACTTTTCCACTTTCTTCATTATTCAGTATTGTTATTTTACTAAGCTTATCTTCAAAATTCTCTAAGTTTATTAAAAGAACTTACTATAGACCAATTGCAATAAAAGATAGGATATTTCATTTTTTTAGGGGTCGATTCTCAGGCAAACTATCCTAAGCTAAATTTGCCTATTCCACTGTCTCATTTTTCTAGATTTATTGAAGAATTAATATCTTCATCGAACATCATAAGTAAATATTGTACTCCGCATAGGCAAAACAATACTAAGTAGTTATGTGGCAGTGGCAAAAAAATTTATTGAAACTAGAATGAGCATATGTACTAGATATATAATGCAGCCTAAATGCACAATACACCCCCAAACCTAAGGGATGTGTTGTCCTCAGTGCATCTAGAGATATGTAATAGAAAAATAAAAATATAGATACGTGCAAAAAATGTCACCGCAAAAGAAATAAAATACATGAGGTAGGGAAAAAAACATTCCTGGCTTGGGTTGGAGTGTAGTTTCTTTATTTGGCCTTACGAGTGGATTTACGAGCTCTGACTTTATACTGTAGCTTCTTCTTCATGGTGATCATTTCGTCCCCCTCCTTATCAGTTTCAGTGAGTTCATCAATAAGATGATCAATGTCACTACCTTATGCAGTTGTGGAAGCTAGTAGTATCAGTGGAACATGGTCCTTACCTTTCGTGGTGGCAATAGTGTTAGTGACAATCTCATCTTTCTCTTCTTCTTTTTCATTCTCAAGATTTAATGATGTCATCTTTTCAGGCTCCTCAGCAACAATTTCCCCTTCGTCAACACTAGTTTTCAAATTTGCGAATTCGGCTCTGGCAATAGGAGTTTGAGCTGGCTCCTCTGCATGTAACAGCCCGTTTTTAGTGAAATTGGAACACTGGTTTTGGGACCATAAATCTGACGTAAAAATATTTATTTTATTATTATTTCAATTTCTACAGCATGATAGTATTATCGTATAAAAAATTTGTTAAGAAATTTTACCATTTACATGCTTAATTTGATAAAAAGAACTAGATAGCATAACGGGAAAAAATTGAGTTCCAGTAGCTAAAGGTATTAAATGGATATAGAACCTTAAAGTATGAGTCCTTATGCGGTAAATAGGCCATTAATGAAGATAGTGGATGTACATGGCCTGGTATTAATGAAATTATGAATAATTTTTAAGGATAAAATGGTAATTTGTAAATAATGATAAATAAAATAAAACAAAAACAATATATCATCCTTTTACTCTTTCATCAACCAAAAATACAAAGGAAAAGAATCCATGGAAGACTTCTAGGTTCGGCCTTGGTGTTTTGTGTGCATGGTATGTATTTTAGTCCCATTTTTTATGATTTCTATGTTTTTAGGATCGTTGTAGCTTAATCTAGCTAGTTGGGGGACTAATTTGTGAAACTGCTAAAAGGCTACGATTTTGCCATGAATGATTGTGTACGAGTTTTAATGTTTTATGAAATAAAATGGTTAGTTGTTGTTAGATAAACAACTTTTATTAAGTGTTTTTTTATGAAATTGTCATTTGGGGATTAAATTGAAAAATAGAAAAATATACATGGTGAAATTGTGAAATAAATGAAATGTAGGGCTCGTTAGGGACCTACATGAAACTTGGCTATGGTTGGTTAAGAGTGAATTGCATGAATTTTCATTTTATGAGCTAGGGACTAAATTGTAATGAAATCAAAATTATAGGGGTAAAAATGTAATTTTGATAAAATGTGAATTTGGATTGAATTGAATAGAATAGTTATTAAATTGATCAATTTTATTCAATTAGATCAAGATAGTCCACGTGCGGCTATAGATCGAGGCAAAGAAAAAGCTTTAGATTAATCGACTCCATTTCTACATTTATCGTCGAGGTAAGTTTATGCGTTTAAATAGCATTTTAAATTATGTTTTAAGTGCTATTATTTTATATAATATCAAATTGTGTTTCAGTCGAAAATCCAATAGCGTATCAATAATCATTGGCTAATGGAAAGGGATAGCTTTGGCTATGAAATTAATGAAAAGGGATAGCCTCAGCTATCAAGTTGTGAAAAGGGATGGTGAAGACCATCAAACAATGAAAAGAGATAGCTTCGGATATTGAATTATGAAAAAGGATAGCTTCGACTACCAAATTATGAAAAGGGATGGTGACGACCATCAACAATGAAAAGGGATGGTGACGACAATCAAATTATGAAAAGGCATAGCTTCGGCTATCAAATTATGAAATAACTTAGCTTCAGCTATCGATTGGTAAAAAAAGGTATAACTTTGTGTGATGATCGGTAAGAATTTTGAATGCAATTTACCTTATTATGATGAAAGGTAAAAAGTGTGTTATTTTATGACAATGAATAGCATGAACTCATACGTTTAAGCTTAAGAATCATCTATTCATATGTTTGATTGAGTTATATGTATTTGAGATTGTGCAATGTAGTGATGAGTTTAGATTACATACATTACGAACTTACTAAGCATAACATGCTTACCTTGTGTTTATTTTTTTCTAACTTTTACAGTTAAACAAAAGCTCATTCGGGTTGGAAAGTCATCGGAGATCTATCACACTATCCATCGGCTGAATCAGTAAATTTTGGTGTTTCTGAGTTTATGTTATAATTCCATGTATAGGTTTTTTGGTTGTTGTTTTAGCCATTATGTTTTGGCTTGCAAATTTTGTATTTTGAATTATTGAAATGCTTGATATGTTGAGATATGTATGTGGCCTTTCGTGGATGACTTTATAGTCTTTATGATGCTTAGATGAGGGAAGTTAAACATGGTCATTTTGGTATGAAAAATATAGTTGGTATTTTGTAGTTTTTGATGCTAAATGTTAAATGGTAAATTTGGTATATATGAGTGTGGATTTGATATGTGTACAAAATTCTAAGTTTTGGCTAAACTAAGCATTTAGTTATACAGGTTTAATTATTGTGATTTAGGTGCCTTTTTGGGCATATTGGTTGTGTGAATATATAGCTTATTGGTTTAGCTTGTTGATGCTTTATTTGGGGCATTTTGATTGCTTGTTTATATGTGGAAAATTGTTTGTAGGTGGGTACATGAATGAATGAGAAAAATGGCTTGGAAATGGCCTAGTTTTCATCCACACAGCGATAGACAGGGGCGTGTGTCTCAGCTATGTGTTACATACGGCCTAACAACACGGTCGTGTGTCCCTTATAGCTTTCAAAGGGTTTCAAGTTAGGTGGTTACACGGCCTAGCACACGGCCTGGCATATGAACATGTAAGGCCATTTCAAAAGGTACATGGCCCACACAAGTGTGTGGCTTGGCCGTGTGACCCAAGTCAGAGAGTTACACAAGCACAGACATGGGCTGGGACACGATTGTGTGTCCCTACTTTGAATGCCACACGACCTGAGAGACGAGCATGTGTCTTAGCCGTGTTAGTCACACTACCTGGCCACATAGCTGTGTAACCCCTACAATTTGAAAATGTTTATCTTTTTTTGAAAAATTTTATATGTTTTTGATTTAGTCCTGACTTATTTCTAAAGTGCTTTTAGGGCCTCAAAGGCTCGTGTAAGGGCCAATATGTATGTTGTTGTCCAAATTTTCTTTGATTGATGTTGTGATATTAATTGTCTAAAATTATTGATAGTTTTGAATTGTAAACCTTTGGTAATGCTGTGTAACCCTAATCTAGTGACAGATATGGGTTAGGGGTGTTACACTGTAGCTTTAGGAATTTTGAGCAAAGTGGTGGGGAAGGCAGGGAATTTTGGCATCGACTCTGTAAATTTCTTCTATAGGGATCTTTTAGAAGCCAAATCTCTACTCCTCACATAAGTCCAATATTGAGCCTGCTGCTCTTGGGCCTTGACCATCTCATCAGCTAGTTGAAACTGCTGAATCTCAAATAGGGAAATCCTTTGTTCCAGTTGCTTTAAGTAGTACAACACTTGCTTTTTGAAGGAGCTGGAAGATGATGAGAGTGCTACCATAGGAAAATGTGCAGCAGTAGAAGTGGTAGCCTGACTATACTGAGTGGATTTTGCAACATCAATGCCTTGGACTTTGGAAAAAATGGCTTAGGATAGTCCACCATTGTTATGGGTGGCATCTTCATTAGCATTGAGAATGACTCTAGTAGTGCGGCAAAAAGAAGTAATCAGGGAGGGGAAGTTTAAGCTGCTAGTATTTTTCTCAGCACACCAATGCACCTCCTAAAAAATAATCTGGCCAATAATGATTCTTCTCCCCATGATGATGGAATATAATAAGAGCATCCTCTCCTTTGAAACAATCGTATTGTGAGTTGATGGTATGAGGTGGCTTTTCAGAAAATGGCACCATACTTTTCCAATAGGCTTTAAAGAAGCCCTCTCAACGGTATAACAATCTTAACTCAAACATTCAAGACTTGAGTCAATCCATCAGTAGTGACATTGTTAGTGAAGGGTCTGTGTTCATCTTGCACATCAATGATCTTAAATTCGACATTAATATAATCTTCATCGAATGGAACTAAAGTGCCATGAACATAGATAAAAGGAGAATTAGGTGAATTAACATGTGCATAAAATTCACGAACAACCTTTCTGAAAATGTTTTCAACGTAGAAATAGAAAATACTCCACTTGTGCTTCTCTGCGATGAAGGACGTGGACTCATCATAGGCTATGTGTGGTTCGTCCTTGAAGAAGAACCCTTGTTCAAAACAAAAAGGGCACCCTTGAGATGTTATTGTTGTATTTTGTGGTAGCAACATTGTTGAAAAAGGTTTTAGGTCGAGCAGTGCTGGCCCGAGACGATTCAGCAGCCTTTGATGCAGTCTTTACTCATACCTGTGAAAGAGAACAAAAAGAAATCTAGAAAAATATGGTCAGAGGAAATGTAGAAGAAGTTAAAGAGAAAGAAACGATAAAGATAGAAACTTTGTGGGAAATGTAAGAGACATAAGCGATTGAAAAGAGGTGGGTAGAGGAGATAATGTTGACAGTTTAGAAAAATGAAATGTGCAGAGTAATCTTTGGGTGTAGAGAAAGGAAAAAAAATGTGGTTTTTTTGGGGGAAAATGTGAGGTGACCTAGTCCTAAAATAAAAGTTTTGGCTTTTCCTCCTTAAGGCTACCCAAGTAACGGAATAGGCCCAGCTATCCAAAAATCTTTCCCTTGGACTTTTCTATCCAATCATCCCATGTTACTTCGTACCACGACATTCATTCTCCTAGTTTGTCATGACATAATTTCCTTCTGAGATCCTACAACAAGGCCCTCTAGTATCAGAACTGATAGTCCCGCACTTTTATTCTATCTCTAGAAATCTAGAAAAATTGCTCATTAATCAAAGATAAAAATAAAAGTGAAACAACATTAAATAATTAATGATAAAAAATAATAAAAATGAAATGATAGTAAAGCAATTAAAGAAAAGAAAAATAAAGACAAAATTGCTAACTCAAACATATCAAAGGTCAATAGATTGATTGTCGTGATCCACATGAGCACCCCAATAGTGCTTCAAGCATTGTCCATTAACTTTGAATGTGATCCCCGTTTCCAGGTCTTTAATACTAACAACTCCATATAGGTATACTTGAGCTACTTCGAAGGAACTTGACCAGCGAGATTTTAATTTACCAGGGAACAATTCAAGATTAGAGTTGAACAACAACACTTATTGCCTTGGAATAATTCTGTTATCATGCCAATGCTTGGTCTTCTCTTTATACGGTTTAGAATTTTCATATTCATATGCCCTGAATTCTTCCATTTCATTCTGCTCTAACAACCTTTTATGTCCAGCAATGATCCAACCTAAATTTAGCTTTTTAAGGGCCCAAAATGCCTTGTGTTCCAATTCAATAGGTTGGTGACATGGCTTTTCATAGACAAGCTTAAAAGGTGTCCTCCCCAGCGGTGTTTTAAATGGTGTACAATAAGTCCATAAAGCTTCATCTAGTCTAGACAACCAATCCTTACGATTTGGGTTCACCACTCTTTCTAGAATCTTTTAAATTTCTCTATTAGAAATCTCAACTTGTCCTTTTGTTTGGGGAACATATGTCATGACAATCTTATGTTTCACTCCATACTGATGCAAGGCATTAGCTACTAGCTTGCAATCGAAATGAGATCCTTCATAACTGATAATGGCTCGTGGTGTTCCAAACCTTGTGAAGATATTCTTGTGAAATAACTTTAGCCTTGACTTTGCATCGTCAGTTGGAAGAGCAACAAATTTGACCCATTTACAAATGTAGCCACCTGCTACGACTATGTATAAGTTGCCTAATGAGGGTGGAAATGGACCCATAAAGTATATTCCCTAGACATCAACCAACTCAATCTCCAGGATATTTTCCAGCAGCATTTCATATCTCTTAGATAGTTTTCTTGCCTTCTAACAACAGTCACATGATTGATAAAATTCATGAGCATCCTTGAACAAATAATCGACTGTTTAACGTCACAGTAATAATGTGCAAGCGTACACTAGACAGACATGACTATGTTGGATATCTATCCCACGAGGATGGTTGTCTATTGTTTATCAATGTTAGTGCAATAAATGGATGGAAACAAGATAAATTGTAAGAGTAGGAGTCGAAGCAATAATTTGAAAACAACAAGATAAAATATGATAATGATAAACTGGTATCCCCAACGTGAATATTCCACATACTGCTAAGTGCTCACAAGGTATAAAAGGATAGGTGATTGTCGATGCATTAAATTGCAATGAATATCTTACCAAGCTTAACTTCTATATTTAATCTAAGACATAAACATGCACATTAACCCCACCTTCTGATGCTGGCAACGGAACACTATTAAGAACAAATGGATTAAATTCCTCTAATTCTTAAGCAACTTTCGTTGCTATGCTTGTTAGCTTCAACTATCACTGCACCTTCCAGTGTCAGTGACTGCACTAACACTTCCGTGGTAAAAAAATTCAAACCCAAAGATTAAACAGTAGAAACAAGATTGAATAAAATAACATTTAACCAAGAAATCATGTGTACTTCTGTACTAACATGAAATAGAAAGTAAACACCAACGTTTAGAAAAGAAAAATAAAAGAAACATGTGGAGCATACTATTCATAGACAACTCGACTTGAATCCCTCTATTTCCTCTTGTGTTGCTAATAAACCGTAAATTATACATATTTTACCCCATGTTTAATGCATTTTATAGATGATTTCCTAGTAGAATTGGTGAATTTGATGGTCCTAATGCTTTAATTTCATGTTTTATACTTAGGAGAGCATAGGAGAGCGAAAGGAATGAGAAATGGGCCAAAAACAGATAAAATGGGCCAAATTACGAAATCAACATGGCCTAGACCTCCTCACACGGGCAGACTACACGGCCGTGTCAATTTGGCAGGCTCGAACACGGCCTAAAGTAATGGAACACGGGCGTGTGCCACAGGAGTGTCCCTACCGAGCCCAAGTTAAGCCCAATTCGGAAAAGGCTAATTTTGAGGGCTTCTAGGCATTCCAAAGCCTATAAATACACCCTAGAGAAGGAAGAAAAGGGAGAGGGAGAAGGGGGAGTAAGGAATTACTCCAAGGAAGCCGATTGATCCATCTCAAAAGCCAGATTCATCATCAAGACTAAAGGTCTCTCCTTAATTTCCCTTCAAGAGTTTTGGGTTTGCTTTATGTTTTGTATTCTTTATTCTTCTGAGATGTTTTCTTATATAGTTATGAACTAAAACCCCTAAATACCTAAGGGGAATGAAACCTAAAATGAATCTTGTTATTATTTTCTGAATCGTATGATAAATATTTAACTTGTTCTTAATTATGTGTTCTTAATTCTTGTTTTGATATTCCAGGATACTGATTCAAGACATGCTCTTATTCAGAGGAAGAATAGACCCTGTCTAAGAGTACATTTGTCATAATTAAGCTGAGTTGATTACACACCTAGACATAGGGTGACAAGATTTTGCCGGATTAGGGTGAAACCTAATAAAGGGATCCATAGATCGAGTTAATGCAACCCTAGAGTGTTAATTAGAGAAAAGTCTCGGTTATTCAATCTAGGGATTAGACGCTATTAGTCATGAACAGGGATAATAACATAACTTGGGGATCTCTACGGAACAAGTTGAATGAATAAACTGTCTGATTCAAAGCCAGAATAACAAGTAAAGTCTAGGTGGATTTTTTCCTTAGGTATTGTCTTAAGTCAATCAATATTTCCCAAAAGCAATTCCCCAATTCTTTTCTCTATGCGTTTTTAGTTTAGATAATTATTTAATTAAAACAAAACCTCTTTATTCTTAGGATAGATAATAAAAAGAAAGTCATTACTAGTACTTTTAGTTCCTTTGGGTTCGATAATCCGGTCTTGCTAAAACTATACTACTGTTCGATAGGTACACTTGCCTACATCGTAATAATAGTTAGTATAAGAACGAGTAATTATAAATATTTAAAACCTATCACGAAATCACGCGATCAGTTGCACTTAAGCCTCCTCGTCAAGACCTGGTCTACATCTTTTTCGCTGTAACACCCCCAAATCCGGCCTAGATGATATGGCCGAGTCTGGCGATGTCACATTGAAGTGTTTTTCGCAAAGTATAATATCGTTGAAAAACTCATTCTATACTTAAAAGATTTAATATCAAACCGTCTTTTATAGCTATTGCAACTAAGAATTAACCTATGTCAACTTTAAAGCTCTTTGTGACCTTCACGAAGTTTTTAATATATCTTGTTCATTTTCAAAATGTAGTTGTTTGGCACAAAAAGTTAACCATATTAAATTTTTTATTAATTTTTAAAACATTATTTCTTGCGGAAGCTTTTAAAAAAAACATGTTGCGTAAACGTGATGATTTGAAAAACTTTTTTTTTTTGGAAACCCACATCCTACTACTAGCAGATATAAAAAATATATATATAAAACCCCAAAAGTAAGGATTGAAAATTAAAGAGGCCTTATTACATTTAAAATACCCAAAATAAAACTAATTATGATTTAAAATCCAACAAGAAAGTTCGTATAGATGTGTGGCCACCTTTGAGTCCCTCATAGCATCGACCCGCCTAAACTGGGGGATTACCTGTACAGATAAGCAGATGGGTGAGTTATGGAAACTCAGTGTGTAATCCCATATCAACACCAAAAAGTGAGCATAAGCAGTTCGGGCCTAAGCCCAATTTACTAACAGTTTAGTTTCAATTAGGGTCGTATCCTATTACAGTATCAGTATCAGTTTAGGCCTGAGCCCATCTCTGAGACAGTAATAGAACAGTAATGCAAACAAGAAATCCTACCCAACCAGCCTTTACACTCCATCTCCGTCCAACCCTACACTCTATGTGGGGATAAAATCAACCTACCCATCCCTACACTCTAAGTAGCACCGGTTGCGGCACTAAACAGTATTTGCAGCAGAGCTGCCAGTATAGTACACTTCCTCCAATCACAACAAAACTCATCCCCATGCAACATGTCATGCATCATATCGTAATATCATACATGTGATTAGTATATTTAAAATGGCCTGCTCAAATATAGTCGTACATCTCATAGGGACATAACAGTTATTTTACCATGTAGGCCACTTCAGTTATTTTACCAATTAGGGGTTCTAGATACACGTATTTACCCAACAGTAGTCCATAGTCGTATTGGGCGACTCGTGCAACCTCAACAGCCAAACTGTGAAAATGGGCCCAAGGTCCATAATATGGGCCCATGAGGGCCCACACACTTGTGTGGCCCACATAGCCCAAAAATGGCCGTGGCCATGTGAACTACACAGCTTGGCCTAATATTCTCCACGCGTCCGTGTGGTTTACTCATGTAGGGACCACACTATCCAGTTTGGCCCGAAATGGCCCAAAATAGCCTCGTCCCATGGAATCGCTCATGGATGGCCTCAACGTTCTTATACCCATATTTAGGCATTCGAACTACCACACGAGCGAGTGGACACCCATATAGTGTCATCGATCACTTATTTCAGCTTTTACCGATTTACGATTAGGGTAGGGTTCACAGACTTGTTCACGAAAATGTGCGAAAGACCTATGAGGACCAAAACCTTGATTGAACGAAAGTGGCTTAGCCGACTAAGACCGCTGATAAAGACTAATTTCAAACTCCTTGGCAAAAAACTTAAATCAAGTGCAGAGAGAGATTTGACCGCTTCAATATCAATGTAAAATCCCCTACTCCTTGAGAAGCTCCAGAAACTAAAAAGAGCACAACTAGAAAGAAAAAGGAGATAAGAATCAGCAATGAAGAAATGGGAGAGATTGATGGAATAAAAGCAATATTTGGCTACAAGGGAAGGAGGTATTTGGCTACAACATAACTGAGTGAGAGAGATAAAAGCAAGGAGAATCGGCCAAAGTATAGTATGCAAAAGAGGGGAATCAATGGACTCAAAAGAAAAGAGAGAGATGAGAAGTGTAACAGACCAATTTTGGGGCTAGCTGAAATAGTGGTTACGAAACCACTATTTCGAAGCCATAGAAATTATTTTAATATTATTTTATGTGTGATGACATGATTATAAAAGTGCATGAAAATTTTGGTGAATTAATTTTAGTGTAACGCTCCAATTTTTGGGTTTTCTGTGTTTCTGTGATTTTTAAAATTTGTGTGTGTTCTGGTTGGTTCATATATATATTTTAGTAGGTTAGTGGGCCTTTGGAAGTCCCAAACTTAAGTTAAATCTGTGGTAGTCTTCAGAATTTTAATTTTTTGAACAGGTGATGCAATTGGCGTTTGGGCTTTTAAGAGTAAGGGGTAAAAGATGACACAAAAAAGGAGTGTGGTAGTGGCAAGGTGGCGCCACTTAGGGGACAAGGAAGTGACGCCATAGAGGAAGCAAGGGGTCCAAGGTTCAAGTCTTGGCTCTTGCAATATATTTTGGTTTTTCTTTTCAATAAATCTGGAAGCAAGTAGGTGCGCTTTAAAGTTTAATGTGTTGGATTTATGAAACAAATGAGTTGATGGCCTAGTGGTGGTGGCGTGAGTTGGCATGTGAAAGGACTTTGGTTCGAATCCCTTGGCACGCAAAGATTGATTATTTTGCTATGTTGGGACGGCAAGAGTTGGTGTTGGTTTTAAACTCTAGTGATAGAGGGATCCCACATCAGGAAGCTAACATAAGAGTAAACGGAGAGCTAGCTTTAAATAGAGCAAACCATGAGGAGAGTAGGCATACCCTTCTTGGCTGATCCCTTTCGCTTTGTGAAGTGTTCTTTTGGGTTGGGCGTTAGCTAAGAGTGTTTGGAGCGTGGATTAACTGGAGTCTCCTAACAGGTGTGTATCTCTCTCATTACTCTAGCAGTAACACGACTATTTCGGGCCGCGATGGGCTAAAATGGGCCATGTGGTCCCAATGGGTCCGTAGGCCCAAGTGGATAAGTTGTAGAATTACCGAAATACCCCTGTAATGTAGAATTACCGAAATACCCCTGTAGCGTAGAATTATTGAAATACCCTTGTAGGGTAGAATTACCGAAATACCCCTGTAGGATAGAATTACCGAAATACCCTTGTAGGATAGAAATACTGAAATACCCCTGTAGGGTAGAATTACCTAGATACCCTTATGGCGTAAAATTACCATTTTGCCCCTAGGGTGTTAAATGACTATTTTGCCCCTCGTGCGTAAATGACTAACTAGTGTGATGATTGGGTTAGTTGACGTGGATTTATGTTAGTTATCATTCATTTGTAAGTCTAATGTGTTAGTGATCGATTGTAGGATTATCGTGTGGGAGATATCGTCATCAATCGTCATCAACTAGGTGTGTAAACGACACCCTCCCTTAGACTGAATCGGTAAAAGTCGAAATACCAAAACGTTGGTATTTTGTGAACTCACGAGCGTGTGAGCGCTCGTGAGATAGTTGTTAATGAATATGGTGCATTTGGATGATTAGAGTGCAGAGTGTGCATTTTCGTGCACAACGGTATTTTTGGGCTTAATGGGTCGAAAACGGGCCAATGGGCCAACCGGCCCACTTTGGTAAAAAGACGAGGTAAGTACATCTGATTACTTGGTAAACGTTAGAATGAGCATGAAACCTTAACAATAGGTAATAATTACTGAAATACCCTGATGCATGTAAAATTACGATTTTACCCCTAGGGTTATATTTTTCTAAATAGCATGATGTTATGTTTTTGTATACCTATGCCATGACATATTATTTCTGTTGCATGGGACATGGGTTTATATTGATGGAGAAAGCGTTCTGGCACCCTCGCTGCAATCTGGTGGCCTCGCCACATATATCTGTTCTGGTGACTTCGTCACAATATTTGGCAGCCTCGCTGCAATCTGGTGGCTTCGCCACATATATATATATCTGTTCTGGTGGCCTAGCCACAAGAATTCGTCACAATATCTGGCAGCCTCGCTGCAATTTCTGGGGTGTGTAGCGGTTGGGTGGGTTGAGTAGTCTCCCCACATGGTGTAAGGCTGGTACGAGGGTGTTATAGATGACTCTAGGTTGGGATTTCTGCATTCATGATTTATTTGTTCTGTATCTGCTATGGGCCTATGGGTTTCTTTCTGATTTCTATACTGGGCCAAGGCCCAGATAAGTCTAACTCTGAGGTTTGATCTGTTTTGGGCTATGGTTGGGTTATGTTACACACTGAGTTTACCGAACTCACCCTTTATTTTCATCTCTGCAGGAAATCCCCAACCATAGTGGGCTTGGAGCTGTGAGGGATTCAGAGTGGCCACATCATCTACAAAGTTGGTTTTTCTAAGTTAGTTTATTTTTATTATTTTATATTCTGATTTAATTTTGGGTTTTAAGTTGTAATAAGGCCGCTATTTAAATTTTTTTTTCTGCTATGTTTTTATTTTCTGATTATATCTATACTATGTAGAAACGGCTAGTGTTAGGCTGCGCAGGTTTTCAAAATTAATGAACGTTTTCCAAGACTCAACAAGAAAAACAAATGGATAGCCTAAAGATTGATAAACGGGCTTTTCATTCAACCGTTGTTTTTGCAAAGACCACCCCGATCACTTAAACCAACGAATGCATACTAAGTCGTAAGTCCATGTGACACGTCAGATCTAGCAATAACGTCTGGGTCGGGTTTGGGGTGTTACATTTAGTGGTATCAGAGCCAAGTTGCAAAAACTCGGCTGCGGAACGGGTCTAAAAACGGGAGTTTGTAAAGAAACACTAAATAAAGGTTTTCAAAAATCATTTTTTTTAACTTGATTATAAATTGTTTTTGAGAATGTTTCCAATATTTTCTATTTACAAATAGATGATTTTAAAGATTAAAATCAGTTTTCTAAAATTAGGTTTTTTTTAGAAGGTGGCACACCGAATCTCCGGCCCAAGTCTGTAAGTTTTTTGAGCCTTTCTGATTGTTTCTTAAATATCTATTATATGCTTGTACAAAACCTTATCATGGTACTTTAGTTAGGGTAACACTGGAACTATAGAAACTCTGATAAGTAGACTAAGACTGTAGCTAGGCTACCGCAAAAGGAAACAAACTCAAACTCTGAATTACTGTTATTCATAAGACATCTATAATAAACACTGAAATATTAAACTGATTCATAAAATTCTTAATTAGATAATATGAAATGAGTATACGTGCAGCTCGTGGAAGAGGTCGTGGATGTGGCCGAGGTAATGCTCAGGCTGAATCTTCTTATTCAAGACATGTACCGGCAGTAGATGCATCGGTACCACCGACAACGGAGGTAGAGTCTCATGATCGAGGTGCCAGGGATGATGCTCTTTCCCAGGTAATGCTCCGAGTTTTGGAAAGGGTTGCTGGGGCAAGTACGGAAACAGAATTCGGGGTCTATTTCTGAGTGGCTCTGGGCCAATGGAGCAGAGATATTTAGGGGCGTATCTGGTGTAGCTCCGAATGTGGCTGAGTATTGGTTAGAAGCCATAGAGCAGATTATGGATGATCTGGATTGCTCTATGGAGCAGAAGCTGAAGGGAGCCATATCCTTACTCAGGGATGAGGCTTATCAGTGGTGGCTCACGGTGAGAGATGGAACTCCTGCTGACAGTGTGACTTGGGAGCTGTTTAAGACAGCCTTCAAAGGAAAGTATGTTGGGGCTAGTTACGTGGACGCTCGCCGGAATAAATTTTTGAACCAAGTCCAAGGGAGTAAGTCAGTGGCTGAGTATGAGTCTGAGTTTCTGAGACTGAGCCGGTATGCTTCTGGGATTGTCGCTACAAAGTATGAGCATAGCGTACGCTTCGAGGATGGTCCAAGAGATGAACTTAGGGTGTTGATTGCTCCGCAGAGGGACCGTAACTTCATTACTTTAATGGAGAAAGCTAAGATAGCTGAGGAAGTGAAGCATACAGAAAGACAGAATCGTGAGAAAGATCGGAACCGTTTTAGGAGAGATTCAGGACTTTCAGGTGGTATGAACAGGAATGTTAAGAGAGCAAGGGTAATGGAGCCAGTTTGAGCAATATCATGAATGCTGTTAGACCGTAGGGTTGTAGGAATTGTGGGAAGATGCATATGGGCGAGTGTCAGAAACGTTCTGGTGCTTATTTTCAATGCGGATCTATGGAGCATAGGGTTAAGGATTGTCCGCAGGAACCAGATCAGGTTCAAGTTTTAAAGCAGAGGGTCGTTCAACCAGTGAGGGGTGGACCACAGTTTTCGAGAGGACGTGGGCAAGGCAGTGGTGGTAATGGAAACGGTCGAGGAAGAGGACACCTGGCAGGGGTGCTAGATTTGCTGAGGCTCGTCAGCAGGCATTGGTGTATGCAGCTCGTCACCAAGAGGAGGGTGATGCACCTGACGTCATAACTGGTACGTTTCTAATTTCCAGTATGCCATACACTGTGTTGATAGATGTTGGATCTACCCATTCATATGTTGTATATGCTATATCTGGGTCGCTGGGTGTGTGCTTTGAGGAGACCGTGAGTGGGGTATCTGTACTAAGTCCTTTAGGTCACTCGGTTAGGGTAGATAAACTGTATAGAGATGTGCCTATAGAAACTCAAGGAAAATTTTTCTCTGGAGATCTGATGGAGCTAACCTTCGGAGAATTCGATCTCATTTTGGGAATGGATTGGCTTGTTAAGCATAGGGCTATTCTGGATTGTGCTGCTAAGCGAATAATGTTAAAGACCACAAAGGATGAGGAGGTTTTGGTGATAGGCGAGCGTAGGGATTATCTGTCTACTGTGGTGTCGGCATTGAGAGCCGAGAAGTGGATTCGAAAGAGATGTGAGGCTTATTTGGCATTTGTAAGCCAATCGAAAACTGAGGATCTGACAGTGGATAAAATTAGAACCGTCAAGGATTTTCAAGATATTTTTCCAAAGGAGCTTTCGGGTTTGCCCTCGAACCGAGAGGTTGAGTTTGGAATCGACTGGTTGCCTAGAACGGCACCAGTGTCCATTGCACCTTATAGGATGGCACCGAAGGAGTTGGTGGAGCTCAAAGCCCAAATTCATGAGTTATTGGATAGAGGCTTCATTAGACCAAGTGTGTCTCCGTGGGGAGCACCAGTGTTGTTCGTAAAGAAGAAAGATGGGTTAATGCGGATGTGCATCGATTATCGGCAGTTGAACAAACTGACGATTAAGAACAAGTACCCATTGCCGAAAACAGATGATTTATTCGAAAAACTTAGAGAAGCTTCAGTATTTTCCAAGATTGACCTTCAATCTGGGTATCATCAGTTGAGGGTTAAGGAGGTGGATATTTACAAGACAGTATTCAGAACTCGATATGGTCACTATGAGTTCTTGGTTATGCCATTTGGGTTGACGAACGCACCTGTGCTATTTATGGATCTGATGAATCAAGTGTTCCAGCCATACTTGGAACGATTCGTGGTCGTCTTTATCGACGATATTTTGGTTTATTCTGAAACTAAGGAGAAGCATGATGAGCATCTTCGTATTGTGCTGCAAGTGCTCAGGGAGAAGGAGCTTTATGCGAAATTCAGTAAGTGTGAGTTCTGATTGAGAGAGGTAACTTTCATGGGGCATGTTGTCTCTGCTGAAGGGATCAAGGTGGACCCTCGAAAGATTGAAGCGATTCTGGAATGGAAGCCACCGAGGTCAGTGTCGGAAATTGAAGTTTTCTGGGTTTAGCTAAATACTATTGAAGGTTTGTGGAAGGATTTTCTGTGATGGCAGCGCCTTTGAAAAAGCATATAAGGAAGGGAGTACCGTTTGTTTGGACTGAGAAACAACAGGAATCTTTTGAGAAGCTGAAAAAAGTTTTAACCGAGGCACCTGTATTGATTCTGCCAGAGTCTGGAAAAGATTTTACCATATGCAGTGATGCATCATGTGTAGGGTTGGGCTGTGTACTGATGCAAGAGGGTAAAGTGGTTGCTTATGCATCGCGACAACTTAAACCACATGAAGTTAACTATCCTACTCATGATCTGGAGTTGGCAGCGGTAATCTTTGCGCTTAAGATTTGGAGACATTACCTGTACAGAGAAAGATGTATTATATACACAGATCATAAGAGTCTTAAGTACTTGCTGACTCAGAAGGAGTTGAACCTTAGGCAGCAGAGATGGATACAGTTGCTTAAGGATTATGACTGCGCGATTGAGTATCACCCAGGCAAAGCTAATGTGGTGGCTGATGCCCTAAGTCGTAGAACTGTATTTGATTTGAGAGCCATGTTTGCTCATTTGAGTCTGTATGACGACGGTAGTCTATTAGCAAAACTGCAAGTTAGGCCGACCTGGGTGTATGAGATTAAAGAAAAACAGTCAAGGGATGAGTCCCTAGTTTCTCAATTTTGGTAGGTTAAGAATGGGGATACTTCTAAGTTCAGACTGAACAGTGAGGGAGTTCTGTGTTACCGAGGTAGAGTTTGTATTCCGAAGGACTCTAACTTGAGGCAAGCAATTCTGAAAGAAGCTCATGGAGGTCTGTGTGCTATGCATCCTAGAGGGAGTAAAGTGTATCGTGACTTAAAGGAGTTGTATTGTGGCCTGGATTGAATCGAGAGGTAACGGAAGTTGTGGGAAAATGTCTGACTTGTCAGCAAGTGAAAGTTGAACATCAATTACCTTCCGGACTTTTGCAGCCAGTGAAAGTACCACTTTGGAAGTCGGAGAGGGTAACCATGGATTTTGTGAGTCGATACCCTTGACACCATCGAAGAAGGACTCGATTTGGGTAATTGGGTATAGGTTGACCAAATCTGCTCATTTCATACATGTCCGCACTGATTATTCACTTTAGAAGTTAGCCAAATTGTAGGTGGCAGAAATAGTGTGACTTCACGGAGTGCCAGTATCAATTATTTCTGATTGAGATCTTAGATTCACATCTCGGTTTTGGCAAAAGTTCCATGAGGCGTTGGGTACGCGGTTGAACTTTAGTACAGCCTTTCATCCTCAGACTGATAGTCAGTCGGAAAGGGTTATTTAGATTTTGGAAGACATGTTGAGGGGATGCGTTATCGACTTTCAAGGCACTTGGGAGGATTACTTACCGTTGGCAGAGTTTGCATACAACAACAGTTAGGGAAGTATTCGAATGGCTCCTTATGAGGCACTGTATGGGCGAAGATGTCGTACACCTAGTTGTTGGACCGAGTTGGGTGAACGACAGGTTCTTGGACCTGAGTTGGTGGCAGATACTGAGGATAAGGTCCAGTTGATTAGAGATCGGTTGAAGGAAGCATCTGATAGGCAAAAGTCATAAGTAGATTTGAAGCGCAAGGAAATTGAGTACTCTGTGGGTGATATGGTCTTCTTGAAGGTTTCACCTTGGAAGAAAATATTAAGGTTTGGGAGGAAAGGCAAGTTAAGTCCGCGGTTCATTGGGCCTTATCGGATTCTTAAACGAGTGGGTCCAGTGGCTTATCAGTTGGAGCTACCTCCAAAGTTGGATAGGATTTATGATGTCTTTCACGTCTCCATGTTAAGGCGATATCGTTCTGACCCTACTCATGTTGTGCCGGTTACAGAGATCGAGGTCCAAATAGACTTTACTTTTGAGGAAGAGCCTGTGCAGATTTTGGATCGAGATGTTAAGATTTTGAGGAGGAAATCAGTTCCGCTAGTAAAGGTGCTGTGGCATAATCATGGCAGAGAGGAAGCTACTTGGGAGCCAGAAGTGGCGATGCGTCAACAATATCCTCATCTGTTTGATTCAGGTAAAATTTCGAGGACAAAATTTCTTTAAGGAGGGTAGAGTTGTAATGCCCCAATTTTTGAGTTTTCTGTGTTTCTGTAATTTTTAAAATTTGTGTGTGTTCTGGTTGGTTAATATATATATTTTAGTAGGTTAGTGGGCCTTTGGGAGGCCCAAACTTAAGTTAAATCCGTGGTAGTCTTCGAAATTTTAATTTTATGAACAGTTGATGCAATTGGCGTTTAGGCTTTTAAGAGTAAAGGGGTAAAAGATGACACAAAAAGGAGTATGGTGTAGTGGCAAGGTGGCGCCACTTAGGGGACAAGGAAGTGACGCCATAGAGGAAGCAAGGGGTCCAAGGTTCAAGTCTTGGCTCTTGCAATATATTTTGGTTTTTCTTTTCAATAAATCTGGAAGCAAGTAGGTGCGCTTTAAAGTTTAATGTGTTGGATTTATGACACAAATGACTTGATGACCTAGTGGTGGTGGCGTGAGTTGGCATGTGAGAGGACTTTGGTTCGAATCCCTTGACACGCAAAGGTTGATTATTTTGTTATGTTGTGACGGCAAGAGTTGGTGTTGGTTTTAAACTCTGGTGATGGAGGGATCCCACATCGGGAAGCTAACATAAGGGTAAACGGAGAGCTGGCTTTAAATAGAGCAAACCATGAGGAGAGTAGGCATACCCTTCTTGGCTGATACCTTTCGCTTTGTGACGTGTTCGTTTGGGTTGGGCGTCAACTAGGAGTGTTTGGAGCACGGATTAACTGCAGTATCCTAATATGTGTGTATCTCTCTCATTACTCTAACAGTAGGATGACTATTTCAGGCCGCGATGGGCTGAAATGGGCCATGTGGTCCTAATGGGTCTGTAGGCCCAAATGGATAAGTTGTAGAATTACCGAAATACCCCTGTAGGGTAGAATTATTGAAATACCCCTGTAGGGTAGAATTACCGAAATACCCCTGTAGTATAGAATTACCGAAATACCCTTGTAGGGTAGAAATACCGAAATACCCCTGTAGGGTAGAATTACCGAGATACCCTTGTGGGGTAAAATTACCATTTTGCCCCTAGGGTCTTAAATGATTATTTTACCCCTCGTGCATAAATGACTAACTTGTGTGATGATTGGGTTAGTTGACGTGGATTTATGTTAGTTATCGTTAATTCGTAAGTCTAATGTGTTAGTGATCGATTGTAGGATTATCGTGTGGGAGATATCGTCATCAATCGTCATCAACTAGGTGTGCAAACGACACCCTCCCTTAGACTGAATTGGTAAAAGCCGAAATACCAAAATGTTGCTATTTTGTGAACTCGCGAGCGTGCGAGCGCTCGTGAGACAGTTGTTAATGAATATGGTACATTTGGATGATTAGAGTGCAGAGTGTGCATTTTCGTGCACAACGGTATTTTTGGGCTAAATGGGCCGAAAACGGGCCAATGGGCCAACGAGCCCACTTTGGTAAAAAGATGAGGTAAGTACTTCTGATTACTTGGTAAACGTAAGAATGAACATGAAACCTTAACAATAGGTAATAATTACTGAAATACCCTTATGCATGCAAAATTACGATTTTACCCCTAGGGTTATTTTTTTCTGAAAAGAATGAGGTTCTGTTTCTGTATACATAAGCCATGTCATATTATTTCTGTTGCATGGGACATGGGTTTATATTGATGGAGGAAGCGTGCTGGCACCCTCGCTGCAATCTGGTGGCCTCGCCACATATATCTGTTCTGGTGACTTCGTCACAATATCTGGCAGCCTTGCTGCAATTTGGTGGCTTCGCCACATATATATATATCTGTTCTAGTGGCCTAGCCACAATATCTGTATCTGGTGACTTCGTCACAATATCTGGCAGCCTCGCTGCAATTTCTGTGGTGTGTAGCGATTGGGTGGGTCGAGTAGTCTCCCCACATGGTGTAAGGCTGGTACGGAGGTGTTATGGATGGCTCTGGGTTGGGATTTCTGCATTCATGATATATTTGTTCTGTATCTGCTATGGGCCTATGGGTTTCATTCTGATTTCTGTGCTAGGCCAAGGCCCAGATAAGTCTGACTATGAGGTTTGATCTGTTTTGGGCTATGGTTGGGTTATGTTACACATTGAGTTTACCGAACTCACCCTTTATTTTCATCTTTGTAGGAAATCTCCAACCATAGTGGGCTTGGAGCTGTGAGCGATTCAGAGTGGCCACATCATCTGCAAAGTTGGTTTTTCTAAGTTAGTTTATTTTTATTATTTTATATTCTAATATAATTTTGGGTTTTAAGTTGTAATAAGGCCGCTATTTAAATTTCCTTTTCCGCTATGGTTTTATTTTCTGATTATATCTATACTATGTCGAAACTACTAATGTTAGGCTGCGCGGGTTTTCAAAATTAATGAACATTTTCCAAGACTCAACAAGCACAACAAATGGATAGCCTAAAGATTGATAAACCAGCTTTTCATTCAACCGCTGTTTTTACAAAGACCACCCCAATCATTTAAACCAACGAATGCATACTAAGTCGTAAGTCCAAGTGACATGTCAGATCTGGCAATAACGTCTGGGCCGGGTTTGGGGTGTTACATTTAGCTTTTGAGAGCTTAATTGTGAAAAAGAACTAAATTGCATAAAGTGAAAAAGTCCTATTTTCATAGCTAAGGGTGTCAAATAGCTAGAGAACCAAACTTGGGGGTCTTTAAAGGGACGTGAAAAGAGTGCTTGGCTGGCCATGGGGACAAGAATGGTAAAAAAGTCAAATTAGGTGGCTTTGGTAGCTTATTTGACTAAAATAGAAATAAAATAAAAGAAAGATGATATCATCCCTTTTCACCATTTTTTCCCCATCGAAAATTTAGCCATTTTTGAGGTTTGAAAGCTTGAAAATTTTAGCAACTTGTAACTCTCTCAAGTAAGTGATTTTGATTGTCTTTCTTGATGATTTTTGCATTTTTAGAATCCATGTTGCATGAGTTTTCAAATGAGGGGACTATTTTGTAAAATGGTTGAAATTTTAGGGTTTTACCATGAGAGTGTTCATATTTTTTTCTGAAATTTTATGGAAGAAAATGAATCATGGTTGTGAAATAAGTAACTTTTGTGAAAGAACTTCTTATGAAAACCCTAATACGACCATTTTGTAAAGTTTGCAAAATAGATAATAATGTTATGAAATATTAGGAATTTGGGGTTGTCATAAGAGTAATAAATGGTCAGTTAGGCTTGGCTAACAAGGGAATTCGATAAAAATTGATTTTCAGATCTAGGGGTAAAATGGTCATTTTGTGACAATCTAAGGGCAAAATGGTCATTTTTCCCAATTATGGATTGTTGAGTACCTAGATTAACAAAATGATTAAATGTGTGAATTTTCATCATTATAGATCAAGAATTAGAAAATCCGGGCCTAGATCAAGAATTTTCTAGGACATGCATCAGCATTGATACGAGAGCTAGTGTAAGACATGTCTGGGACATGCATCGGCCTTGCGATATACAAGCTAGTGTAAGACCTGTCTAGGACATGGCATCGACACCGATAGATGAGAGCCAGTGTAAGACCTGTCTGGGACATAGCATTGGCCTCGCTATATGAAAGCCAGTGTAAGACCATGTCTGGGACATGGCGTCGGCATCTTAACCCATGATAAGGTTATTGAGTATCCGGTAGTATTCCAAATGGTTCAACAAAAGGTTTATGATTTATATCGAAATGAGAAAAATTATGATCATGTGATGAGTGGTACAGGTACCTAATTGAAATGTATGAGTTATGGTCTCAATGTATGCAATATGAGTTGTATTAGATGGTGATGAGTAAGTTGTACTTACATTTATTTATGGTACTCATGAATTAAACTATGAAAGTTTGTGAGCATATTGCTTTATGATAAGTCGTTGTTGTTTATTATCATGCAACTTACTAAGCTTTATGCTTACCCCGTTTCTTTCCATTTTCTTATAATGCGGCCTAATTAGCTCGTGGGTCAACGAACGTCGGAGGCATCGATCACACTATCAATCGTAGCACTTGGTATAGTTAGATCTTTTATTTTCATTATGGCATGTATAGGACTCTGACTTTTGAGTTTTGTGTCATTGTTAATTGGCCAAATATGTTGGTTTACTTTAGCGTTTGATTCATTTTGTATAAGTCCATGGAAAATGGCTAATATTGAAAGTTATTATGTGAATGCAAGCTAGCCTTTCATGAATGTGAAATTGTTGGAATGGTTGAATATATGTAATGTATATGGGTCTTAACTATGGTTGTTTGATTGAGAAATCATATTAAGTTAATCTTTGATGTGTTGATTGATGTTAGATTTTGTTTCAGAGTGGCAAAGGCTTGGTAGATAGCCTTATATTGTCAATATGGGTAGACACACGGGCGTGTGCCTAGGCCGTGTGTGACACACGGTCAGCCCAATGGGTGTGTTCTTCGGCCGTGTGTCCCCGTACACGTAAAATTTGCAAGTCAGAATGCATGGTAGTAAACACACGGGCAAAGACACGGCTGTGTGTCTCAGTCGTGTGGAGGACACGGCCTCTGACCATGGCCGTGTGCCTTGGCTGTGAGCCATAAATTGGATGCTGACATCAGAAACAAAATGTCAAGGTTTTTAGACACGGGCTAAGACAAGGGCATGTCATAGCCTTGTAGGGCACACGGGCCATGGACACGGGCGTGTGTCAGGCTGTGTGAAAACCCCTGTAGGTTCAAATTTAGAGTTTAATTTGCTCGGGCATGGGACACGGACGTGTCCCTAGGTACTTAGGCCGTGTGTGTCACACGGGCAATTAGCACGGCCATGTTATAATGATCACACGGGTGTGTTGCCCTTTCACACAGGCGTGTGCCCTATTTCAAGAGTTATTTTTATTCAGTTAGTTTAAGGACCCGAGTTGGGTCCAAATGGTTTCCATTGAAAGTTTGAGGCTTCGTAGGCCCACATTAAGGAGTTTAAACAAAGTTCGAAAGAGCTTTAAATTTGATCAAGTCTTAGTGACTCGGAAATGATTGTATGCATATGATTAAGTATGGTAATGCTTCGTGCCCAGTTCCGGCCTTAGAATCGGGTAAGGGGTGTTACATTTAGTGGTATCAGAGCTATGGTTTAGTCAGTTCTAGGACTAACCTAGTGTGAGTACGAGTCTAGCTATACATGCCATGATTGTATATTGATAGTGTGACAACTCCTTACGAGATAAATTATGCTCTTGACATAGCTACGATGGATGACGTGGAGAGTAATGCGCCGGCTCCCGCTGAAGGGGCCACGCCAGTAGATAGTGGGCCCGTGATGATGAGTCAGAGAAGTGGAGCTAGGGAAGCTTACCTTCACATGAATTAGCCAAAGAGAATAGAAAAGCTGACATCAAGTCTCGAGACTCAAGGAAAATACAGATGGGGAAATCAAAGCAGACATCATCTAAGAAATCGAGAGAGTTTCTTACCTGATCCAATGTGTCAGTGGGGTTCTCGAACAAGAGCAAGAACAAGCAGCACACGGCGTCCAAAGCCCAAACCAATTCTATCGCGAGTGTTGGTATTGCTCGGTCGAATAGGCCAAAGTGTTCACAATGTGGTAGGCGTCATTTCGACGAGTTCCGAGGGAATGAAAATGGTTGCTTCAAATGTGGATCGCTAGACCACTTCATCCAAAACTGTCCTAAATTAGATGATAAAAAGAAAAAGCAAGATGAGAGGGCAAGTAGTGCTCCTTTAAGGGGTAGACCACAAAAGAACCCAGGCAGCGGGGCTAGCAGCAGAGGTGCTCCCAGAGATACAATTGTGAAGTCTGAAAGCCGAGCGCCTGCAAAGACTTATGCCATTCAGGCTCATGAAGAGGCATCTTCACCAGATGTGATTGCGGGTAACTTTTCTCTTCATGATATACCTGTTGTTGCTTTAATTGATCCGGGGTCTACCCACTCTTATATTTGTATAGAATTGATACCCCGTATGAACATGCTAGTAGAGTCTATCGAATTTGTGATAAAAGTGTCGAACCCTTTAGGCAGACATGTGTTAGTTGACCAAGTGTGTAGAAATTGTCCTTGACAATTAGAGGTCATTATTTTCAAGCTAACTTGATGTTATTTCCATTTAATTAATTTGATGTAATCCTTGAGATGGATCGGTTGACTTCTCATACTGTTGTAGTGGATTGTGGAAGAAAAGTTATTGAGTTGAAGTGTAAAAGCAGGGATTTTTTTCGGATTGAATCGAATAGAACGGATAACTTACCTGTGGTGATATCATCCATGTTGGCACTAAGATATCTAAGAAAGGGATATGAGGCTTATCTCGCTTTGGTGATGAATACTCAAGTGTCTGAGTCAAAGATTGAATCGGTACCAGTGGTATGTGAGTTTATGGATGTGTTTCGGGAAAAGTTTCCCGGATTGCCTCCAGTGAGGGAAGTCTAATTTGGAATTGAGTTAGTCCCTGGTACGGCACCCATCTCAATTGCTCCGTACAGGATGGCTCCTATAGAGTTAAAGTGGTTGAAAGTTCAACTACAAGAGTTAACTGACAAGGGTTTTGCGAGACTGAGTTTTTCTCCGTGGGGTGGCCGAGTGCTATTTGTGAAGAAAAAATACGGGTCGATGAGGTTCTGTATAGACTACAGACAGCTCAACAAGGTGATTGTGAAAAACAAGTATCCCTTGGCAAGGATCAATGATTTGTTCGATCAATTGAAGGAAGCTACCATGTTTTCTAAAATCGACTTAAGGTCTGGCTACTACCAATTAAGGGTTAAGAAGCAAGATGTATCAAAAATCACGTTTAGGACGAGGTATGGACACTATGAGTTTCTTGTCATGTCCTTCGGTTTAGCAAATGCCCCTGCGGTGTTTATGAATTTGATGAACTGTATTTTTCAGTCGTATTTGGATAAGTTCGTAGTGGTCTTTATTGACGACATACTGATTTACTCACGTGATGAGAGTGAGCACGTAGAGCATCTAATAATGGTTTTACAAACCTTAAGAGATAAGCAGTTATATGCCAAGTTCAGTAAGAATGAATTTTAGCTTAAAGAGGTTGGATTCCTAGGACACATCGTGTCAGGAGATGGAATTATAGTTGATCCGAGTAGGATCTTGGCTATTGTTGAGTGGAAACTGTTGAAGAATGTGTCAGAGATTCGGAGCTTTTTGGGTTTGGCTAGATACTACAGGAGATTTGTGACTGGGTTTTTGATAATAGCTACTCCGATGACAAGGTTGTTACAAAAGGATGTCAAGTTTGAATGGAGAGAGAAATGCCAACAGAGTTTCGAGAAACTAAAGGCTTTGTTGACCGAAGCCCCAGTTTTAATGCAACCAGAATCGGGGAAAGAATTTGTGGTATATAGCAACGCCTTCTTAAATGGATTAGGGTGCGAGCTTATGTAAGAAGGAAAAGTGATAGCATATGCCTCGAGACAACTAAAGCCACACGAGAAGAATTATCCGACACACAATTTGGAGTTGGTCGCCATCGTGTTTGCGTTGAAAATTTGGAGACACCATTTGTATGGTGAGAGATCCCGAGTGTTCATCGACTATAAAAGTCTCAAGTATTTGATGACTCAGAAGGAGTTGAATCTATAACAACGAAGATGGTTGGAGTTGATAAAGGATTACGAGTTGGTGATTGACTACGACCCAGGAAAGGTGAATGTAGTCGCTGACGCTCGAGTAGAAAGTCATTGTTCGCCTTGAGGGCTATGAATAATCAATTAACTATGATTGATGATGGTTCAATTCTAGCCGAGATGAGAGCTAGACCTATGTTCCTTCAAGAGATTTGTGAGGCTCAGAAAGGTGATAAGGACTTGTGAGCTAAGGTGGCTTAGTGTAAGTCAGGTGATGAATCAGATTTTTGGATTAATATTGAATGCTGCTTGATGTTCCAAGATAGGGTTTGTGTAGCCAAAGGTAATGAGCTTATTCAGAAGATTTTACGAGAGGCACATAGTGGTTGCTTGTCTATCCATCCGGGTAGTGTGAAAATGTATAACGACTTGAAGAAGTTGTACTGGTGGTCAGGAATGAAAAGAGAGGCACATTTTTGAGTTTGTTTCCAAGTGTCTAGTTTGTCAGCAAGTGAAAGCCGAACACCAAGTACCCTCAGGTTTACTTCAACCTGTGATGGTTCCCAAGTGGAAGTCGGACCAAGTAACCATGAATTTTGTATCGGGATTGCTCTTAACGCCAAGGAAAAAGGATTCCATTTGGGTCATTGTTGATAGGCTTACAAAGTCGGCATATTTTATACCGGTGCATACCGACTACTCCCTTGAGAAATTGGCTGATTTGTATATTTCGGAGATCGTAAGACTTCACGAAGTGCCCTTGTCAATTATCTCGGATAGGTATCCGAGGTTTGCCTCGAGGTTTTAGAAGAAGTTGCAAGAAGCTTTAGGAACAAAGTTGAATTTTAGCACAGCTTTCCACCCGCAAACCGACGGTCATTCGAAGAGAGTAATCCAAGTCCTTAAAGACATGTTACGGTGTTGTGTTCTCGAGTTTCAAGGTAGTTGGGAAAAGTATTTACCCTTTGTTGAATTCGCCTACAATAACAGTTATCAGTCAAGTCTGACAATGGTGCTTTGTGAGGCTTTGTACGGGCATAAGTGTCGAACACCCTTATATTGGGTGGAACTTAAAAAGAATCAAATTTACGGGGTCGATTTGGTCAGAGAGATCAAAGAGAAGGTTAAAGTGATTCGCGACTACTTGAGAGCCACTTCAGATATATAGAAATCCTATGCAGATTTAAAACGAAAGGAAATCGATTTCCATGTCGGTGATAAGGTGTTTTTGAAAGTATCTCTGTGGAAGAAAGTCCTTAGATTCGGTAGAAGAGGCAAGCTGAGTCTGCGGTTAATTGCACCATATGAGGTGACTGAGAAAATTGGACCGATAGCATACTGATTAGCCTTGCCTCGAGAGCTAGAGAAAATTCATGATGTGTTCCATGTATCGATGTTGCACCACTACCGACCTGACCCCTCACACGTGATTTCACCGGAAGAAATTGAAATAAGCCCGTATATGACCTATGGTGAAGAACTAATTAAGATTTTGGATCGAGAAGTCAAGAAATTGAGGAATAAAAGTGTAGCACTCGTGAAGTTTTATGGCATAGACACGGAGTCGAGGAAGCCATGTGGTAACCCAATGATACTATGAGAGATCAATACCCGAACTTATTCACAGATAAAATTTTTGGGGATGAAAATCCATAAGGGGGAGAATTATAACAGACTGATTTTGGGGCTAGCCAGAAGAGTGGTTATGAAACCACTGTTCCGAAGCCATAGAAATTATTTTAATATAATTTTATGTGTGATGACATGATTATAAAGGTGCATGAAAAATTTGATGATTTTAGCGTTTGAGAGCTTAATCACGAAAAAGGACTAAATTGCATCAAGTGCAAAAATCCTATTTTGATAGCTAAGGGTTTCAAATAGATAGAGAACAAAAATTGGGGGTCTTTAAAGGGTAAAGAGACCCTAAAAAGAGTGCTTGGCCGACCATTGGGATAAGAATGGTGAAAAAGTCAAATTAGGTGGGTTTTGGTAGCTTATTTGATTAAAATAGAAATAAAATAAAAGAAAGATGATATTATCTCTTTTCACCATTTCTTCTCCATCGAAAATTCAGTCATGGTTGGGGTTTGAAAGCTTGAAAATTTCAGCAACTTGTAACCCTCTCAAGTAAGTGATTTTGATGGTCTTTCTTGATGATTTTTGTATTTTTAGAACCCATGTTGCATGAGTTTTCAAATGAGGGGACTAT
This sequence comes from Gossypium hirsutum, assembly GCF_007990345.1. Classification (NCBI taxonomy): domain Eukaryota; kingdom Viridiplantae; phylum Streptophyta; class Magnoliopsida; order Malvales; family Malvaceae; genus Gossypium; species Gossypium hirsutum. The sequence continues at coordinate 68,758,678 of NC_053431.1, forward strand.
TTTGTAAAATGGTTAAAAGTTTAGGGTTTTACCATGAGAGTGTTCATGTTATTTTCTAAAATTTTGAGGAAGAAAATGAATCATGGTTGTGAAATAAGAAACTTCTGTGAAGGGACTTCTCATGAAAACCCGAATAGGACCATTTTGTAAATTTTGTAAAATAGATGATAATGTTGTGAAATATTAGGAATTTTAGGCTGTCATAAGAGTAATAAATGGTTGGTTAGACGTGGCTAACAAGGAAATTCAATAAAAATTGATTTTCAGGTCTAGGGGTAAAATGGTCATTTTGTGAAAATCTAAGGGCAAAATGGTTTGTTTTCCCAATTATGAATGTGACAGCCCTAATTTGAACCTAGTCGGAAAATGGTTTCGGGACCACTGAACCAAATCATAAAAATAATTGACCGTTATATTCCATGCTTATTGTATGTGTACATGCATGTGTGAAAGTTTCATTCTTTAATTTTTTCATTTGTATGTGAATTATTAAATAGGACTTAGGTGAGACAATTGGAAAAGATGATAGGTAAAATTAAAAGTGGCCTATTAATACATGTCATAAAAAAATTGGATTTGCATGTCAAATACCCATTTTTTGTTTATGGTGACCGGCCATAATGATGGTGTTGGGATAATATATGTTTATTTAAGTATTATAATATGATATGGCATTATTTTGCAATAAAAATAATTAGTAAAATAAGGTAAAGATAATAAAAATAAGGGAGACTCATCTTTCTTTCTTCATTGCCGAAATTGAGAAAGAAAATTTTGAAGGAGAAACCACCAAGGCATTCGGCCATGGCTATCCTAATTTAGAGCTCAAGAGCTTAGAGGACCAAAGTCGGATAGGGGAAAGGAGAAAGTAACCGAATAGCTGTTGAAATCGATCAACAACATGTGAGGTAAGTTTTAAGTAGTTTCCTTTGGTATATAATTGATGATGCCTTTATAAGAGTATAGTAGGTGAATTGCAATCTTTGGCTTGCACTTGAATAAAGTTGCATATTAGATAATGCATGTATATGACTTATAATCTGATGGTCACTTTGAGTTTAAGATTAAATGGTGAAAAGAATGAGTGATATGAGATATAACTCCTGAGCTGAAATGTGAATGATGATGTGCATATTGAGTTTATATTCGAGTGTAATATATGACTATTAAGTAATAAGATGACTGAGATGTGTTAAAATATGACCAAATATATATGAGATTGGAAATATATTCGGACATGAGGTCCGCAGGCTATATGCTAGAAATATATCCGGACATGAGGTCCGCAGGCTATATGCTGGAAATATATCCGGACTTGAGATCCGCAGGCTACGTGCTGGAAAAATATCCAGGTTAAAGACCCGTAGGCTTACGCTGGTAATGTATTCTGAGCTCTATGACTTGACGGAACCGATGCCAGTAAGTTAAGTAAAATTGCAACTTCGAATGTCCGTGGTAAACATTGTTGTGTAAGTATTATATATTTTACATGTTAAGGTTCGTGTTATGTGCTCATATTTGAATTGATTTCTAAGTGATTTATTAGTATCAAAGAACGATATATATATGTGTGTGAATGAATTCGGTGTTTGAGGATAAGACAAGGATATAATTGGTCAGTGTCAGTCATCATATGAAAGTATGTGACTAAAAGTATAGTATAAGCTATGTAGATAGTGAAATATGTGCTAGAAGTTTTCTTGTGTATACATACATACATAATCGACCAATAGGTTTTATAACTACTGTACTAGTGTATATTTGGCCAAGTGAATTACAATTAGAATACGAGTTTTGTGATACTCAATGTTCAATTTTAAATGAAAAGTTTTAATAGTATGAATTGCTTAAAACTTACTAAGCCTCGAAAGCTTACTTTGTTTCTTATTTCTCTGTTTTATAGATTGTTGATTTTTGGCCACCGTCTCAGGGATCGTCAACAGTTCTTCATACTATCAATCTTTTTGGTACAGTTATAGATTGGACTTGATATGGCATGTATAGGTTAGGCTGTTGACAAAATATGTTTTGTAATTTTAAATATTTCGGCCATATGAAAATGGCATATATATAACTCAAGGTTCGGTATATGTTCAGCTCAATTTCTGCTTTTATTGCTAAATTTTGTGAATGAAAAATTAAATGTTTAGCTCGGTAATACCTTATAGCCTAAACCAGTGATCGGACTCTGGCTAGGGGTGTTACATTTTATTGGTATCAGAGCTACGTTTAGTCGATTCTAGGACATTATAGCGTGTTTGAGTCTAGCTATACATTCCATATAGTACTAATATGATAGTATGATGAATTCTGACAGTTAATAATGTGTTTTCGTATAGTAATGGATCCCGATCCCAATCGAACGGTAGCTGATGATGTTGAGAGTGTAGCACCTGCTCTCGAATAATACGTCCCCTACACCTACAATATCTCCGGTAATTGATCAGACAATGTTAAATAAGCCTCCGGTTGACAGAATCAGAAAGCACGGGGCTACTAAATTTAAAGGTACAGATAGTGATGATGCTGATCAAGCTGAATTTTGGTTGGACAACACTATTCGAGTACTTGATGAACTATCTTACACACCCGATGAATGCCTGAAATGTGCTATATCCTTGCCACGTGGTTCTTCCTACTATTGGTGGAACAAATTGGTTTCTATTGTACCCAGAGAATGGGTGACGTGGGAGTTCTTCCAAACTGAATTCCGAAAAAAATATATCAATCAGAGGTTCATTGATCAGAAACGAAAAGAATTTCTTAAGCTTAAACAGGGTTCCATGTCAGTTACTGATTATGAACGGAAGTTTGTAAGACTTAGTAGATATGCTCGGGAATGTGTATCGTCTGAGGATATTATGTGTAAACGTTTTGAAGATGGGATGAATGAAGATATAAAGATGTTTGTTGGCATTCTTGAAATAGGAGAGTTCGTAGTACTTGTCGAGCGAGCTCACAAAGCCGAAGAACATAGTAAAGAAAAAAGGAAAGCTGATGTCGAAGCTGGAGAATTTCATAAAAGATCCTCAGGAAAGTTTTTTCAGCAATCATCGAAGAAATTTTGAGATGATTCAAGCCGATCAAAGAATACTTCAGGTTTTTCCAGACGAGACCACGATCGACCCCCTGTGAGTACACGAGCCACTTCAGTTGCCACTGTTGGAAATGATCATCAAGACAGGACAGAGAGCAAGTATTGTGGTAAATGGCATTCGGGGAGTTGTAGATTTCATGACCGCTCCTGTTATAAATGCAGATTGGCCGACCACTTTATTAAGTACTGCCCGAGATTGTCTGAACAGAATATGAATTAGAGTGGGAAACCGAATACTACAACACGAGGTTGACCACATAAGAATACGGGGAATGCTAGTGGTCGTCAGAGAGTGTCTAGAGATGCTACAACCAGATCCGAGGCTCGTGCTTCTGCTAGAGCTTACGCTATACGCGCACGCTAGGATGCTTTTTTGCCTGATGTTATTACCGGTACTTTCACTCTTTTTGATACTGATGTGATTCCTTTGATTGACCCTGGTTCTACTCATTCATATGTATGTGAGACTTTAGCATCCAGTAAGACTCTACTATTGAGTCTACTGAGTTCGTAATCCGAGTGTAAAATCCCTTGGGTCGATATGTGTTAGTCGAAAAAGTGTGCAGGAAATGTCCCCTGATAATCCGAGGTTTCTGTTTTTCGGCTGATTTGATGCTTTTACCATTTAATGAATTTGATGTTATTCTCGGTATGGATTGGTTGACCGTTCATGATGCAATTGTGAATTGCAAAAGAAAGCCTATAGACTTGAGATGTGCGAATGATGAGATAATCCGAGTTGAGTCTACTGATATGAACGGGTTACCAACAGTTATATCCTCGATATTGGCTCAGAAATATGTCAAAAAGGGGTGTGAAGCATATCTTGCGTATGCACTTGATAGTAAAGAATCAGAAAAGAAGCTTGAATCAGTATCAGTGGTTTGTGAGTATCCAGATGTTTTTCTCGAGGAATTGCCAGGGTTACCACCTGTTCGGGAGGTAGAGTTTGGTATTGAACTTGTACCTGGGACTACACCAATTTCGATAGCGCTGTACCGTATGGCACCGAAGGAATTGAAAACTCAGTTGCAAGAGTTGATGGATAGAGCTTTCGCTCGACTGAGTTTCTCACCTTGGGGTGCACCAGTATTGTTTGTGAAAAAGAAAGACGGAACCATGAGAATGTGCATCGATTATCGTCAATTAAATAAAGTGACAATAAAGAAAAAATATCCGTTACCGCGTATTGATGATTTGTTTGATCAGCTGAAGGGAGCATCAGTGTTTTCAAAGATAGATTTGAGATCGGGTTATTATCAGTTGCGAGTTCGAGATTCAGATATACCTAAAACTGCTTTCTGAACGAGATACGGTCACTACGAGTTCTTAGTGATGCCGTTTGGGCTCACTAATGCCCCTACAGTATTTATGGATTTGATGAACCGAATTTTCAAGTAGTATTTGGACCGGTTTGTAGTTGTGTTTATAGATGACATCTTGATTTATTCATGCAATGAAATTGAACACACCGAGCACCTGAGATTAGTGTTGCAGATTTTACAGGACAAGCAGTTATACATTAAGTTCAGTAAATGTGAGTTCTGGTTGAGAGAAGTTAGCTTTTTGGGACATGTAGTATCCGCATCGAGTATTCGAGTTGATCCAAGCAAAATTTCAGCCATACTTGATTGGAAGCCCCCGAGAAATATTACTGAAGTTCGGAGCTTTTTGGGACTTGCTGGTTACTACAGACGGTTTGTAAAAGGTTTCTCGATGACAGCCACACCAATGACGAAGCTACTTCAGAAAGATATTAAGTTCGAATGGTCAGAAAAGTGCCAGAAAAGTTTCAACCAACTGAAAACGCTTTTGACGGAAGCCCCAATGTTAGTGCAGCCCGAATCTGGTAAAGAGTTTGTTATTTACAGTGATGCATCCTTACATGGGCTGGGTTGTGTATTGATGCAAGAGGGTCGAGTTGTAGCTTACGCATCGAGGCAATTGAAGCCATATGAGAAAAACTATCCGACTCATGATCTCGAATTAGCTGCCATAGTATTTGCTTTGAAAATATGGCGACATTACTTGTTCGGAGAGAGATGTCATGTATATTCGGATCATAAAAGCCTCAAATATTTAATGACTCAAAAAGATTTGAATCTGCGACAAAGACGTTGGCTTGAATTGTTGAAAGATTGTGATCTTGTTATTGATTATCACCCTGGAAAGGCTAACGTGGTTGCTGATGCTTTGAGTCGCAAGTCACTGTTTGCTTTGCGAGCGATGAATGTTCACTTGTCCTTTTCATCCGATAATGTGTTAGTAGCAGAATTAAAAACCAAACAGTTATTGATTCATCAAATATGTGAAACTCAGAAAGTTGATGATGAATTGGTGGCTAAACAAGCTGAATGTGTTTCAAATATGGATTCAAAGTTTCAAATTGACAACAACGATTGTTTGAGGTTCAGAAGTTGATTGTGTGTTCCAAGAAATTCAGAACTTATTTCGATGATTTTGAACGAAGCTCATACTAGCCGAATGCCAACCCATCCTGGTAGCACGAAAATGTACAATGATCTGAAACGTCAGTTTTGGTGGCTTGGTATGAAACAAGACATTTCTGACTTTGTGTCGAAGTGTTTGGTATGTCAACAAGTGAAAGCAGAGCATCAAGTGCCTTCAGGATTACTTCAGCTGATTATGGTACCCGAATGGAAATGGGATCGAGTCACGATGGATTTTGTATCCGGATTGCCATTGTCGTCAAGCAAGAAAGATGCGATCTGGGTTGTTATTGATAGATTGACAAATTCGGCTCATTTTATTCCTGTACATACGGATTATTCGCTTGACAAGCTAGCCGAGTTGTATGTTTCTCAGATTGTAAGGTTACACGGAGTACCTATTTCTATTGTGTCGGATAGAGATCCGAGATTCACATCGCGATTCTGGAAGAAATTGCATGAAGCATTGGGTACCAAGTTGCATTTTAGAACCACTTACCCCGTTTATTTGCATTTTCTTATAGTGCCGCCTAATTAGCTCATGGATCAACGGACGTCGGAGGCATCGATCACACTATCAATCGAAGCACTTGGTATAGTTAGATCTTTTATTTTGATTATGGCATGTATTGGACTATTGACTTTTGAGGTTTTGTGTCATTGTTAATTGGCCAAATATGTTGGCTTACTTTAACACTTGATTCATTTTGTATAAGGCCATGGAAAATGGCTAAGATTGAAAGTTATTATGTGAATGCAAGCTAGCCTTTCATGAATGTAAAATTGTTGGCATGTTGAATATATGTAATGTATATGGGTCTTAACTATGGTTGTTTGGTTGAGAAATCATATTAAGTTAATCTTTGATGTGTTGGTTCATGTTAGATTTTGTTTCAGGGTGGCAAAGGCTTGGTAGATAGCCTGATATTGTCCACACGGGTAGACACACGGGCGTGTGTCTAGGCCGTGGGTGACACACGGTCAGCCCCATAGGCTTGTTTTTCAGCTGTGTGTCCCTTGCACGTAAAATTTTCAAGTTAGAATGCATGGTAGTAAACACAAGGGGAGAGACACGACCGCGTGTCCCAGTCACGTAGAGGACACGGCCTCTGGCCATGATTGTGTGCCTTGGCCCTGTGCCCTAAATTGGGTGCTGACGTCAGAAATAGAATGTCAAGGTTTTTAGACACGAGCTAAGACACAGGCGTGTCATGGCCTTTTGAGGGACATGGGTGTGTGTCAGGCCGTGTGAAAAACCCTGTAGGTTCGAATTTGGAATTTAATTCGCATTAGCATGGGACACGGGCATGTCCCTAGATGCTTAAGTTGTGTGTGTCACACATGCCATTAGCACGGCCATGGTATAATGACCACATGGGCATGTTGCCCTTCTACACGGTCGTGTGCCTTGTTTCAAGAGTTATTTTTATTTAGTCAGTTTAGGGACTCGAGTTGGTTCCTAATGGTTTCCAATAAAAGTTTGAGGCTTCGTAGGCCCATATTAAGGAGTTTAAACAAATTTTGAAAGAGCTTTGAATTTGATCTAGTCTTAGTGACTTGGAAATGATTGTATGCATATGATTAAGTATGGTAATGCCTCGTGCCCAGTCCTAGCCTCGGACTCGGGTAAGGAGTGTTACAAGAAGAATCAGACACAATCAGCCAAGGGGAAGCCAATTGTGAAAGAGGGAAATCAGGTAAAGCAAGGAAACCGAGATAACAACCGATAGGGATGAGCAAGAGAAGTGCAAATTCGGGAATACCACAAAAACAAGAAAGTACCAAAATGCAATATTCGGCCTCTAGAGACAAAATAACTGAAAAAATGACAAAACTAAAAGGGATTTGTACAAAGCCAGATTCTTCCCTCCCCCAAAGCCGAATTCTTTGAGTGCCTGAAGTTCAAATTCAGCACACTACTGCCTCTCCCCTCAACTCCCCATGATTTCTCCTCAAATTTGGCTGCACAATTCCCACACCCCTCAATCACTCCAACCGTCCACTAGCATCAGAATCCCACTAACACACAAACACTCACACGACATTCAGCAAAATAAAATCCACCTTGCGCAAGCAGGACTCGAACTCATGACCTTCAGTAATAATGACATGCCACTTATCCCCTAGACCAGCAGGCCCTTTCTGTCATGAAATACCCACATTTATTTAAAAGTATACTGACTAGAGACAGAGTTTAAAACCTTTAAAAACAAAACTTTTGCATAAGCCAAGGCTTAAACCCAAGACTTCTAAGACACTCCCAGAACACTTAACCACTGAAGCAAATACACAATTGTGTGACACAAACATAAATAAATAATTACTTAGGATTTTGGGGCATTACAACTCTCCCCCTCTAAAAGAAAATTTTAGCCTCGAAATTTACCTGATTAGAACAGATGAGGGTATTTTTGTCGCATCGCCTCCTTAGATTCCCAAATGGCCTCCTCAAAACTATGATTATGCCAAAGTAACTTAACCAGTGGAATAGACTTCCTCCTTAAAACCTTCACATTACGCTCCAATATCTGATCTAGTTCTTCTTCAAGAGACAGGTCTGGCCTAATCTCAATCTCCTCAACCGAGATAACAAGCGTAGGATCAGAGCGGTAGCGCCTTAGCATAGAGACGTAAAATACATCGTGAATCTGATCTAACTCTGAAGGTAACTCCAACTGATATGCAACTGACTCCACACACTTCGGTATGCGGTAAAGCCTAATAAACCTAGGGTTCAACTTGCCCTTCCGTCCAAACCTTAGTATCTTCTTTCATGGTGAGATTTTGAGAAATACGAAGTCCCCCATCGAATACTCAATCTCTTTACGCTTCAGATCTGGATACGACTTCTGTCTATTTGACATCGCCTTCAGTCGATCCTGAATTAGTCTAACTTTATCCTCGGTATCCCAGAACACGCCACTCACCCAAATCAGTCCAACACGAAAGAGTACGACACCTACGACCATATAATGCCTCGTAAGGTGCCATTTATATGCTACACTGATAGCTATTGTTATACGCAAACTCTACTAACAACAAGTTGTCCTCCCAACTGCCTTGGAAATCTATCACATAACTCCTTAACATGTCCTCAAGTATCTGAATCACCCTCTCTGACTAACCATCTGTCTGAGGATGGAATGTAGTACTGAAGTCCAACCTTGTACCTAGAGCTTCATCCAGCTTCTTCTAAAATCGAGACGTGAAGCGAGGATCCCTATCGAAAATTATGGAAACCGATACCCCATGCAGTCTTACAATCTCAAACACATATAGTTTAGCCAACTTTTGCAAAGAGTAATCGGTATGAACTGGTATGAAATGGGTGAACTTGGTCAATAGATCCATGATGACCCATTAACAAAGTCCATAGTCACTCTCTCCCACTTCCAAAGCAGAATTTGAACTGGCTGAAGCAACCCTGAGGGTAGCTGATGTTCAGCCTTAACTTGCAGGCAAGTTAGACATTTTCCCATGAAGTTGGTAACTTCACGGTTAAGACTCGGCCACCAATACAACTCACGAAGGTCTTGGTACATCTTATTTCCATAAGGATGCATAGCATAAGAACTACTATGCACCTCTCGTAGTATAGACTGCCTCAAATCAGTATCCTTCGGTATACAGACTCTTCCACTGAAATAGAGCACCCCTTCACTATTCAATCCAAAATCTGATGTGTTACCACTCTCAATCTGTCAGAATCGGGGACCCAGTGACTCATCCTCCAACTGCTTACTCTTAATCTGCTCAATCCATATCGGTTTAACTTGGAGCTCAGCCAACAAACTACCATCATCATATAAACTGAAGCAAGCAAACATCACCCTCAGATCAATTATATCCCTATGGCTCAGTGCGTCAGCTACTACATTGGCCTAAGATTCAGCTCCTTTTGAGTGAGGAGGTACTTGAGGCTCTTGTGATCCGTTTAAAAGATACACTTCTCACCGTATAGGTAAAGCCTCCAAATCTTTAATGCGAATACCACCGCATCCAACTCCAAATCATATGTCGGATAATTCACCTCATGAGTCCTAAGCTGACAAGAAGCGTATGCAACCACCTTACCCTCTTACATTAACACACATCCCAACCCAACATGTCATGCATCATTGTAAACAGAGAACTCTTTCCCAAACTCTGGCTGTATCAAGACAGGGGCCTCAGTCAGAACTTTCTTAACCTTCTCAAAACTCTCTTACTATGCACCAGTCCAATTAAACGACACACCCTTCAATAAATCGTCAATATTACCCTACTAGTCCTAGAAATCTGCGAATTTCCAATACAGTCTTAGGCGACTTCCAATTCAGAACAACATCAATCTTTCGAGGATCAACCCTAATCCCCTCATCAGATACCACATGGCCCAGAAATTTTACCTCTCGCAACTAGAACTCACACTTACTGAACTTGGCGTAAAGTTATTTTTCCATCAAAATCTGCAAAGCCACTGGAAGATGTGCATCATGCTCATCCTCTATTCTCGGATACACCAAAATTTTATCAATAAAAACCACTACGAATCGATTCAGATAGGGCTGGAACACTCAGTTCATCAGATCCATAAAAGCTGCTGGTGCATTCGTTAATCCAAACTGCATCACTAGGAACTCAAAATGACCATAGTGAGTCCTAAATGCTATCTTATACACATCAGTCTCTTTGACCCTCAGTTGGTGGTACCCCGATCGAAGATCAATCTTAGAAAAAATCAAAGCTCCATAAAACTGGTCAAATAAATCATCATTCCTCGGTAAGGGGTACTTATTCTTAACGATCAATTTATTCAATTACCGGTAATCGATGCACATATGCATGGATCCATCATTCTTTTTAACAAACAACACCGGTGCTCCTTACGGAGACACACTAGGTCAGATGAACCCTCGATCTAATAACTCTTGAATCTGAGCCTTAAGCTCTACAAGCTCCTTTGGTGCCATTCTATAAGGGGCAATGGGCACCGGAGTTGTTCCAGGCAGGAGCTCAATCCCAAACTCAACTTCACGGTTTAGAGGTAACCCAAGCAGCTCATCATGAGAAACATCCAGAAAATCTTTAACTGTTCTAATATCCCTAACAAAAGAAACCTCAGAATCTGAAACACCAATGTAGGTTAGATACACCTCACAACCTTTACGATCCAATTTCTAGGCCCTTAGTGCAGATATCACATTTGACAAGTAATTTCGACGCTCCCCGATTACAACTACCTCATCATCCTTCACAATTCTTAGTACCATTTACTTAGTAGCAAAGTTTAAGCTTACCCGATGTTTCACCAGCCAATCCATTCCTAGAATTAAGTCAGATTCTCTAAAAGGAAGTTCCATCAAATCTTCCAAAAAGATAAATCCTTAAACCTCCAAAGGCACATCTCTGAACAGTTTATCTACGCTTACAGACAGCCCCAATGGACTCAACATAGTAACGTCAATTACAGTACTCTCAACCAAGATATTCAAAGTCTCAGACATATTATAAGCTATATAAGGAATAAGTATATCCTATATCTATCAGTGTAGTATAAGGTACATTATAGATAAAGAGCGTACCCGTGATAACGTCTGGAGCATCACCATCCTCTCAGCGACGTGCAGCATAAACCAGAGTTGGCTGCCTAGCCTCAATATGACCCGCACCTCTGCCTGGTGCCCTTTAACCACGACCCATACCATTTCCACCTCTGGCCTGACCACAGCCTCTCGGTGGCTGCTGATCACCCCTCGGCAGCTGTATCATACCTAAACCTATAGCTCGCACCTGATCGAGCCTCCGTGGACAATCTCTGATACGATGCTCCAATTATCCACACCTCAGACATGCCCCAATCCATTTCCAGCACTTGCCCTAATGGCGTCTTCGACAATCCAACAGGGCTGCGGTCCAGTAACAGCAACTGGAGCCCCAACTTTGACTGGCCGATCAACTCTGGCCCATTTCTTAGGCCTCAAAAATAAACTTGAGGGCTCCGAATCCCTCTGTTCCTACCTCTTTCGTTATAATGGTTCTAGCGCTCAGCGTGCTTCACATCCTCGGAAATCTTCGCCTTATCCACTAAAGCAGCAAAATCTCACTCCTTTTGTAGAGCTATCAGAACCCTTATACTATCCCTGAGGCCGTCCTCAAAATGAACACACCGCTCGTACTCAGTCGCCACCATACCTCGCGCATAGCGGCTTAACCGTAGAAATTCAGCCTCATATTCGGCCACTGATTTATCCCTCTGTGTCAGATTTAAAATCTCCCTCCTATGGGAATCCACATAACTAGTGCCCAGATATTTTTCTTGGAAAGTGGTCTTGAAGAATTCCCAAGTCAACCGATCGGGCTGAGTGCCCTCTTTAACTGTGAGCCACCACTGGTAAGCCTCATCTCTCAGCAGTGACACTACACCCTTTAATTTCTGCTCGAGGGTACAATCGAGATCATCAATGATCCTTTCTATTGTCTTAATCCAATATTTAGCCACATTAGGGGCACTCCAGCAATTCCCTTAAAAATCTCAGCTCCATTGGACCGAAGTCATTCCGTAACCGACCTATGGCCCACAGTAAAAGTATTGGGCCTAGTAACCTTCTCCAAAATTCATAGCATGGCTTGGGATAGTACATCTTCCCCAGCCACATGATCATGAGACCTAGTCTCAGTTACAGGTGAAGCCGGTGCCTCTCTAGCTTCAACGTTAGGCATGTGGCTAGATGACGAAAACCCAGTCCGAGCACCTCCACGGCCTCTACCGCGACCTCTTGTACCCCTTCCATGAGTACCCCTGGTGCTCATTATCGAATTATGCTTTATCTGTTTTAACAATTTTATTCATCAGTTTACAGTTCTAGTGTTTATTAACAGATATTTTATCAAAAATAGTATCAGTAATTCAGAGTTCATCTTCGCAAAACACAATCTTACTATAATTTTAGTTTACCCTAATAGAGTGTTTTTATACAGTTTACTACCTATATTAATCTTAGTATTTCAGTTTAAAACAAGCAACAGTTTTAGAAGATTTATAGAATCGGCGCCAGAGACTCGGTGTACCACACATTCAGCAAAACTTTTCAAAATACTTCAAATCATTTGAAATAGTTCCTCTTTGAAAATTTCAAGTTTTAGAAGAAACCCAAATCCACATCTAAGTTTTGTAACCTAGCTCTGATACCACTAAATGTAACACCCCCAAACCCAGCCCGGACGTTATGGCCGAGTCTAGCGATGTCACATTGAAGTGTTTTTCACAAGTATAATATCGTTGAAAAACCCGTTCTGTACTTAAACCTCTTTGTGACCTTCACAAAGTTTTTAAGATATCTCATTCATTTTCAAAATGAAGTTGTTTGGCACAAAAAGTTAACCATATTGAATTTTGTATTAATTTTTAAAACATTATTTCTTGCGGAAGCTTCTAAAAAGACATGTTGCATAAACGTCATGATTTGAAAATATTTATTTTCTTGGAAACATGCATCTTACTACTAGCAGATATAAATTAAAATAAATAAAACCCCAAAAGTAAAGATTGAAAATTAAAGAGGCTTTATTACATTTAAAATACCCAAAATAAAACTAGTTATAATTTAAAATCCAACAAGAAAGTCCGTGTAGTTGTGTGGCCACTTTTGAGTCCCTTGTAGCACCGACCCGCCTAAGCTTGGGGATTACCTGTATAGATAAATAGATGGGTGAGTTATGGAAACTCAGTGTGTAATCCCATATCAACACCAAAAAGTGAGCATAAACAGTTTGGGCCTCAGCCCAATTCAGTAACAATTCAGTTTCAATTAGGGCCATAGCCCATTACAGTATCAGCATCAGTTTAGGCCTGATCCCATCTCTGTGACAGTAATAGAACAGTAATGCAAACAAGAAATCCTACCCAACCAGCCTCTACACTCCATCTCTGTCCAGCCCTACACTCTATGTGGGGATAAAATCAACCCACCCATCCCTACACTCTAAGTAGCACTGGTTGCAGCACTAAACAGTATTTGCAGTAGAGCTGCCAGTATAGTACACTTCCTCCAATCACAACAAAACCCATCCCTATGTAACATGTCATGCATCATGCCATAATATCATACACGTGATCAGTATATTTAAAATGGCATGCTCAAACATAGTCATACATCTTATAGAGGCATAATAGTCAGTTTACTAGGTAGGGCATTTCAGTCATTTTACCAATTAGGGGGTCTAGATACACTTACCGACCCAACAATAGGTCCAGAGTCATCTCGGGTGACCCGTGCAACCTCAACTGTCAAACAGTGAAAATAGGCCCAAGGCCCACAATACTGGCCTATGTGGGCCCATACATTCGTGTGGCCCACATAGCCCAGAAATAGCCTTGGTCGTGTGAACTACACAGCCTGGCCTAATATTCTCTACATGTCCATGTGGTTTACCCGCACGAGGCCCACAAGGCCTAGTTTGGCCCGAAATGGCCCAAAACAGCCTCAGCCCATGGAATCGCTCATGGATGGACTCAATGTTCCTACACCCATGTTTAGGCATTCGGACTACCACACAAGCGAGCACACACTCATGTAGTGTCGTCTATCACTTATTTCGACTTTTTCTGATTTACGATTAAGGTAGGGTTCACAAACTTTTTCACAAAAACGTGCGAAAGACCCACAAGCACCAAAACTTTGATTAAATGAAAGTGGCTTGACCCACTAAGACCGCTGACCAAGATTGATTTCAAGCTCCTTGGAAAAAATCTTTAATCGAGTGCAGATAGAGATTTGACCGCTTCAATATCAATGTAAAATCCCCTACTCCTTAAGAAGTTTCAGAAACTGAAAAGAGCACAACTAGAAAAAAAGAGATGAGAATCAGCAATGAACAAAAGGGAGAGATTGATAGAACAAAAGCAATATTCTGCTACAAGAGAAGGAGGTATTCGGCTACAACATAACCGAGTAAGAGAGGGAAAACCAAGGAGAATCGGCCAAAGTACAGTATGCAAAAAAGGGGAATCAATAGACTCAAAAGAAAAGAGAGAGATGAGAAGAATTAGACACAATTGGCCAAAGGGAAACCAATTGAGAAAGAGGGAAAACGGGTAAAGCAAGGAAACCAAGATAACAACCAATAGGGATGAGCCAGATAAGTGTAAATTTGGGAAAACTACAAAAACAAGAAAGTACCAAAATGCAATATTCAACTTCTAGAGAGAAAAGAATCGAAAAGAATGACAAAACTCAAAGGGATTTGCACAAAACCTGATTCTTTCCCCCAAAGCCAAATTCTTAGAGTGCCTGAAGTTCAAATTCGGCACACTACTGCCTCTCCCCTCAACTCCCCATGATTTTCTCCTCAAATTTTGCTGCACAATCCCCACACCCCTCAAACACTCCAACCACTAACTAGCATTAGAATCCCATTGACACACCAACACTCACACGACATTCAGAAAAATAAAATCCACCTTGCGCATAGTAGGACTCGAACTCATGACCTTCAGTAGCAGTGACACGCCACTTATCCCCTAGACTAGCAAGCCCTTTCTGTTATGAAATACCCACATTTATTTAAAAGCCTACTAACTAGAGACAGAGTTTAAAACCTTTAAAAACAAAACTTTTGCACAAGCCAAGGCTTGAACCCAAGACTTCTCAAACACTCTCAGAACACTTAACCACTGAAGCAGATACACAATTGTGTGACACAAACATACAAAAATAATTACTTATGATTTTGGGGTATTACATTTGTGTCGGTTCACCCTTAGGAGACTTAAGCTGCCATAGCTGAAAGCTTCAAAGGATAGGTTGAAGAAGATGATATTCCAAAAACTCTTTCTTTTTTTATTTTTATGTGAATATTTATATTTTTTCCCAAATAGCCCAAGTGTCCTTTCATCAGAATCATTCTGCCTCTATATGTACAAGTTAGTTGTACCAGTTTGGACAGCTCACGCATTTTTGTTCCTATCTGGACAACTGTCAAGTCCGGTGATAATTCTGGGTGTAATCTGAAAGTACTCATGCAGCAACATCAGTACAAAACATGACAAAATTAAGGACAACTAAGTTAAGATCCCTTCAGTTATAAAATGTAAATTACTAAATTGAAAATGCTAAAATATATGCTAAAGATAACTAAATGGAGACAAATTAACCATAAAGTAGGGAGAAAACATATGTTCTTTCTAGTACTATCACACCCCCAAACTTGAGTTTTTACTTGTCCTCAAGTAAAACAAAAACTAGCAAGGCTACACAATAATTCACTAAGGCAAATGATCATTCTAGCAACTTGAATCACCTAAAATCCCAATGAATGGTTCACATTCAGATGACAAAATATTGCATCGAAAATACCTAAGTATGAATGACTAAGATTGCATCTTTATCAAAACCAGTATCATGCTTCAAATTTTAAATTCTATCTACCAATACATCATTTATTGTATTTTTTTGTGAATAAGGGATATCATTGAATTACTGTACCATTGTTCCTGAGAAGTAACGATGTGGTGCAACAAACCCCCAGGAAGCACGTAATTATGCCAACACACACTCATACAGCGACAACCTTTGGCTAGATTCATTTTTCTAACGCTTGCATTGGAGTGTTCCCATTTTAGCAATTCACAATACACCCACTTTGGAGTGTTACTTATTCCTAACTATGTATACATATGAGTAGCTATAAGAGACAAATTCATTCAAGATTTAAGGAATGCTACATCCATTACTAATGCAGCCTAAACCATTAATCAAAGAATTGAAGATACAACATTCAATCAAATTTATCCAACTCGTTCATTGATAGTTCACATGATTCAAGAATTAAGCATCGAATGTAACAATTTTTTTAACACATTTGCATTAACCGCAAATAAACTTTGCATGCTTCAAAAAAATTGAAATGTGGGTGTATTTCCAATCCCCATATAACTTAAAGTTCGCATTGTCCCCAATGCACTAAGATTAAAATGCGATGACTATAACAATGCAACGATAATGTTAACTAATAAAATAAAAATTACACTTACATGCAATGATGAACACTACAGCTAAATCTTAAAATAAACTACCTCAGTTTTCCTCGACCATCAATGTGGCTGCACGATGTTTCTTCTTCCTCCTCTTGTTCTCCTCATTCTTTTACTTTTTGTCTTTAGAGCACTTTCTATTCATTTCTTTAGGATTTGCATTGTCCTCGGATCGCTCCTCAGTTTCTAGCGTTGCCTTGGCATCATTGGCTGTTTCTTGTGTTACAGTTGGCACAGTGAAGGGGGGTTTACTGTGAGTGAAAGAAGAAGATGGAAAGCTGTGATTTTTTTATGTGAAGAGATATAAAGCTGGCAAGAATAAATGTGTCCAATGGGAGTTTCACCCATTCAGACAAATCAAACGGCTAGGTCACTTTTGATCAAACGGTGGGATCCGAATATTCTAATCTGCTATTCATTCGTGGTGAGTCATAGGTGACATACAATAGTACGAACTGTGTTGACAATAAAACCCAAGTTCGTCAACAATGGTACCTAATTATTTTGCAAAAAAAAAACAGTAAAACAAACTTGAACAGAAAGAAAAATAAAAGAAAATTACATAATAATAAATTCCATAAAAATTAATATTTTTCGACCAATTTAATGGTCTCTGCCTGTCTGCTTTTGATCCATTTTACCAAAATAATGTTTCAATTGCTAGCCATTCACTTTGAACTTGTGCCATTAAATCTTTGATTGTAACCAAAATATGAGGAAATACTTCGACAACTTCGACAGGTCCAAACCAATGAGAGCGCAATTTACTCGGGTGCAATTTCAGTCTAGAATTGAATAATAAAACTTGTTGACCTACAATAAATTGTCACTGCAAAATAATTCTATCATGCCATCATTTGGTCTTTTTCTTGTAAATTGCAATGTTTTCATAAGCATTTCGCCTAATCTCCTCTAGTTCAGTGATACCCAGCAGCCTTTTCTTTCCAGTAGCTTCATAGTCCATGTTCACTTGTTTAATTTCCTACATTGCTTTGTGCTCCAATTCCACTGGCAAGTGACATGCCTTCCCAAACACCAATTGATACGGTGACATCCCTAATGGAGTTTTGCTTGCTGTCCACAAAGCCCATAAAACGTCATCTAGTCTGGAAGACCAATCTTTCCTCGAAGGGTTCACTGTAACACCCCGAACCCGAAACCGACACCGGAGTCGAACACGAGGTGTTAACTGACTTTAACCCCTTATAAAATTTATTTTCCAGACACTGCCCAATCTGTGTACTAGTCGTTTTAAAAATCATATCTTGAGTTTCGTAACTCGAAAATCAGTTTCGTGATTTTTCCCAGAAACTAGACTCATGTGCCCATCTATGTATTTTTTTCTAGAATTTTTGGTCAAGCCAATTAGTACAGTTTATTAGTCAAAGTCTCCCATATTGCAGGGGTCGACTACACTGAGCTTTGCCCATTACGACATGGATTTCTCCCTGTACGGGGCTTTAATACTGATGCCGTTTGTTTCTATGAAAACTAGACTCAGAGAGGAATCTGTACATATATGGTACGACCCCTAATTATCTCTGGTTAATTTATAATGAATTTCCAAAGTCGGAGCAGGGAATCCAGAAACCGTTCTGGCCCTGTCCCACAAAAATCTGATTATCTCTTAATATAATGCCCATATGATCTTTTCGTTACTTCCTCATGAAAACAGACTCATCGAGCTTCGATTACATAATTTATTCATCAATTAATTCCACTCCTACTATTTTTAGTGATTTTTCAATCTCATGACACTGCTGCTGCCAGCATCTGTTACGAAAGTAACTAGGTCCATTTCATGCCTACCCTTGATCCAACTCAATCGAACATTCGTGCCATTTTCGCATGGCTTAAAGTTTACATGCCAAAGTTCAAACACAACGTAATAGCTTATACATGCCAAAATGTTCTTCTAAGCCAACTAAGAAGAAAGTACCAAAACTTGCTATCCGGTGTGATGACTTCGATGACGGCCTGACCCCGCAAAAATAGATGAGTCCAAGCAACCTATAATGGGTGACAAGGAAACACCGAGTGAGTTTATAACTCAGTAAGTCATAAGCAATGCACTACCATCCATCAATAACATTATCACAAGAGGAAACAAAATGGAACGAGACAATTTACTCCATCCATACCGAACCATACCATAGTTCCTCCAACCTATCGATTCAGTTTCATATCAATTCATGCATTCACATTCCATATACTCATCAATAGGACATTGAGGCATTTTCATAAATCAATTTATTTTCGTTACAATCAAACGACTAAACGGCCTTTCACCCATCCTACGATAAATTTTATGTACGTGACTTCAAGTATATTTGTCACATAGGTTCAAACTTACCGAGCTCAACACCAAGTATAAGCATAGCACCTATTAGCCATGTACTCAAGACACTTACCCGATCCGCTGTCCGCGATCAACTCAATAGTGTCGCACACGTAGTGTCCATAATGATTCACGAATGTATATTGAGTCTGCACACTCAGTGCTATATAATCAACTCGCACACTTAGTGCTACGTAATCAAATCGCACACTTAGTGCTACATAGTCAAACTCGCACACTTAGTGCCGCATGGTCAATTCGCACACTTAGTGCATCATATTCATTTCGCACACTTAGTGCAACATAGTCAAATCGCACACTTAGTGCTGTACAATTTAATCCCGCGCACTTAGCGCCAATCTCATGGTCATAAATGGTTATACCCGCACGTTTACTGCCGAGATCAACAACTCAGTACATCTTACCTCTTTTCTTTTCATTCAACAATTTCATCATCACATACGTACATGCATATATATGTATATTTATTCATTCCATTCAGCATCAATACATAAACATTATGACCATTTGAAATAATACCAACTACATGCTTAATGACTTACCTCGTGTTGGGTAAGACGGTTCCAACTCGGCTACTCGATGACCTTTTCTTTGCCTTTGCTCGATTCACCTCCTTTAACTCCTTGAGCTTAATCAATAATTTAACTAGTTTAACCATCTTGTTAAACATTCATAATTCAATTACACATGCATATGTATGTTTGTATATTCGGCAACCATCCACACTAATTACCCATTTAGTCGATTACACACATAATTAAAGGTAACATCACGAATGGCATACTTATGTATATATATATGTATATATATATATACTTCGGAATGGGCATCACAATTAGATTTAACACCACCTTCATACTCAATTAGATGGCCGAATGCATGTGTATATGCACAATGTCAACTATAGCATCATGTAGATCCACATATACTACATTTCTTATGTTCCACATCTTAATGCCCATTATACATAATCAAATTTAACATCATCTATATATTTACTCATATGGCCGAATATACATACCCCCATATAATATCATTTTCATTCCATTTAACACTTAATTCATCATAAATTTCCCCCTTTGCTCTCTTTTTTTCTTCATGGCCGAATGCTCCTTCTACTCCTTTTACCTTCACAAAGCATGAATTTCATCATCCAACTTACAAGCTTACAATCTCATGAAGTTTAACCTCATGGTACCTATCAAACTCTCACTCATTAGCTTCTATCATAAACCTCCAACAACACCCAATAAACATATACTTTGGGGGTCTATGGTAGAACCAAGAAAGGAACTCATAGATATCAAGATGTGAGCAACTACCATTATTCATCTAAGTTTAGCATGAAACACAATCATCACCCTTATTAATCTTTTATAGCCGAAAACCATACTCACCCCCAAAATCGAAATTTCAACATGGTTTACAAAAATCACTTGATAACTCACTCAATATCAACTAAAATTTCAAAAGCTAGTACAAACTTCCTTACCTTAATAGTGACCTAAGATGACCGATTGCTTCACTCCCTTCTTCTTCCTTTCAATTCGGCCAAGAAGAACCAAGGAACACAACTTGTTTTTCTTTCTTCCTTAGAACATTCGGCCAAGGGGAAATGAAGAAAGATGGACATTTTTTTTCTTTGTTTTCTTTCTTACTTTCACGGCAATGGGGAGGGGAAGAAACAATTACACACATCCTTTCCTTTTTCCATTTCTTTATTCCCCATACTTCTTATTATATTTTATCCTACATACCTCACTAGGCCAACATGTTCCCAACATGTTTCCACCCATAGCATGGCCGGCCACTACATATTAGGGAGGGGGAATTTGACATGCAAGTCCCCTTTTTCTTCCACATGCACTAATAGGTCCTCATGCATTGACCTATCACATTTTAAAATTTTCTCATATAAGTCCTATTGACTAAATTCACATGCAATCGACTAAATCGAAGCTTGAAATTTTCACACATTCATGATTACATATTCTAGACAATAAACATCACATTCAAACCTTTCGGTGACTCGGTTTAGCGGTCCCGAAACCACTTCCCGACTAGGGTCAATTTTGGGCTGTCACATTCACAACCTTCTCAAGACTATTTTTATGTTGTCGATTTGACACTTAGGCTAGTCCATTAGTTTGCGAATGATAAGTAGTAGCCATTCTATGATTGACTCCATATCTTTTCAGTGCGGCTGCCACTTGGTTGCAATGAAAATGTGTACCCTAATAACTAATCAATGCCTTTGGTGTGCCAAAGCGAGTGAGTATATGTTTGTGAAAAAATTAACTATTGTCTTTGCATCATCCTTTGGGACTACAATAGCTTCAACCCACTTCGAGATGTAGTCAACAACTACTAATATATAAAGATCTCCAAATGAACTTTGAAACAGTCTCATAAAATCTGTAACAGCCCGTATCAAAAATATGGTTTTGAGACCACAAATCTGAATTTAAAATATTTATTTTATTATTTTAGTAAATTTTAAAGCATGATAGAATTACTATGTGAAAGTTTCATAAAGAAATTTTACAGTTTGAGTGTTCAATTTGATGAAAAGGACTAAATCGCGTAAAATGCAAAAGTGTTGTTCCATTAGATAAAAGTGTCAAATAGCTATGGTTTATTAAAGTTAAGGTCCTTGAGTAGTACTTAGACCAATATTGTGATAGTGGATGATAATCGCATGGCATAAATGAAATTTTAAATTAATTTTAAGGTTAATTTTGGTATTTGGTTATTAAAGGTTAATTTAACTAAAACAAAACATAAAAAAAATAAGGCATTCATATTTTATTGCCAATTTTGAAAGAGGAAGAGATTCATTTCTTTATGGTTCATTCGGCCATGGTATTTTTCTTCAATTAGGTATATTTTTGTCCCGTTTTTAATGATTTCTAAGTTTTTGAGATCATTGCAACTAGGTCTAGCAAGCCCAGGGACTATTTTACAAAATTGTTAAAGATTTTGAATGGTTCCATTTTTGAATACATGTGCATTTTGAAGTTTGTTGATTGATTATGAAGGGTTGTTGATAGTTAAGCAAGTTCTGTGAAGTGATTTTTAGTGAAAATGCAAAATAGGGATTAAATTGAGAAATGTGTAAAGTTAGTGGTTAAAAGTTTGAATAAATGAAAATTATGGGCTACTAGGGGCATTATGGTAATTCGGCTAGCATGGGTTAGTCTTGAATTTCATTAATTTTTTATTTTTTGAAATAAGGACTAAATTGTGAAAAATGTGAAATATGTAGGGAAAAAATTTAAATGTGTTTTAAAGTGTATTTTGGACTAAATTGAATGAATAAATGATTGAATAAGTTAATTTTTAATATAATTAGATCAGGAAAAGTAGAATACGGATTTGGATCGGGGAAAAGATAAGGTTATCGACTAATCGACTCGATTCGCTATTTTAGCAACCGAGGTAAGTTCGTATGTATTAAGCACTATAATAATTATGCTTTTAGTGCTTTGATATTGCATAAATTGTATATACGGGACAACAATTATGTTCGACAAAAAATCGGCTATTTGTGGCACTTAGTGTGTGATTTGACATAGCTTCGGCTATATATGGCACTTAGTGTACGATTTGAGATAGCTTCGGCTATGTATGGCACTTAGTGTGTGAGATATCGAGTGTGGCACTTAGTGTGCGAGATACCGAGTGTGGCACTTAATGTGCAAGATATTGAGTATGGCACTTAGTGTGCGAAGCATTGAGTATTCAACGGCTTTCCGTGTATGTATGTACTTGTTACGGATTGGTACAGCTATGTACATGTATATTATGACCTTAAAATCGAAGAAGTTATAAAGTTTGTATATAAGCTTATGAATAAGTAGGTGAAAGGTTTGTTAGTAATCATAAGTACATGATAATATGTTTAGATTGAAGAATGTTGTATTTGTGATTAGTTAAGTTTATATCATACGAGCTGATTAAGCTTATTAGCTTACTTTGTGTATTTTCCCGTGTTTTATAGGAATATTGAAGCTAGCTCAGATTCAGGGATCATTAGATACTTCATCGTACTATCGAACATCTGTTTTGGTACTTTTGAAGTTATGTATTTATGGTACATGGCATAAATAGGCCTGAGTCATTTTGAGTATGTTTGATGAACCTGTGTTTTAGGCAATTTGATTTGGCTTGTGATAATGAATTTGTTAATGTATTAAGTTGTGTAAATGGCTTTGTTTTGAATTAGGTAATTGTCCTATATTGAGTGACTGAAGTTGAATTGATAATGTAAGTTGGAACAGTTTAACCATATGAACTATATAGACTGATATTGTTTTGGCATGTATTTGGTTAAGTAAATGGTAGTGATTTGAGATTTAGAATAGATGAAATTATAATGACATGAATTGTGCATTTGGTTGATGATTTTGGCTACCTAATTGTATGATGAAATGGTACCATTTTGGTTGTTTAGGTGAGCATGAATAAGGGTGGCAAATTCGCCTTGCAAATGGCCTATTTTTGTCCACACATCCAGAGACACGGGCGTGTGTCTCAACCATGTGTGACACACGGTCATGTTACACGGGCGTGTGTCCCCTAGTGTTGAAATAAAATTGAAGTTAGTATGCTCCACATGGTCTCACACACGGGCATGTGACTGGCCGTGTGGCACAAGTCAGTATACTCCCTAATTGGCGCACAGCTTAGCACATGGGCGTGTGACTTGGCTGTGTTGCATAAGTCAGTATACCCTACAGTTTTAGTGGCCTAGCACATGACCTAGGACATGGGCGTGTGTGGCCACTTTGAAGGGCACACGGGATAGACACACGGGTGTGTGGTTGGTCGTGTAACCTAAGTCAGTATGTATGCCCTGTTTACACACAGCCTGAGACACAAGCGTGTCTAGAGCTGTGTGAGGCACACGGCCTGTTTACACGAGTGTGTGACCTTTGAAAGGTTGAAATTTTTTCTAAGTTTCCATAATTTTTATATGTTATCGATTTAGTTCCGAACCACTGCTGAAGCATATTTAATGCCTCGTAGGCCCTTATAAGGGACAATGTGATTGTGTTGAATGATTTATGTGAAGGAATGTTTTATGCTTGATAAATGTATGCTATATGTTGTGGATTGATCGGTAATACCTCGTAACCCCACTCCGATGACGGATACGGGTTAGAGGTGTTACAAAATCCATACCCCAAACATCAAACAATTCAACCTCCATAATTTGCTACTGCAACATTTCATTGTGTCGGGATATAGAACCAGTGTGTTAACACCTATCGCATTGGTTCACAAAATTGTGGGTGTCTTTGAATAATGAAGGCCAATAGAATCCTGATTGGAGAACCTTAGCAATAGTTCGCATGCCATCGAAATGGCCTTCATAAGAAGCATCATGACAATGCTTCAAGATTGAAAGCATTTCCTCTTACGGAACACATCGCCGAATAATGTTGTCATTCCATACCTTGAACAAATATGGTTTGTTCCAATGATACTTCAGTACTTCACAAAGAAATCTTTCTTTTTTATGGCTAGTGACACCCAATGAGACTTTTCCACACACTAGATAATAAACAAGATTTGCATAGTTAAGGGTTGCATCTACAGCAAATAACTTCTCATTTGGGAATGCATCAACAATTTGGAGTATGTTTCCATCTTTGCTACCGACTTCCAATCGAGACAAATGGTCTACAACTTGGTTTTCTAAACCCTTACGGTCTTTTATCTCGATGTCGAATTCTTGCAATAGTAAGATCCAGCGTATCAATCTTGGGTTTGCATCCTTCTTCTCAAAAAGATATCTCAACATCGAGTGATCAGTAAATACAGTAACCTTTGCACCGACAAGATAAGAATGAAACTTGTCGAAAGCAAATACTACAACCAACAATTCTTTCTCTGTAGTGGTATAGTTGAATTGAGCACCCACAGCAAAGATAAGAATACGTTGTCCTAGAACAGTACCCACAGCAAAGTCGCTTGCATCACACATAACTTCAAAAGGTTGAGACTAATCAAGTGCAGTGACAATGGGTGCATTTACTAGCTGTATCTTCAATTGAATGAATTCCTCCAGACATGAATCGTCAAAGAAGAATTTTTTATTATGTTCTAGTCATAAGTATAAGGGTTTTGCAATTTTCGATAAATCTCTAATAAATCTTCGATATAACCCTACATGCCTAAGAAAACTGTGAATACCTTTCACATTTGTCAGTGGAGGTATTTTTTCAATAATTTTCACTTTATCTTTGTTGACTTCAATTCCTTGACGAGAGATACGATGGCCTAACACAATGCCCTCTGTTGCCATGAAATGTCATTTTTCCCCAGTTAGAACAAGATATGTGTCTTCACATCACTGCAATACTTTATCCAAATTGTCAGCGCAATGATTAAAATTATTCCCAAAGACTGAGAAATCATCCATAAACATAACTAAAGAGTCTTCAATCATATATGGGAATATTTCCCCCATGCACCTTTGAAATGTGGCTGATGCATTGCAAAGACAGAAAGACATTCGATGAAAAGCCAAAGCACCAAAGGGACAGGTAAAGGTAGTTTTTTCTTGATCCTCCGGTGCAATAGCAATCTAATTGAATCCAAAATAGCCGTCTAAGAAGTAGTAATAGCTTTTTCCAGCAAGCCTATCCAACATTTGGTCAATGAAAGGAAGTGGGAAGCGGTCTTTCCATGTGGCCACATTAAGTTTGTGATAATCCATACGGACTCACCATCCCGTACGAATGCATGTAGGAATTAATTCATCTATGTATTTGCTAACCACAGTGATACCACTCTTCTTAGGAACGCATTGCACTGGACTTACCCAAGT
Organism: Gossypium hirsutum; assembly: GCF_007990345.1. Lineage (NCBI taxonomy): Eukaryota > Viridiplantae > Streptophyta > Magnoliopsida > Malvales > Malvaceae > Gossypium > Gossypium hirsutum. Next base: position 68,784,433 of record NC_053431.1, read on the forward strand.
GCTATTAGCAATAGGGTAAAATAATTCCAACATCAAGCCACTTTATAATTTTTATCTTAATAACTTCCTTCTTCTTCTCGTTTAATCCTATTTGTTGCTCAATCGATTGCTTGCCTACATCTTCCAACTTGATCTTGTGCAAGCAAAAAGATAGACTAGTGCCTCAGATATCGGCAATACTCCAAGCAATAGCTCGTTTATGTTGCTTAAAAATATGGACCAATTTCTATTCTTGAGCTACATCCAGTGATGTGGAGACAATAACTGGGAGAGTATAGTTATCACTAAGAAAGACGTATTTAAGGCGAGTAGGTAATGGTTTCAATTCTGGAGTAGGAGCTTCATCGATAGATGGATTGAAAACTAGAGCTGTTCTGTTGGCCAAGTCAAAGGATTCGATCTTGTAACACCCCTAACCCGTATCCGTCGCCGAATGGGGTTACGAGGCATTACCGAAAAAGATACAACTTTTATTCATTCATACAATCACTCATATAAAAATCAAAGCCTTACATTTATAACTTTAGTTTTAACAATTCTTGATTTATTAATACACATGATATAAACAGTTTTATTAAATTCGCATAATCAAACCTATATGTCAATCTACATTTGCATTTCACATAAAACACATCACAAAATTTTGCGTTTATAAATATATATAACAAAACAAACACTTATCTAATAATATAAGATATAAAAGTCGAATTTAAACATGATAATAACACCTAAATTTGCAGTTTAATAACATGTATAATCATTATTTATTCAAACAATCTTTTAACCATTTTTAAACATAATTACCAAATCAAAACATACCAAATGTATATGCTAGCATAATTACCAAATTACAAACACACAACCTATTCACTTGTTCATCTATTCAACTATAAAAAATCAACCAATTTAGTCATACCAATTCCACCATTACTTTTAAGTTAAACTAACCATGTAATATCCGAATACATGTATCAACTTGTCACATAAATATCAAACTACCACATATATGTCATACGCATGCATATCTAATGTATCTATCAATAGCCGAATATGCATACTTAACATTTACCAATTCTAAGCAAAGTTTATACAACAAATTATATATCAAATTTTAGACCAATAATAATCCACTCCAAATAATCAAATTCATGATGTAGCAAAGTCATTTCATAGCTTACCAAAACATATAAAACATATAACATATTAACCCATTTTCAAATGTAATTGCCGAATTCATCCATTCTTGATAACATGCATATCACACACATATTTTATATCTTTAAGACATACATTATCTTTAGACATGATCAGCTAATTAACATTATTAATTAATTACATTTTTCTTACTCAAATGACCAACTTCACGAACAATCACATATACATAACATAGTTTATAAAGACATATGTATATTGTGGCAAAAAACACATCCATCAAGTAAATCTTTACTCCAGCTGATTCATATAGCCAAGCACACCACACACATATACCATGAACAAAATTACCAAAATGAGCTAAATACATGACCTATTACACATCATAACTAACATCATTATCAAGCCATTTCCAAACCATATAACACCTATCACAAATACCATTCATTCATAGCACATAGCATGATAACCAAAATGAACTTAAACCATAATCAAACAAAACCAAATTCAAGCATAGAAGTTAAGCCATTTTCACATGGCTCAAATTATACAAAACCAAAATCCAACATTTCAAACTATAATCTAGCCTATACATGCCATAAGTTCAAAAATTCAATTTATAAAATACTGAAAGCAGTCGATAGTGTGATAGGCTTTGATGATGATCCCCGAGCTCGTAACTTGACTCCAAAATCTATAAAACAATGCAAACAAACACATACAATAAACTATTATAGCTTAGTAAGTCATAAGCAAATAAATAACTCAATATTAACATCAACTCAACTTAACCAAACTAATTTATGCTATCATATTCACATTTACTTTCAAGATCATAATTACATATATAACATATAATTCCATATAAAATTTCACATTAGCCGAATATACCTAATCTTATATACACATATTCAAAAATCATTTCAAAAACATTCACATTACATATTATAAAGGCGGAATACACTTTCCATATTCACATACATTCTTCATTTACTTCATACATGTTTTGGAGCAAATAATAAGTAACTTACTTACCTCATTCCAAGTAGGTAATAAGCTAACTCAAACCTAGTTGTTTTAGCTCATTTTACACATTAGATCACATCTTATCGTAGCCAAATGAAACATTCGAAATTGGATAAAACACTCGGATAATCACATATATCATACAATGCCAATGACCCAGACGTGGTCTTACATGTAATCACATATTGATGCCACTGTCCCAGACAGGGTCTTACTCACACACATATATCGGAGTCAAATATCGATGCCAACGTATAAAACGTGGTCTTACTCGCACACATATATCGAAGTCAGATATCGATGCCAACGTATAAAATGTGGTCTTACTCGCACACATATATCGATGCCATGGTCTTACTTGCACATCACATATCGAAATCCTATGTCATGACATATGTATCCTAGCTATTCCTAAGGTTCATACAGGGCTTTCGGACGTCGTAACTCAGTCGAAATGAATTCACAAACATTTTTACCAAGCTTATTCACATTCAGCTAATACATATAGATATTTACATATTTCAATTCAGCATATATAATTCACAATTGATTAAAATTAAGTACGTCCATTTGCTTAAAAACTTACCTCGAACGATGAAAAATGGAACGAGACGGCTAGTCAACAACTTTAGTTTTCTCCCGATCCAAATCTGACTTCTTTTTTTTCTTGATCTAAATTAATATAAATTAACCTTATTTAATAAAATATTTGTAACACCGGTACCCGAGACCGTTACCGGGGTCGGACACAAGGGGTTAACAGACTTAATTCACTTATTTTCACAGTCCATTTTAAAAATTTCCAGACTAGCTGGCTAACTGCGTCACTGTCACCTTAAAAATCATATCTTGAGTTCCAAAACTCGAAAATCAGTTTCGTAAATTTTCCTGAAACTAGACTCATATATACATCTAAAAATTTTTTTATAGAATTTTTGGTTGGGCCAATTAGTACAGTTTATTAGTTAAAGTCTCCCCTGTTTCAGGGTTCGACTGCTCTGACCTTCATGCATTACAACTTATATATCTCCCTGTACAGGGCTTCAATACTTATGCCGTTTGTTTTTAAAGAAACTATACTAGAAAATGAATCTATACATATATGGCATGACTTCTAACTATCTCTGGTTAATTTATAATGAATTTCCTAAGTCCGAACAGGGAATCTAGAAACCGCTCTAGCCCTGTTTCACGAAAACTTTAAAATCTCATAAAATACTATTCATATGATCGTTTCATTAATTCCCTATGAAAATAGATTCATCAAGGTTCAATTACATAATTTATTCACTATTTAATTCCATTCTTACTATTTTTAGTGATTTTTCAAATCCACACCACTGCTGCTGTCAGCATCTGTTTTTAAGGTAAACCTTACCTATTTCATGGTTTTCCATGAATCAACTAGAGTTTGTCATACATAGCATCAAAATAATCATAATTAACCATTCCCAATGGCTAATCGTTACCAAACATTTCCATACCTCTCAATGGACAACATACAAGACGATTATAATGCTATGCTCAAAGTGTATATAAGCCATTTTCGCATGGCTATCCAAATTTATACAAAACCAAATGGCACATGACCAACAACAAAAGGGTAGTCCTATACATGCCATTTTCAGAGTTCAACCAAAAGTGTACCAAAAGGGCTTTGATAGTGTGGACGACTTCGACTTCAACAATCTCGAGTCCGATAGCTGACGAACCAAAATCTATAAAACAGAGAATCAAAGAAACGGAGTAAGCATTTAATGCTTAGTAAGTTTTGAGCCATGAAATTAGACACAACTAAAGTATAGCATTCATATGGCTAAACGGATAATTTCTTATGCACAAATTCTCAATATCATACTTACTTCACATTACCAACCCTTATATTCATACACAAAAGATCAACTTAGCCAAAGGTCGGAAGCTCATTAATTGACTGAGCAATTAATATTTCAAGGGAATTTACTACTCCAATGCATATACGAAACGTACCTCATCGTTGGGATTTACGAGCGTATCAATTTAAATTATTACAGCAAGATCGCTCATTCCCAAACTAAGTACCTTCGGAGTTTAGCCGGATATAGCTACTAGCTCAAATGCCTTCGGGACTTAGCCCGGTTATAGTAACTCGCACAAATGCCTTCGGGACTTAGCCCGGTTATAGTAACTCGCACAAATGCCTTCGGGACTTAGCCCGGATATAGTAACTCGCACAAATGCCTTCGGGCTTAGCCCGGAATTTGTCACTAGCACAAATGCCTTCGGGACTTAGCCCGGGTATCAATCCGAATATCCATGCACATATCAATAAATCATGACATATCAATATTTCATTTTCATAACTAGAATTCAAACACAATTCAATTATTAAGCATTACATTTTTGGCTCAATAGCCACATACGAACAGCATGATTCGGCTTGCTTCATGACATGATTTCTATGCACATACGGCTACCCATCATACGTATAGACTAATTAACTCACATATGATTCAAGTAGAATCATTATATCACCGTATATTGTTATGATTATATGTCATGACTTAATCAAATCGTAAACTAAGTTTCACTACTCGAAAACTTACCTCGGATGTTGTCAAATGATTTCGATGGCTATTCGATCACTTTTTCCTTCCCTTTATCCGATTTAGTTCCCCTTTGCTCTTAAGCTTAATATTAACAAATAAATTGATTTAATCATTTTGAACATCAAAGAGGAATTTAAGGTACTTAGCCCTTATATATTAGGCATTAGAGTCATATATGTATGAAATCACGAATCAAATTCAACATATTAGCCAATATTCTCCTTAGCCGAATTTTCTAAGTCAAGATAAAGCCATCAATATGCTACCTATGGCCGAACATACACATCAACCTATGTACTCATTCATGTGGCCGAATATGCAGGTCTATGTTGAGGCCGATTGTATACTTAATAAATTCTACAAATATGGTCACTTGTATTGACTAAATACCATTTCGTTTCAAGTTCAAAACTCGGCTAATACACATATATACACTAGAAATCAAATACTAACATTTGCACTTCACCTTAATAGCTAGCTTAGCAAACCTTGATTTAACACATAATTGTTCATAACACAATTTAAGCATACTCTCCATTCCATCAATTCCAAAACACATACATTACTCAATAATGTTCAAACTTATATTCGGCCTTAGCACACAACTTGCTAGCCGATTCTTCTCCATCTAGCAACTAATGCACATATGTGCTCATTTGTTAGACTCTACTTCATCTAACAACAACCATATTTCTCTTCTACCTCCTACCATGGCCGAATGCTCAAGATACCTCAATACCGAAACTTTTAACTTGGGTTGCTTAAAGAACTTGGTGATGAGTTAAAATTTATCTAACCCTCAAGCATCATAACACATCCATATAGCCAACATGCTAATAGTATCAAGGCTTCAACTAAAACTTTTGAAGCCTCTTAGTCGAATACTAACTCTCTAATAACCCCAAATCTCTCCATGAGATAGTTAGAATTTAGACTAATCATCCAAGGGATGTATGAACTTTCAAAGCAATATTAAACATACCTTAATCTAGTGAACCACCATAGTCGATTTTCTCCAAGCTCTTTCCCTTCCTTTCTTTCTTCTATTCGGCCAACTTGAACAACATGAGAGCTTTTTCTCCTTTTTTTTTCTTCAAGTCACGGTAATGGGGGGGTAAGGGGGAGACAACTTTGGTTTCATCACCCCTCTCTTTTCATTACTTAATTACTAACCCCTTTATTTTATTCTTTCTAACATAACACACTAACACAACATGTTCACAACATGTTTCACCCCATAGCATGGCCGGCCACTAGCTCAAAATTTGGGTAATTTGACATGCAAACCCATCATTTTCATAACATGCATTAATAGGCCACTTTACATTTGCCTAGCACATTTCTAAATTTTCTCACATAAGTCCTATTTAATAAAATTCACTTACAATTAACAAAATTCAAACATGAAATTTTCACACATGCATATATGCATATAATAAGCATCAACTATGACGGTTAATTATTTTTTTATGACTCAGTTTAGTGGTCCCGAAACCACTTTCCGACTAGGGTCAATTTAGGGCTGTCACAGGACTAAATTGAGTGAAATTATGTTTGAATGAGTTTAATTTGAATATGTTTAGATCAAGAACCAAAGAAATCAGATTTGGACCGGGGGAAAACTAAAGTTGTCGATTAGTCGTCCGTTCCGATTATTGTTGTCCGAGGTAAGTTTATAAGCAAATAGATGTTATTTATTTGATTAAATATGAACCATACATGTCAAAATGAATAATTTGATATTATATATATGGAATCCAAATATGTATAAGTTTGGAATCTATGTATACGAGTTCGATTCGATCGAGTTACAACGTCCGAAAGCCCAGTACGAACCTTAGGAATAGCTAGGATACATATGTCATGACATAGGATTTTCGATATCTGTTCTCGTGTAAAACCATGTCTGGGACGTTGGCATTGATATGTGATTACGTGTAAGACCATGTCTGGGACATCGGCATCATATTTGATTTGTGTAAGACCCTGTCTGGGACAGTGGCATCGATATATGATAGCATGTAATACCACGTCTGGGACGTTGGCATTGTACGGTATATGTGATTATTTGAGTATCCTATTCAAATCCGAATGGTTCAATAGGCAATGATAAGTTGTGATTGAATGTATAAACGAGCTAAAGTGATCAGGTATGTGATAGCTTATTACCTATTTGAAATAAGGTAAGTAGGTTATTTGATATGTGTTGCAAATCATATATGATGTAAATTAAAAATATATGTGTGCATATGGAAAGTACATTCGGCCAATGGTTATGTATGGTGATATCATATTTGTGATCTATGTGCAAACATTTATAAATGTTTATATTCGGCCTTATGGATATAAAATGTGAATTTTTATGAAATGATTGATGAATATATGTATATGAGTTTATGTATATTCGGTTAAATAATGTTATTATGGCTTTGAGATTAAATGATATTTTGATATTGGATATATGTAAATTCGGCTAAATGAAAGTACATGTTGTATATGAAATTGTGAGCTTGAAAATAAATATGACCATGATAGCATAAATTAGATTGGTTAAGTTGAGTTGATATTAACATTGAGTTATTTATTTGCTTATAACTTTCTAAGCTATGATAGCTTACTATGTGTGTTTATGTTTTCTATTGTTTTATAGATTTTGGAGATTAGTTACGAGCTCAGGGATCGTCAGCAAAGTTTATCACACTATCGATTGTTTTTGGTATTTTATAAGTTTGAACTTGAACCTATGGCATGTATAGGCTAGGTTATATTTGGTTAAGTTTGAAGTTGTGTATATATTAAGCCATGCGAAAATGGCTAATATGATATGTGAGTATATGAAATTCTAGCCAAGTTTATATGTGTTATATGCATTGAAAATGGTTGGTGATTTTGGATGTGTGTTTGGTTGATTTGGCTATGGTTCATGCATAGATAAATATATATATGAACTTGGTTGATGAGCTTTGTTAATGAATCACAAATAGCTTATGTTTAGCTCACTTTCCGTAAGTTTGATGAATGATATGTTTTGTCTTTGAGAATGGTTTATTAATTTGGCTTAGTAGTGAGTAAAATGATAATGATATATATTCAAATGGGTATTAGTTATTTTGATTCGGTTGTAACGGAAATGTTTTTGCATACATATTATGTTTGAATGGTTGGCTAATTATGTAACACTCCTAACCCGCATCCGTTACCAGATTAGGGTTATGAGGCATTACTGTATAAAACACAGTTCAGCACAATCATTCCTCACCTTTCATACACCAAGAATTAATAAACATTTAAAACTTATCAAATTCAAATATCATATTTGGATTTACAGCATCACATGAATGTATATCTATATTGATATTAACAACAACTTGACATTTTTAACTATCCATTAAAAATAACCCAAAAGATACTTAATCATTACCATCATTTAACATTTGAACCCATACCAATACAATCAACCAAAACAATCATAAAACATATTCATTACTTACCACTTTGTAATCGAACCTGTTAAGTTAATATACCATCATCCATCACTCTAATTATACTACATTTCATATTTCCAAAATGAGCTAACCATTAAAACGATTACCAAAACCAAACTCATTAAACATTTTAATTAAGAACATGTAAAACCAAACTTAAGCATAATAAGCAAGCCATTTTCGCATTGCTTTAAATACATACTCATTCAAAATAATTAACTCCAATACTAGCCTATACAAGCCACATAATCGAGTCTCAAAACATTATTTAATGAAATGATAATCGGATAGTGTGATGTCGTCTCCATCGACTTCCAACCCGAACAGATCTCCAAAAATTTATAAACATAGGAAAAAGAAAACACAGAGTAAGCCTTTAAGCTTAGTAAGCTCATATCTTAATAAACTTAACATAACAAATACTTTCATTACAATGCCATAAACATGATATGCTATCTCACACAACCTTTCTATATTTCATAACATGTTCTCATATCAAATTATCATAATTCAATATTATAATATTATACTTACTCACTTAACCAACTTTAACTTTCACAAACTTATTCAATTCAATTATCATACACCAGCCCTTTCACCCTTTCATATAGTCAAATGAACACATTATGGGAAATAACACATTTAATCATATATCTTTCTTATATGAATCTCATATGATCATTTATAATCAAATTCACTTTTCATTCATATAGCATCTGACAAATTTCACATATGTAACTTTACAAATCACATCTTATTCATTCATTTATATTTCATTTGCACATAATCATATTTCATTTCCACATACATCACAATACATTCTTTGCACATATACTTACCTTATTTTCAAATAGGTAATCAATTATCATGTACCTGATCGTTTAGCTCGTTTAACGTATTCAACTACCACAGGCATAAACTTATAATAATTCACTGACATAAAGCCTACTAGGCCTAAGCCTGTGTCTCACACCGGCACAGGGCCTGCTAGACTCAAAGTCTGATTTTATACACCAGCAATAAGCCTGCTAGGCATAAGCCCGATTTAATTCACCAGCACTAGGCTTGCTAGGCTCGAAGCTCGAATATCACCATTATAAAGTTGTTTCATAAATAATTCATATAATATAGCATGTATACCTATTCACTTTGCTCGATTTAATCATTCAATCACAATTTATAATTGCCCTTTGAATCATTCGATATTTTGCACACTAAGTGTCATTCTCAATATCTCGCACACTAAGTGTCATTCTCAATATTTCGTACACTGAGTGTCATATTTGATTGCCCCGCACACTAAGTGTCACATTTAGTCGATATGTCGTCAAACATTAAAATATTCACGTATATACAATTTATACGATATTAAAGCATTAGAAGCATAAATTTAACAATGCTTATTGCATACGAACTTACCTCATTCGCAAATGATTATTCCATGACCTTCTCTTTTTCCCTATTTATAAACGATCTATTTGTTTCACAATCAAAACATAATAAATCAATTTGTTAACTAACTCAAATATCAAATCAAGTTCTACTCAAACCATTCTATCATTTAATTACAACTAGTAAAACATCTGTGTTCATCACAAATTGGTCAACACAAACATAGTCATTATCCAATTCAATTCCAACTTTTAATAAACAAAATATGGCAATATAATAGGGTACTTAATAACAATTCAGACAGCATTCAAATTCTGCATATCTAGCAATCCAAATGACCCACTAAATTAGACTTAAATAATAATTAACAATTAACTTATTAATGCAGCACATATTAATTACCAATTACATTCTTCAACAGCTTAATCTGACATTAATTTAGGTATCATTAATTAACATTATTACCACCATGTGTTCGATTATAATTAATAGTCCATTAACCGCCCAACAATGGAAACATACAACTATTGAACACCATTTAACTAGCTCATTAACTAACACTTAGACATAAATTTTGCAGCATTTATTTAACTTTTATTCTCATTTAATAACGTAGTTATAATGGTTGCATTAACCCCTTTTAACAATCAGATTTTGACACTATAAGCTGCAACTAAATAAATATCCTTAATTTAGCACATCAGATGGCATTCGGTCATACATCTACATCATTAAACTAATCTTTTATTACCTTGCTAGTTACATTAATGGCAACATCAAACACTCTTATTTACAAGTTTTAGACATAATAAATGCATCACTATTTATTCCTTTATAATTTCAACTATTATTAACATAAATTTAAAGTCACTCAGACCATATTCCTTAACATCTAAACAATAATTTTCTGCTGCATTTATACACCAAACAGTAGTCCTTTTAACAGCATATTTACACCCTTCTCTGAACATCATTAACAACATAATATTCGAACAGCATCAATACCACAATCGGACAGGAAAAACAGGGTAGCAATTAATAATTCCAATGAGGTAAAATTTGGACAACAATTTAATAGTTTCAACAATTATCAAACACAAAAGAATAGAATTCAAAGAAAGCTTGCTAATATTTCCCAACACCGATTCTATCAATTCAAATTTTATTCCTTCACTCTCACATTCAGTCAAACTTAAATCAATAATTTAACCAAAATTCACCAATGAAAAGATATAGAAAAATGAGAGTTTAGAAGACTTACCCTTCCACTTCAAAATATTTAACTTCAAATTAATCAATTTCATGGTTTCCCACTACATGCAGCCGACCTCCTCTCAAGCTTCCATACTCTCCTTCATTTTTATTTTGGTTGAAGAAAATGAAAATAGATGAACACTATTATGGCTTTGTTTTATTCATTACTAATTATTATACCAATTACAAAATTAACCTTTGTAATTCAATTATGAAACCATATAACTAATTTTCATTACCGTCCATCAACCATAACAGTGACATAATTCCATTATAAGGACTTAGAAATTAACAAACCATAGCAATTTAGTGCTTTAACAACTAGTAAGTCACTTTTGCATTTTACGCGATTTAGTCCTTTTTCTAAATCGAGTACCCAAACGATAAAATTTTCATACAAAAATTTCACACATATCAGTTCACATATTTTAAAAATGGAAAAATAATATTAAATTATATTTTAAACACAGAAAAAATATTAAATTATTTTTTTGACTCGACTTTGTGGTCCCGAAACCACTGTTCCGACTAAGGTCTAAATCGGGCTGTTACAAATTAAGTATGGTCAATGAAGACAAATAATGAGTATGTTATATGATTTTTTTGGTTAATATGCTTTGTTTGAGGTTCAGTAATAAAAGACTAAAATGTTAAGTTTTGTATCGAGTTGAAAATGTGTCATATTTGTGGTTCGGCAAATGTGTTTAAATTAGGTCATTATGTGTTTATTTATATGTTAGTGTTATAATTGTGGTATTAATAGGTTATGGAAATTTGATTAATGAATTTGGTTTTTGTGTCGGTTTCAAATGGCATATTACTTGAATGTTTTGGTCAGTTTATTTGAATAGTTTAACTGCTTAATTTGAAGATATATTCAGCATATGATAAGTAGAATATTATATATGTATCAATGTTATGCAATTGTTGTAGTTAGGTAAACAAATGTTATAAAGGTACAATAATATATGATAGATGAAATAGACATAATGGTACATGTTATTTATATGAAATGAAATAATGTATGTTTACATGTTTTAAAGTATGCGCATATAATTTGTAAGTTGATAAGATATTTTATATTTAAATCATTCGAATGCAATAAATCTTAAGTATGCATAAATTCTTGGTATATGAAATGAAATATACTTGGTTATGAGTTAAGCATTCGATTTCCATGATTCCTTGGTTGTATTGATTGAATATAAATTTGGAAATTGTATGAATTATAGAATCGAAGCATGTTAGATTGGTTTAAAATTTTACTAGATGATTAACATTGAAATGAAAGTCTGTTCTGAGTTGTATTATGATCGGTAATGCCTTGTATCCCCATTCCAGCGATGGATACGGGTTAGGGGTGTTACACCCTAGGCACATATGCGAAAGTCTAGTAATATCATCATCTGACAAGGAAGAGAAAGCGACAGCTACATCACCAATAACAATAAACCCTACAAAACATATAACTTGGCAGTCTTTCTCTACCCTTTCAACATAATGATGGAACCTTTGGAAATCTTCAAAATCCCACTTTCAGATGTGTATTTGTACCCTTCTGAATCAAGATTACTCAACAAAATCAAATTTCTCTTCATTCTAGAACATGTCGTACATCACTAAGTGTTCTGACAACTCCAGCAAACATCTTAACTTTAATTGCTCCAACAACTGCGATTTTACACGAAGCGTTATTTACCATCAAAGCAACACCTTTAGACACTATTTCATAAGTTGTAAACCAATCTCGATTAGGACTCGTGTGGAAGTGCAACCTGAATCAAAGATCCACTCCTCGCTCACTTTAGAATTGTTGACAGAAGCGACTAGAAGTTCACCATCGCCATAGTCTTCTAAAACATCAGGTTCACTGGATTTTTCTGGTTGTTTGTTCTTTTGATTTGCAATCTCCCTTTTGATCTTGTTCTATAGCTTAAAACACTCAGATTTAATGTGCCCCTTCTTATTATAGAAGTTACAAGTTCACCTCTGTTTGAAGGCTTTGATCTTCCCTTAGATTTACCGTGAGGATTTTGTTCCTATGTCCTTCCACAATCATCATCAGCATTTTGATATTTTCTCTCACGAACAATAAGACCCTCTCCCTGAAAGTCGAGTTTAACCACAAGATGTTTCATCTACGAAGTCAAAGAATCATAAACCTTATCAATTGCGAGAGACTCACGGCTATATAAAATCGTGTCTCTAAAGATTGAAAAAGACAAGGGTAATACTTCCTTATCATACTGAACCTTCATTGCCTCCAAGTTTTAGAGAATTTCTTTAAACACTGTTAATTGTTCGTGCACAGACTTACCTTCCTCCAAACGATGAGCATTAAGATGTTGCTTCATATGCAGCTTGTTGGTTAGAGTTTTTGACTTACATATTTGTTCCAGCCTCTTCCATAATGCAACGACGGTCTTCTCCTTCATCACACCTGCAAAATTTTATTAGAAAAGTGCAAATGTAATTGTGTTAACACCTTTTGATCTTTACGCTTATTCTCTACCTCTATCAATGTCGAAGGCATCTTATCTATCCCTAGCAGGGCATCATCTAAGTCCATCTGCGCAAGAACTGTCTACATCTTTACCTACCACAACTCGAATTTGGTGTTGCGATCCAACAACATAATTTCATAGTTCAAAGAAGCCATTACCGTGATTGAGATGAACAACTCAGAAGCTCGGATACCAATTTGTTAAAAAATAGAACGTCGATAATGATAATGTATCGCAAAGAAAAGAGAAAAAAATAAAGAACACACAAATTTTACATGGAAACCCTTTTGGGAAAAATCATGGGCAGAGGAGAAGATAATTCACTAAGTTGAATTTGAATAATTACAAGAGGAGTAAACTATGTCTATTAATAGACTTGTAAAACCATATTCTAATAGAAAAAGTGTAGTAGGACTAAAACACCTTATTCTAGTCAATATCAAATAGATGAAGTGTAATATGGTATAAAAACCTTATGCTAAAATAAAATAAAAGAAGTGTAGTTCTATATGGATTTTACTTTTATTTTATTTTACCACTATATTTTATTTTAATAAGGATTTAGGTCACTCAATTCTAATAGCATGGCTTGGAATTAATTAATAATAGCACAATATATATTATATTAGTATAAAAATAAATTAAAAATACTAAATGAATACAATTATTTTTCATGGTGTTATCATCACTGGTGTTGAGTTAATTTGTGACACCAACTCAAACACATTATTAATATATACAATTGATGGAGATAATAAAGTATGCATAATAAAATTAAAATGTATAAACAATAATAAAATAATTTTTTGGTTATGTGGTAAATTTAAGTTTTACTAATGCAATTGGCATGGTTTCAAATCCTACCATATGCATATTTTTTATTTTTTTAAATAAGAATACTAAAAGTATCATTGAATAATATAACTTATTTTAAATATGAATGAACTTCTTAGTAATTTTCTAACCGAGTTAGTAGCTAGTTGACTCATAACACCAATTCAGTTAGGGACATTACAAAAGTATTCTTCCATATTTAGAATACGTTATGTTATTAAATGGTACTTTAGCTTTTTATTCTTTTTAAAAAATAAAAAATAAAAACTTTGCCCATTGAAAGACTTGAACCCATACCATTTGCATCAAAAAAATTTTAACTTTACCACTCAACCAAAATTCTATTTGACTATATTTTATACATTTTGATTTTATTATGCACATTTTATTACCTCCGTCAATTGTATATCAATATTTATTTCTATTTAAACCCCTAACTAAGTTACGGAAATGTCTTTCCATATTTAGAATAAGTTATATTATTTTACCGTACTTTAGTTGTTTTACTCTTTTTAAAAATTGATAAAAATTTGCTTATGATAAGATTTAAGCTCATGTCAATTGCATCAATAAAACCTTAACTTTACCACTCAAACAAAATTTTATTTTAATATATTTTATTCATTTTAATTTTATTGTGCATACTTTATTACGTCCATCATTTGTATATATTGATAATGTTGTTGGTTGAGTTTGTGTTGTTGGTGTCACAAACTAGCTTGACACAAAGTCAAGATTGATTGCAACACCATGATAAACAATTCTAGTGCATTTTAGTATTCTTAATTTGATGTATTTACGTGTTTAAATTTCGTTTTACTCTCAATTTAATATATTTTCTTTCATTTTAATATCATGCATATTTTATGTATTATTATTAATTAGTTCCTATCTATAAGTTTCATTGTTTGTTATATTTTATTTTTAAACACATCATCATGTTCTAAATATGTAACTTGCACACGCATATGCATGTGATAGAATTTCTTATTGGTAAAGTTGTTGCTCAGTTGGTATTAGAAGTTAACTTGACACCAACTAAATCTTGATGACAATACAAAGATAAACAATTGTAGTGCATTTAATATTTCTAATTTGATGTATTTACCTGTTTAAATTTCGTTTTACTCAGAATTTAATCTATGTTTTTATTTTAATATAATACTTGATATGATAATTATTATTTAGTTTAAAACCATATGCTTCATTGTTTATTATATGTTATTTTTAAACACACCTTTGTATTCTAAATACAAGTCACCAACTCATCAAGAAAATTACTTAAATGCTCTTCAATAAGAAATTGAAGGTTTTAATACTAGATTTTATCACACTCATGATATGGGTGAACGAAAATATTTTATATGAAAAAACATATTTATAAAAATGTATTAAAAAATAATTATTAGTGGAGTGGTAGGAGTTTTTTATATGAATGTTGGTCTTGTGTTTGATTTCCAAGTAATGTTTTTCAGTTGTTTTATTTGAAGATTATATAAAAGTATAAAAAGGTGAAAACACCCTTGGAATAATATTAACAACACTTTAAAGTAAGGATATTTTAGTAATTTCATAGTCGAGTTGGTGTTGAACCACTTTTTATATAGTATAGAAAATGGTGTTTCTTTTTTTTTTTTACTATTTTTATTTAATTGGGGGTAGAGGATGTGCTTGCTTCAGATTGAACCCAAACTATCATGTCTCACAAATTAATACTTTTCCTACTAGATCAAATGGTTGTTGGCAACATATTATAATTTGCAAACTTTCATCTTTACTATTTCAACCAAAACTATATTTTTTTTCATAAATCTTTAAGAAATATATTGTTTATGTAATTTTCTATTACCCCGCATAGCGAGAATGCCATAATCTAGTGTTGATAGTAAGTCCCTTTTGGCCTATCAAGAAATTACCATAACTTTTATTTATTTATTGTTTTTATTTATTGTAATATTTGGTAGGAATTTTTTTTAACACATGTTTTAGTATATAAGTTAATAAATTAACTCAACTGATAATATTTAACCACTCATGATTTAGTTTTAGCGAGAGAAATTTTTGCTTATTTGGAAGGTCTTATATCTTACAATAATTTTCACTCATTTTTCTATTGGAAACATGGAAATACGAAGAGAATTGCATGGATTAAATATCAGTTTGTTTCAAAAGTTAGTAATGGTTTTCTTTCCACTAATACTTCATGTGTTCTTCTTGACTGGGTTGGGGCCAAGAATTGTTTCATCTGATGCAGGATTATAACATCTAACCGATCACCATAAAGTAATATACATGCATGATTAATGAAGCTTAAGAACTTATCAATAGCGTTTCAGTGGAAGTTGGTTCAGTGATGTCTTATTCATGATACCGTTGCGTTGGGAGATATTGCTGCAGGCAATTATTAGATCGGAGCCACATAATACAGGGGACCATGTACTACTGTTGGCAAATACACATACATGTGGTTATACTGGCATCTAATAAGGAAAGCAAAACTCAGTCGATCCAATGAGTTAAATCCAAGAATATAGTTGGAACAAGACGATATTCATGTATGCCATGCGCATGGCAATTTCATTCATAAGACATGTATGATGTATGCTAGTGTAGACAAACTAACCCTTAACATGAAAACAATTGCTTGGTAAATGCATGATACTTTCTGCTTTGTCTCATTTTTCTTTTTGTACAAGTATAGAATGAATCATAAGATCTGAATTTCTGCAATATTCTCCCCTAACTTAACTAGCAGCCACTAACAACCAGAAGAGTGCTGGTTCCATAAGGCAAATTCATAAGACATGTATGATGTATGCTAGTGTAGACAAACTAACCCTTAACATGAAAACAATTGCTTGGTAAATGCATGATACTTTCTGCTTTGTCTCATTTTTCTTTTTGTACAAGTATAGAATGAATCATAAGATCTGAATTTCTGCAATATTCTCCCCTAACTTAACTAGCAGCCACTAACAACCAGAAGAGTGCTGGTTCCATAAGGCAACATCTTTGCATCCTTCTAAATCAACAATGATATTCCATGAAACAACAAGCAATATAAAGAACAGTAGAAATTAACGTTCAGTACAAGTCTAGGGATTCTAGAACCCGACGGGCTTGAATGTGGAGAGCTGTCAATCTCTGCTCTGGATCAAGAGTTGAGCCGAACTGACTAGCAGCCCATATCAACGAAGCAGACTTTTCACCTAAAAGTCGCCTTACCTCTTCATGAATGGTTGCTATGGGAGACCTTTCCCTCCCATTTACATGCCCAATGAGTAGAAGCAAGAACTCTCCACATTTCAATCTGATCAGCAGAACAATCTTTCCTTTTCAGTATTAATGAGACATGGTATTGCATTAAAAGGACAAAAAAGAAAACCCGGAGATCATGTAATCTACATGAATAACCTAATTCATTTCCACTGGTTTATCACATGGGATACAATAAAAGAAAAACAAACAAGAGCATCAGAAAAAGAGAACAAAGCCTTGAAATAAATATCCTCACCACTATTTTCAAGTACCTAAGATTTTCATCCACTTGCTTGTCTCGTATGAGCTCTGCAACTTCCTCAATGCCATTACATGCTTCAAAATCCTGGGATGCAATAGCACAAACATTATGCAAATACAACGAACAAAAGAACAAATGAAAGACATCATTAACCAGAAACCAAACAAAAACAGTCAGGGGATGCCTCATTTCGGCTACAAAGTTTAGAATAAAACCTCAGCTCAACCACGAAAGATACATTCTTATGGTACTCACCTGAGTGTATCCAATACTTGCTAAAATATTTCTGTTTTATGACAAACTTGGTATCCACGAACCTATACAATGGAAATGGCAGGAGACTGGTGTAAATCTAAGTACCTAATTATAACAGCTGTTGTGTGTCATTCTTGCTTAAAGGAACAACCTTTCAAGAGGATTTTGACTAGCTGATAGGAGACCAATTTGCTTCCTATAAGCCTATAGTGTTAATCTTGTTGAATGCCTGGAAGTCACCAAGTCTTTCACTTGTTAAAAACTGATAAGGCCTGGAGAGAACTTGAGATTATTTCTTCATAAAAGAAACAAAACGAAGTGGATACCAAGTAAAGTTGGGCTATTTTTTCTTCTCCTAGACAAAAGGAGAAGGCTGCAGAAGAACGCCTTCACTATAATTTACTAATGCTGGTGAGCTAACACTCCTTGAAAACTTAACTTCTTTAAGGATTAAGACAGAAAAGAGGATTTACAAATGGCACAAACAAATTTAAAGAGTAATTGTCCAAGCTGAAACAGATATCAAGGTTATGCAACCATGATGATGCAGGAATACAGGTTCATGAGACAGTAGCATTAGCATTAGAATACTGAGAGCTGTTAATAAAAGTTGGCAGCCAAAAAGGAAATTGAAATAAACCAACAGACTATAAGTTGAAACAAAAGCATTAGTAAGTTTAGATATATAACACATTCCACAGCCAAAAAAGGATAAAATACCATTTGATTGGCTGACGAATCCAACAGTATCGAGATTAAAGCATCCAGGCATGCACCTTGTTCAAGAACTCCTCGAGTTGACAAAACATTCATCAAAACCTGTATCATATCAAGCAGTCAAGGATTATACTACACATTATACTATATAACTAAAGACCGAATACTTTGCACCATTCTTGAAACATTTTTGTCCACTCTTGTGAAATGATATTACCAAATTCTGAGTACAATAAAAAGATATATCATGGTACTTAATAATTAATAATTCACATGACTAAACAGTTGGTTCAGTTAGGCGTATGCTTCCCCCTACTCAAAAAGAGTTGAGGTCAACTTCTCCCTCTTCCACATAAAAAAATCCAATAACAATAATCCACTACATTTATATTAAGCATAGAATATTCTAATTATATGTTTTTCTTTCCTTGAGTCAATAGTAACAACCTTTAAGTTTATTTTGTTTCAAAAGGCTTGTACTGTTTATTGAGGGACACAAATTTAAATTCAGTAGATTATTCTATGCTCAAGTAAAAGCTAAAATTAAAACTTAGCATATATTTGCAAAAAGGTTGAATGCATGTATTAACTGTAAATTTTAACCACCACAAAATTCCAAATATATACATATATATTTATATAAAACTAGTCAGCCAAAATATTCACTGCCTATTATAGACTATAACAAATTTATTCAAGACAACTATAATGAATTGAACTAGTTATTTAATAAATGTTTAGAAGAAATTTGTATCCATAAGCATATTATTGTTGGCAACGGATGAGGAAATGCTGCTGGTTGAAACCTATTCCAAAAAATAAAGTGGTTAAATGTAGGCAAATTGCAGCTATGAAACAACACACTGAAGGGGCGTTTGGTTCACAAAATCCTACATTCCTGATGACAATATAAAAAGCCGGAATTACATTCCCTCTATCGAGCAGGTAATCTTACATTCCGAACAGAGCTAAAATTCAGTAATATAGGGGAAATCTCAATAATACCTCTTCCTTGAGTAAAGTATGATTCCAGGGTAATCTCAATACATTCGTGGAGCATATATAAGTTTAATTTGCATGCTAATGATGGATAAAATTGTTTCAACTTCTTTCCTTATACATGTTAAAAAAAAAAAAAAAGAAGAAGCAAATTCTATAACAAGGACAGGTGAATGTAATATATCCGATTAGTGCTAAGTAATCTTACATTTGGATAATTCCCTTACTAAAGGTAAGCTTCCATTCCTTGAACCAAACGCCCCTTATGGTTTTGTTTTAAGATAATTTGACATGCTCAAAACTACATTCTACAATGGTATCTAATGTTCACTTTTCAATCCTAGTTCACATTTCCCATCAACCAGAGATTTGTCAGTCATTCACGAAAGCAATCTAATTACCGGGATGGCTTTGTGTTGATGGGCCAAACGAGTACTTTCAGGGTGAAGTAGACAGCAACCTTCCAAGACTCTAAGCGCAAGAGCAACTTCTGAATCCGTGGAAGGACTTTTAACCTTCATTGGCTCCACGCTGAATATGTGATCCAAGCTTCCCAACTTTTCATCCTCTGTTTCTTTAAAGGAATGCTCAAACAACAGCGGAACCACTGCCATCAAGAGACTCATAATTCACACATAAAAAAAATAAGAGAATAAAAACCGACAGATTCTTTAGAGAAAAATAAAAGATTTAAAGATCATGAACCTTGGAGGTCAGGGATGGACTGGGTTTGGGAAAAGAGAGTGATGGAGGAGTCAGACTGCGCTATGGATCGGAGGGATTTAAGGAGGAAACGAAGGCCACGGACTCGAAGGAAAGAGAACTCGGCGCGGACGTCGCGCAAGCCAGTGCGGAGAGCGAGGGTGACTTCTCTGTAGATTCGTTGCTTGTTGAGAGAGTTAACAAGTTCTTCAACCGCACTCGTTGCAGCAGCCGCGGCAGCCTCTGTTTCTGGGTCTCTTGGCAATGACGATGATGGAGATGGAGGTTCGTTTGACTCTGTTCTCTTGCTCCATAATGGTTCTTTCAAATTCATCTGTGTTTTTTCTTTTTTTTTCAACAAAAAAATGTTTTCTATTGAATTTGAAAATCTCTAAAACTTTCCTTCTGGTCCTGTTTGGTTTAGAGGAAAATTCGAGGAGGAAATTTTGAGGAGGAAAATAAATAATCTTTGTGTTCCGTTAAGAGTTAAAGACGGAAAAATATATCTTGCACGCTCTCACCCAAAAAGGAAATAAAAATGATCAAAAGAAAAAAGAAAAAAAAGGGAAACAAAACTATGTCGTTTAAGCTGATCGAAAACCTAATACATAAAGAGGGTGAAAGTACGTTAGAGAGTGGTTCAAATTACCGCTATCAAATATTACCAAAAAAATAATTATAGTTATCTAAGTATCATGCTACTTCGGCTAAAATCTAAATCTGAAAATTGGACTTGAATATTGTTAATGCAAATATTAGATAAGACGGAGGCTGTGATGTTATTAATTGATTCACTCTGTTTAAGATGAGGCGACAAGTTGATTGTTCTAGCGGTGAATCATGAAGGGAGTAAGCTCTCTCATGGAGAGTTATGGAGAAAGATGAAAAATAGATAAGCTTGGAGAAGAAGACCTTTTGTTGTTTCATTGTCTCCTTTTTATCTTAAGGCCTTGGTAATGATAGCCTAGTATATTTAGATTGTCATAGGATTACAAGGGATAAGACCCGTGGGTCCCTTGACATATTTTATATATATAATGTTTTATATTCATAACAATTGCCTTCCAATTGAGGTAGAGGTTATAAAGTAACATTTATCCAAGACAAAAGTATGAGCAAAGCCTCAGTGTTGTATGTTACACACATTTTTATGAACGGTTTCAATTTCTCATACTAATAAAGGGGTTACCAATTTTGTACCGACAACCAGTTATAAGACTGCTTAAATATGAGTGAGGCATTGGTCGACATATATTGCTTGCGCAAATTAAAATTAAAATATAAATATGTGCATATTTTTATTAAATAGGTGAAGGGTTGGCGATGAGTGTCAATTATCAAATTACACATATTCGATACTATTGAAAGTGTATGAATATACTAATCGAGCAATATCCACTTTGGGGTGTCTGCTTTGTAACTTTACAAAATTAAGTTAAGTGCCTTATGAGAGTCTAGAAGTAGTTATATTAAACTTAGCGATCAATTTCCTCTCGGTGTCTACTTTATAACTTTGTTGAATTTATTTAAGTGCCTTAAGAGACTAGAAGCAGTTCTTCTATTAAATTAGCAAGCAATCTCCTCTTGAGGTGTTTGCTTTGTAACTATGCAAAATAAAGCTAAGTGCCTTATGAGGCTATAAGTGGTTCTTCTATTAAACTTAGTGAGAAGTCTCCTCTTGGGGTGTTTACCTTATAACTTTGCAAAATGACATGTCGTAATTTGATACGTCAAATTAGGCTCTCCTCAACACTCAATGAGCTTATTCTCAAGCAATTTACAAGTCATTTACATACTTTTGTTGACTTTTAATCTTTATCATTAATAATAATCTTTTTTAGTTTTACCCCTTTTAAGACCAAAATTGGCAAAATGGTGTCACGGGGAACCTAACGATGTGTTTGAGTTAGTGTAGGGAGACGACAATGGCCCAACCTTGAGGAAACAACATTCAACGTAGGTATTGTGACATTGATGCTATGGATGTTACAAAGTCAAGTCCCTTTGCCTTGAGGGTACAAGACTTCTTAACTTTAGTTGTGTTTACTTTCCAAAGCATAAAAATCTTAACTTTAGTTGTGTTTCCACCTCCATTATTATTTCCATCATCTTCTTCAAAGCATCCATCAAGAAATTCCTAAGCTTCCTCTAACCTTTCTTTTGTCTTTATTTTAATGAACTATTTAAGCATGTGTTTGACTATTATTTGCAAGATGATAATGAGTGGTAACTAAATTTATGGTGGTTGGTTGATGGAAATGTCACTTGACTAGTTTTTGGTACAGAGACTAAATTGTAAAAATTAGACTAAATGGAATAAAGTTCAAAACTTAGAATTGACGACTTTAGGTGAATATTTAGGTAGGTGATGTTGGATCTGGTGCCATAAGTGTAGTGTATTCTTTTTTAAACCTGTAATTTTTTCGAACAGATTGGTTAATAAAATAAATTATATAAGGGCTTCATCACAATGAGTCGTAAAAGTGCCGCCCCAAACATATTTTTCTTCATCATCTTTACCATTCTTCACTGCCACTGCCTCAAAACCCATGTTTCTTTAATTTTTCTTTAGTTATTGGACTTTAGTCTTCCGTTCTTATCTATTTGCTTGCCATTCTCGGATTGAAACAGCCCATTATTTAGTGCTTCAACCCTCTTTAGCAAATTTACCCACGGTGGTTGACGTGGAATCACAGTAACGCTAATGCGACAACAGCAACAAATATCCGGTGATATAATGATCTTCTCTAAATTTAAATGTATATTAGCATTGAATTTTTATTTTAATAAATAGATTGGCGAACTGGGAAATTTATTTGCATCAATAGTATTGGGTTTATTAGCTGTTGAAGTTGGAATATAGTTAAGCATGCCTCCTCACAAATGACCTACGTCTCGTTGAATCGAGGAACATGATGTTCCCATGAACCAAGGAGATGATTTGTCTCCACCGACGCCGTTACCTGAGCTGGCTTTTGTGGATAAACCACGAATTCTTGAACGTGGCTTCAATTTTGCCACTCAAATTTTCACGATCCTATAATTACAAAGATTGATCGCTTACGGTGGAACACTTTTTTCCGGCATCCTCAGAAACCAACCGTTATATCGATTGTCTAGGAATTCTATGTGAATTTTTGGAAAGCACGAGACAATAAAGTCTCTATGAAAGGCATGTACGTAGATGCCTCTCCTGTTGCAGTCGATGGATTTTTTATATTGATTCTATATTATCTATGAAAACTGTAATGCCCCCACGCCCGAAACCGTCGCCGGAGTCGAGTATGAGGTGTTACTAAGCTTAATTTAACATTTTTAGAACTTTGGATTATTTGTTTCTACATTCACAGCTTTTAAGCTACTTGCGTCACAGTCACAAGAAAAATCATATCTCGAGTTACGAAACTCGAAATCAAGATCCATAAATTTTCCCTGAATCTAGACTTATATACCTATCTACTAATTTTTTTATAAAATTTTTGGTGGGGCCAATTAGTACAGTTTATTAGTTAAAGTTACCCCTGTTTCAGGACTTGACTGGTCTGACCTCTGTTTACTACGAACCACATTTCTCTCTTTACAAAATTCATATGACTATGAGGTTTGTTTCTCCTAAAACTAGACTCAATAAGGATTATGAGGATATAAAATACACCACATAATTATATCTTCACAATTTATGGTGAATTTCTAAAGTAGGAACAGGGGATTCAGAAACTGCTATGACCCTGTTTCACTAAAATTCAAATATCTTCTAACATATAATTCTTTTACCTGTTTCATTTGTTTCATGTGAAACTAGACATAATAAGCTTCAACTTGATATGTAGTCCATCACCAAATTCAATTGCTATGATTTTTAGTAAATTTTCAAACTCATGTCAGTGTTGCTGCAGTATTCTGTTTATGGCAAATTTCATCCCTCTTATGAGTTTTTATGCACTAAGTATCTTAATAATTTTCCTTATCATCAAACATAATCTAAACTTACCATTTTTATAATTTATCATTATCAAATATTTTCTCAACCATTCTGTCACCATATCATAAAATCATTTACACAAAATAAGTATATTGCTATACATGCCATACTTAAATTTACAAGCCATTTACCAAAAATCTTCCGGATAGTGTGACTGAGCCTTCGACCCACGACTCCTGAACTGGCTTGTCCAAAACTACAATGAGTAAGAAGGAGGGAGTAAGCATAAATGCTTAGTAAGTTCATATGTAAATAATAAATAACATAACAAACAATAAAACTAATCAACATTAGCATATATCATCAACACACTTATCACATTTTTTAATCATTTTTCATCATCTTATTACCTTATCGTGGTTGTAATCAACACTCAACCCGAGGGTTAAATACATACCTGTCCAAAATATCCATTTCTCATCACTTACCAATACGTCTCTTTTCATCTCGAGTATTCCTCCATTTGAGTAAAACTTTACCCGTTGAACACATCGGAATATAATTCGGATACATGGATAATTTGCATATAAGTGCCACATATTCAATCAAGCAATCATGTAACCCGCCCATAAGCGAACTCGGACTCAACTCAACGAGCTCGGGCGTTCGCATCCATAAGTGAACTCGGAATCAACTCAACGAGTTCGGATGCCTAGTTACATCTCACGAACTCGGACTCAACTCAACGAGTTCGGATGCTCAACCATCCTAGTGACATGTCACTTGTATCCTAATTTATTCCTAAGGTTCAAACGGGCTTTTTCCTAGAAACACTTATCCTTGCCGTCTTCCGTAGAATGCCGAAATCAATACTCAGTAACAATTATATTTAACAAGTAGCTCACATAATTTACATATTATTTGAAATTAACCACAAAGCATACATTTCATAATAAAATTCAGCATAACATAAAATTAACATCAATAACTTAAAAATAACCATTATGCTACATTATTTACACATGAACTTACCTTGGTACCAAAATACAAGGATTTTGCAATCTAGTCCACAATCTTTTCTTTTCCTCGATTGAGGTCGATTCCACGTCTTTCTTGATTATGGAGCTTGGAAGCTTGAAACAAACCCTAGCTATGGAGAACCCTTGAAATTTCGGCCTAATGAAGAAGATGGACAAAAATTAGCTTTTAATTTTGTTTTTAATTCATTTTAATAACTAAATGACCAAAATACCCTTACTACTAAACTTTCCAAAATTTCCTTCCATGTCCTAAATTTGTCCATGAACTTAAAATTGGTCAAATTGCTATTTAAGACCTCCTCATTAATATTCCAAAACAATTTCTTACTAAAAACTTCTGGAATGCAAGTTTTGTAACTTATTCGATTTAGTCCCTACTTTCAATTTAAGCACTTTAGGCATAGAATTTCATCACGAAATTTTCACACAATCATGCAATCATATCATAATCATCAAAATAATTATAAAATAATTATTTCTATCTCAGATTTGTGGTCACGAAACCACTATTCTGATTAGGCCCTAACTCGGGATATTACAAAAACCATGAGGAACTAATCCCTCTATGGAGGATTAGCGAGTGAAGGTATGATCTATTGACTATTTTGTAGGGTTACTCAATGGATCAGCTGTTTGGGAAAGAAAGAACGTGAAACAAACCCTAGGCCTGACAATCCCAAGAAGTCATCAAGGTGGGAATTAACCCAAAATTAGTATGGCCCATCCGTGAACACCTTTACCCCAAGCTAGTCTGGACTGTGAGGTCGGAAGATAAATAGTCCTTACTGAATTGTTATGTTAGTGGAAGATCGAAAGATCCTGCTGGGGTAGCAACTAGTTTATTAATGAGGAACATGAAACGACAATTGATGGGGATTACCGAAGTGAGCTAATGACCCATAATTAAGATTTGATTCATTCTCCTTTTCTATCTCTTGAAGTTTATTTCTTTTATTATATTTTTTTATTATTATAAAAACCCTAAAAACCCTATATTTTATGTTTTCATACTATAACTAATTTAAAGTACTAATTAGATCTTTTAGTGTTTAGGTTAGAATTGATTTGACACTCACCTCCTTCTCGGAGTACTCACCTAATTCATTGTAAAACTATATTAAAACTTGACCCGTATACTTGAGAATACAGCTTCTTATTTCTATATTTTATTACAGTATTCACACTCGAAACATTAGTATGTTTGGAGGGGGTTAGAGGTTGATAGGGTATCCGTATGTCTAGGAAGAGACCAAAAGGGTGACTTAGGTGGTAATCCTCAATGAAGATGAGACCAAGAGGATATTCTTAGCTAAGGGTGATAAATAACTCAATCGAGGGTAATTAGCGACTTAATTGATAATTAGTGATTTAATCGAAAATAGGCCGGGAACTCATATCGTTGACACTAGGAACATGAAATTCTATTAAGTTATTTTAGACTCCTTAAATTAATTAGGTTATTTTAATTTAATTAGTTTAATTCATATTTTAATTTTAGATTCACACTACTAATTTGTAAATCAATTGGATTAGTAATTATTTTCAGTAATTAATTTAATAATAAATTTCTCTTCTGCAATCCCTTGGGTATGATCCTCAGAATACTTATCGGTGTTCTGTTGTAACACAAAACTATATTATAATTTGATCTATTCGCGTGTAGATACCGTACTTAATTTATATATATATTTATTTGCACAATTTTAATGCTAAATGTTTGCACATTTGGAGCCCGTCAACACGTCAGATCAAATCGTTCGAAGCTCCACTATCCTATCATCAAATTGGTAGCTTTTGGATCACTTTGGGTTTTGGGATTGTGGCATGTATATAGGGATTAAATGTTAATAAAGTGGTCACTATCTTGATCATTTGGTATGTTGGATATTTTTGGCAAATATTAAGTTGTTGAAAAGTTGGTATTTACTGAATGGTGTATGAGTTAGCTAAGGTTTGATGTGGTTTAATTAATGATTTTAAACTTGAATATGTCATTAGATATGCTAAAAGTTGAGTTTTGAAGAAATGTTAAGTTAAATGAATAGATGTGCATCTATGCATAAGTGTTTTAAATGGAAATGAAATGACATGATTCAATATGACTTGACTTAGGTAAAGATTGACAATTGAATGATTTTATTTGGACTGGTATTTGGTGGAATGTATGGAATTGAATAATTAGTAATATATTGAACCTATGTTGAAATGGTTGAATGTAAATAGTTAAATGACTTGGTTTGACATGAAATGTTACGTGTTTTGGTATGTTTTGGTTCAACTGAGTTTGGTATTTGGTGTAAAAGCTGGTTTGTTTGTTTGTTTGGAAACATGAAATAGGTACCAAATGACCCAAATATAGGGTCCTCATCTTGAAAAGCATCTTTCCTCATCACAACATTGGTCGATAGTAAGTGACGTCGTGATGTCGTGGTGTGACATATTGTTTTGGTGATCTCTCAAGATGGAATTGATGATGTTATGACATCATCCCTGAACTTTTAAAACCTTACAATTTGACCCTATTTTGTGCTTGGGCTAATATAAAAGCTTTTGTAAGCTCAATTAAGACTTGAATTTGATTATTTATCATGAATTGAATGTATTTGGCATTAGATTACAAAAGTAAAAGATTAATTACCGTAAATTTGACTATAATTGTTTATTTGTTGTAATTTGATGTCAAATTAAGCTCCCTAGTACACTTAAAGAGCTTGTTTTCGAGCAATTGATATGTCTCTTTCATGCTTTTACATAGTTTTAGTTCTTTCCACAAATAAGTGATTAGTGTTTATTTTATGCTATTGTGAGACCCAATATGACCAATTGGTGTCTGGGGCATCTAACGAGGTTGGTGGATGATGTAGGGAGCCCATGGTGGCCCAAATGGAGCTAGAACATCATTGAAGAGGGTATCACAATATCGAAGCCTTAAAGTCCTGATAGCCTTGATCGTGTTGAAATAAGGAAGCTTAAGCAACCAATAGTGGTACCATGGTAGTGGACCATAGGGTATTGCGATACCCAAGACTCTCAAGGACCCCCATTTCAATATTGGAGTTGTTATCGCGATACCAGGTCCTAAGTATCACGATATCACTAGTGAGGGAGAGAAAAACCAACCATAGGGGCAGTCCTTGTCTTGCATGTCCCCTAACTAAAACTAGACATTTAGGGGCAATTTGGTTAATATTTTTGTACGTGAACTCTGTTGAAATAGGCCAAATTGGCTAAAGCAAAGGACACACTTCACATTTTTAAATTTTTAGGATTATTTTGTTCATCTTGTAGGGTTTTGTTTTCTTTTCCATAGTCTAAGGTTCGTTTCTTTCTTATTTTTATAGTGTTTCTTACTTTCTTAACACTCTACCTGAATGATAACTCTTGAAAAGAGTTATATTTCATGCCTTTAGACTTAGTTAATTGCCTATACTTAAGTGATTTTAGTTGCATTTTAGGATATGGCATTATTATTTTTAAAGCATTGCATTAAAGAGCTTGGATCGTGCTTAGGTGCTATTACATGTTGCTTTCAATTGGCCGTTGGAAGGACTTGTTTGGTGGTTGATTGGCAGGTCCAACATGTAGGAGAAGAAGTAGAGGATTGAAGGTTTGACATGACAAATTTTGGGTAGTTTGCCAACACAAATGCTATGGCAATACCTAGAAGATGCCTAGTTAGCACTTAATGCATACCATTCTCAGTCCTAGATGTACTTGTACCAAAAAAATCCACCTGGAAAAGAGAAAAATGATTATGGGCTGATGGACTTACCCAGAAGGTCAAACCTATAAAAGCCAAAAAGGGAACCCTAAAAAGGAAGTTTTTTCGAATAAAAGAAAAAGAGGAGCAGCTTTTGACAGGAAAGGAGGGAAGGACTAGGAAGGAAGGTGGCTGAAGAAGGAAAAGATGACTGCATCATCTTTGGCAATTGTAAGACATTGTGTTGCCGGTGTTGAGAGCTAAATAGGCAAAAGCCAACATGTCGAAATTTCTTCTTTGATTCTTATCACATTTCCTTTAGAACCTAATTGTAAAAGATAATGTTGATTACTAAATTAAACTTGAACTCGATTTATCCAACTATGAACTAAATCTCTTAGCCTTGGGATTACTTGGCTGAACCCTTTAATTTCTATTAATGTTCACAATTTAAATTGGAATTATTCTGCTATTTTATTTAATGGTAATTCATGTTTATTACAGGATGTGTATTGATGAATATGTAGCAAGTTATTAAGATAACTTAATGCCGACACGGTTAGGTTATTTGGATAAACATTGGATAATATGAGTTAATGAAAAAATATTTATTCGTAGCAACCTCTAGACATAGAGCCTTGCCTCATTCGAAAGAGCATAGACAATATAAGTGGTACCCAAACTTAAGTCTATAAACATATAGTATATTACGGAAGCTAGCCTAAGGTTTGCTCTCAAGAGAAGCAAACTACTATAGAAACCTATCGAGCAGTAGAATGTTCAAGATTTTCCTGTGGCATTAATAGTTAGAGAAGGTAGATGCATCAGTAATCCCAGCTATCCTAATCAACATTGCAATTACTTAATCTTCTTTGCTATAGTTATTTGGTCGTGACATTCTTGTTTTGTTTACTTGTTTTGTGTTCCACATTTTATACATCATCATTCTCTCATTTTTCCACCACATTCTGTAACACCCTGATTTTGGGCCTAGTCGGAACAGTGATTTCGGGACCACAAATCCGATGATGAAAATTTTATTTTTTATTATATTTTTATGGTCTACGATTTCACGGGATAATTTTCTAAAAAAATTTCGTTTGAAAATTTTGACGTTCGGGCACTTAATTTAGTCAAAAGGACTAAATCGTAAAAAGTGCAAAAGTTGAGTCCTACATACTAGAGGTGTCCAATTGTTATGAAATTTTAAATTGAGGGTCCTTAAATGGTAATTAGACCATTGGTTAATTGCTGGACAAAAATAGACATGAAATGGGTGTAATAAAATACTTTTAAGTTAGGGGTATGTTGGTAAACTAATAATTAAAAGAATTAAAAAAGGGAAATAAGCCAAATTAGCTATCACCTTCTTCATTCAACCGTTTCTACCGGAAGCAGCCATGGTTAAGGTTTGTTCAAACTCCCAAGCTCGATTGTAAGTGCTCCCTAGCCCCGTTTTTAAAGTTCTTTACATTTTTGAAATCCCGGTAACTTGGTTAAGCTTATTCTAGCAATAATTTAACCTAGGGTTTATATTTGGAAAAATAACAATAGGTGAAATGTGTTTATTTTGATGTTTTATGGTAGAATATGAAGCTTGAAATTGTGTTAAACAACCTTTACTAAGCGATTTTACGTGAAAACGAGTAAAACGACATAATCGGTAAAAATACCTAATGTTCATAAGTACATGCTAGAGTGGGAATTTGAGGTTTCTATAGAAGGGAAAAATGATTAGCATGTAATAAAACATAAGGAAATAGGATGAAGTTTAATTTACGAGCCTAGAGGAAAAAATGTAATTTTGACAAAGTTCAGGGAAAAATTGTAATTTTGCCAAAATATGATTTTGGGTTAATTTGAATAATGTGAGTCCTAATTAGGCTATATTTGAAATGATAGATCAAGGAAAAATCGAAGTTTGGGCTAAAATCGAAAAATATCAGGTTGTGGACAAAATAGTAAAAATGACCATTTTCGTATACGAGGTAAGTTCATATGATTTTTAATAATTCGATGTGTAATTTAATGTTATTGCCTTGATATTAAATGAGATGTAAGTTCATGTGTGAATGTAGTAACAGAATTTTCATTTTAAGTAATTTAATGTTATTTATATGATATGACGATTATTATCATGAAATATTATGCTTTGTGGATTATTATTTAGTAATATGCAAATTATGTGAGCTACTTGATAAATATGAAATGCTACCAAGAATCGGTTCCGACATTCCGTGCAAGACAGCAAAGATGTGTGATTGAGGAAAATCCCGTTTGAACCTTGGGAATAGATTAGGATACAAGTGACATGTCACTAGGATATTTGAGTTCTGAACTCGTTGAGTTGAGTCCGAGTTCGTGAGATGTAACTAGGCATCCAAACTCGTTGAGTTGAGTCAGAGTTCACTTATGGATGCACACACCCGAGTTCGTTGAGTTGAGTCCGAGTTCACTTATGGATGGGTTACATGGTAGCTTGGCTACACATATATTCCGCAGGCTATTGAGTTTGTCTAGCTATGGGAATGACACTTATGTGCATGCATTCTGTGTATTCGATTATATTCTGAGTGTTCAAAGGGTAATTTGGCGAAGTATTCGTTGATGATCCCAATGAGATAAGCCATTGGTGAGTATGTCTTTGAGTTATGTTACAAGTTGTATAGGTATGTACACTAAACTTATGTGTGATGCCTTGACATGTGCTGATCTATGATGTATATAGTATTTGGTGAATATTATGAAAATGACATGATTTGGAATAAGTCCTTGCTACTTGATGACATTGAGATTATGGATTTATGCTTATGAAGCATAACTATGTGTTCTTACCATTATGAATGAAATGATATTGTATGGATTTGGTGAATAATTGTAATGAATGAGTAAATTTAGCCTTGGCAGTTTTGGGTTACTGTAGTGGTGCAAATTTGGAAATTCACCATAAATTGTGGAAATTGAATTAGGGGCTGAATAAAATATGAGGTTAAATCCCAATGAGTCTAGTTGCACATAGAAGAAACAGTATATGTAATCGAAATTTATATTTTGAGATATTTAAATTGTTGTGAGACAGAGTTTGAATGACTTCGTGATCCCTTGTTTCAATTTGAGAAAATCATTAAAAATGATATAAAAATAATTATGGGTTGTAATTTATATTATTAAAATCCTTAATGAGGCTATTATCTAGAAAGATAGATGAGAGCATTATCAGGATTTTGTACTATGAGAAAAATAATTTTTAGTAAATAGAGAATAGAACTATTGGACAGCAAAATAGGGGAAACTTTAATGAATAAACTGTACTAATTGGCTAAACCAAAAATTTTGGAAATTTTATGGGAGAAAGGTATATGAGTCTAGTTTCAATGAAATTTAAAAAAACTTAATTTGGAGTCTTGTAGCTCCATATATAAATGAATTAGTAACTGTAATTCGGTAAAATAGCTTAATCTGAACAAGAGTAAACTGTACAGTTATGATGTTTTACCTTAAAAAAAACATGTGGGTAATTGCTTATTGACTTCATATGGACTTATTAAGCGTAAAGCTTACCCCTCCTCTCTACTTCTTCAATTTTGGCAGGTCGGCTCGAGGTTGGAGATCGTCGGAGGCAAAATCACACTATTAAGCTATCATTTTTGAGAGAATTAATTCAAATATTAGAAATATCAAGTGAGTGGCATGTATAGGAAGTTGATTTGTGATATGTATTATTATTATGACTTTGACCATATGTATCGGTCTGCATTGAGTCATTGTATATGATCATGAGATGTGGTCCTTATCTATTATGGTTTGTAAGTTTAATTTATCATGCCATGTCCTATGTTTTGATGTGATGATATAGTTAGCTTTGTTTATTATGCAAGATTGGTAATACATCAGGTAAGTTAAATGCAGGCCGGTGGATCATGAATTAAATGAAAATGATTAATGTTGCCTTGAATATGGATGTTTAATAGACAAATTGGTAACTACATTATGATGGTATAAAATGAGAGTAAGATTTAGCATGTCTAGTTCTAGTTAGTGTAAGAATGTATATTATATACAAGATGGTAAGCAAATATGCTTAAAGTGAATCACATGTTTTTGCATGATTATGAATGTGTAAGTGCTCATTTATGTCACATTATATGTCTTTAAACATGAGTCTATGCATGTGTTCGAAAAGTTTTGAATTAAATGAAATTTTATGGCCCGGTTTTCATTTATGTGTATGGTTAAGTCTAGTAATGCCTCGTACCCTGTTCCGACCTTGGATATGGGTAAGGGGTGTTACATTTGGTGGTATCAGAGCTATAGTTTAATCGATTCTTGGACTAACCTAGCATGTGTAAAAGTCTAGTCATACATGCCACGGATCCGTGATAGTGTAATGTCTCCCGATGCGTAAGAGCATCGTCTTATTTAGACAAAGGTACTCTCCAACCGAGTTGCACCGACCATGTTCAAGGTGATTGAAGGTATTTGAGTAAAATTATGATTATGATAAGTTTCGGTTCAGAAAAGTATGAATAAAAGTTATGATATATATATGTGATAACACGTGATATAAAAGTTTATGTTGTGATAAATATCTATATTTGCTTAATGTTCATATGATGTAGTGCACCTAGCTTACTTGACAAGTTGAATGGGATAAATAAAAATTCGTAGAGGTATGAGTAAGGGTTCATAATATCATGATACGAATGAAGATGTCATTGTCTTGATTGGACATTGAATGTTGATGAATGTTAATGATATTTTTATGAGATAAAGAATTATAACGAAATGAACTTATCTATGTTAAATTGTTTGGACTGAATTATATGATTGTAATGATATGTATATGATGATACACGAAGTGAAAGTTATGATTGTGATGCAAATATTCATGTTTGTTTGGCCCTTATGTGATGTCATGAGCATGATTTATTTGATTAAATGAATGGATAAGTAAAGCTATCCAGAAAACATAAGATGCATGCATAAGTATACTTGTCTAAATGGGATAATTGGAAAATTGGTGTAAACCAATATGAATGTTGCGTTGCCTAAAATGAATGACATGATTTTGACGATGTTGCTATGATGATGAAAGTTGTGTCATGTGTATATGTATAAGAAAGTCGAGTCAGAGGCCCTACAACCCCTCCCCTTATCGAAGTGGTGCTTATAATGGAATTTCATGAGATTTGTACTGAATAAGTTCCCGGTTGAAAAACCAAAGAGTTCAATGATAGAATAATTATAAGTATGATTAGAGATTGAGAATGAGTTGATAAGTAAAGTCAGAGCTAGAAAAGTATCAGGTCGACATAAAGATTATTAGAGTTATGCATTGTCCCAGTTAGAGAATGAATTTACTTTGGTAAATTGAATTACTCAGGTACAAGGTCGAGAAAAGTGTAAATCAAATTTTATTCAGAACTGGTCTTCTTTAGTGAAAGGTCTAACATGAAATTTGTAATGGCTGAACTAGTTGTGGGAAATGATATTTCAAATGTGTAATATCTGGGTGTGACAGTTACAGCTGAACAGATTTAACAGTTTCTTCTGAGATGTTCTATGTATTTATTCGTTCTCAGAAAAATTTCTATGGCTGTTGATCATTTGAAGAAATTCTTGTTATATGGGAATGTTTTCTAATCCTGGTGTTAGATAGAAGCATTGGTAGTCTGACTGGTTTTATAATTTGTATTACTGTATTTCCTCGGGCATTTTATTACATTTCGTCTGATAAGAATTGATGAGAGGATATGTATGATATTATGATATTGTTTCTTCTACTTGATGCTCCATTTGATATATATGTATGGGAAGATACATTGTTCTTGTTATATTTGAGTCCAGTGGGATTAAATGATGTTTTCTTCTGGACTTCTTTTCTCTGAGGAATTTTCGAGATCTTCCATATTTTCCTATGAGTTTGGTTTTCGATTTTCCGGCATAGTATCGTATCTTGGATTTCTTTATTCGGTTTTCTTGTTATCTTTATTCCATAATTTGCCAATTATGACTTATGTTCGAAGTGCGTTCTTCAGCTCGTGATAATCATGACAAGCATGACTATACTTCCGATTTGATCTTGGTAATGTGGTGATTTTAGTATTGGAATTTCTCAAATTTCTGTGTAAGGATTTGACAACAGTAAAGGCATAAGTGATAAAAGCGCGAGTTTCAATCGGTATGGTGGATTACTTCTCTCAAGTAAGTCAATTATAATTAATGACTTCAATTGAGATATTTTGGTTACTTGAGCTAATACAATTGAGATGGTTTTGATTAGCGTAAGGAATGAATAGAAAATGACTACATGATGAATTGTTTAGTGACTAGAAGAAATGATTACTTGAAATGTCATTCAACGGTGCTTAGATCGGCTCAAGTGTTTAATCTGTGTGAATTATTTATTTGAAAGATTTCATATGACAATTATGTCAGGATCATTTTTCCCAAGTCTGACAATAGAATTTCATTTCTTTACGGGTAAAAGGCAAATAGTCTGAACGAGAAGTGTATATCTTTTAGAAAATTTTGATATGAGTTGAAGCTACTAAAAATGATAAAGTTTTCATCTTGCGAAAGCTGAAAATTTTATTACATATTAGCAAGGTTTGGACAAATGAGAATATTGCTAACCAAACCGTCTGAACTGGACTAGTCTGCATTGAGTAAAGATTTCCTAATTTTCAGTAATGCACTGTTGTATGAACGGTGATGTGTTTCAAGAAAATAAGGTAATGTGATAGTTTGGAGCATTTGATGTCACAGAAAATTTGAGTTGTTGATGGGGTTAAATCCGAGCATCAGGATCTACCAGAATTATCTTTGCTAGTATTGATATTAGGATGAGAATGAGAAGGATTATTTTCGAGGCTATATCAGAATTATTTTCGTAACGGAAAGAAGAAAATGTGATAGTGAGTAGTAAACTAAAAGAGTACAGTAAGGATCGACTTCTGATGTTGAATTTCAGATTGGATCTGATTCATGGTATTATTATTCCGAGGCTTATACAGAAAGAATTGTACGAAGCTCACAGTGAAAATTTGCCTATTCATTCAGAGAGTAATGACGTGTACTGTAATTTGATTTAGATGTTATTGGATTGTGATTTATCGATGATGAAAATCAGTATGTTTATTTCGAAAGAATGCAGGTCCCTTTGATTGTTGGATTTCTTGGAATTCTAGTCTCCATAAACCAAATTGAGATCTGGGTTTTATGTTATGATATCATCGGAAACTGAGAAGCCTTTGAAAATTTAAGAACAATTGGGAGTTGAGTCCGTAAGCTTTCAAATCATATGAGAAATTAAAGAGATGTATTGGAGACCGCTTAAGCGAAGGTACTTTGGTATCAAGTATGAGATTGAGGAATTTAAGTGAAGACCACTTTCCCGGTAAGATTTTCGGGGACGAAAATCCTTAAAGGGGGGAGAGTTGTAACACCATGATTTTGGGCCTAGTCGGAACAGTGGTTTCGGGACCACAAATCCGACGATAAAAATTTTGTTTTTTATTATATTTTTATGGTCTACGATTTCACGGAATAATTTTGTAAAAAAATTTCGTTTTAAAATTTTGACGTTCGGGCACTTAATTTAGTCAAAAGGACTAAATCGTAAAAAGTGCAAAAGTTGAGTTTTACATACTAGAGGTGTCCAATTGTTATGAAATTTTAAATTGCGGGTCCTTAAATGGTAATTAGACCATTGGTTAATTGCTGGACAAAAATTAGACATGAAATGGGTGTAATAAAATATTTTTCAGTTAGGGGTATTTTGGTAAACTAATAATTAAAAGAATTAAAAAAGGGAAAGAAGCCAAATTAGCTATCATCTTCTTCATTCAACCGTTTCTACCGGTAGCATCCATGGTTAAGGTTTGTTCAAACTCCCAAGCTCGATTGTAAGTGCTCCCTAGCCCCATTTTTAAAGTTCTTTACATTTTTGAAATCCTGGTAACTTGGTTAAGCTTATTCTAGCAATAATTTAACCTAGGGTTTATATTTGGAAAAATACCAATAGGTGAAATGTGTTTATTTTGATGTTTTATGGTAGAATATGAAGCTTGAAATTATGTTAAACAACTTTTATTAAGCGATTTTACGTGAAAATAAGTAAAACGACATAATCGGTAAAAATACCTAATGTTCATAAGTACATGTTAGAGTGGAATTTGAGGTTGCTATAGAAGGGAAAAATGATCAGCATGTCATAAAACATAAGGAAATAGGATGAAGTTTAATTTACGAGCCTAGGGGAAAATGTAATTTTGACAAAATTTAGGGGCAAAATTGTAATTTTGCAAAAATATGATTTTGGGTTAATTTGAATAATGTGAGTCCTAATTAGGCAATATTTGAAATGATAGATCAAGGAAAAATCAAAATTCAGGCTAAAATAAAAAAATATCAGGTTGTGGACAAAATGGTAAAAATGACCATTTTTGCATCCGAGGTAAGTTCATATGATTTTTAATAATGCAATGTGTAATTAGTGTTATTTCCTTGATATTAAATGAGATGTAAGTTCATGTCTAAATGTAGTAACATAATTGTCATTTTAAGTAATTTAATGCTATTTATATGATATGATGATTATTATCATGAAATATTATGCTTTGTGGATTATTATTTAGTAATATGCAAATTATGTGAGCTATTTGATAAATATGAAATGCTACCAAGTATCGGTTCCGACATTCCGTGGAAGACAGCAAAGATGTGTGATTGAGGAAAATCCTGTTTGAACCTTGGGAATAGATTAAGATACAAGTGACATGTCACTAGGATATTTGAGTTCCGAACTCGTTGAGTTGAGTCCGAGTTCGTGAGATGTAACTAGGCATCCAAACCCGTTGAGTTGAGTTTGAGTTCACTTATGGATGCGCAAACCCGAGCTCGTTGAGTTGAGTCTGAGTTCACTTATGGGTGGGTTACATGGTAGCTTGGCTACACATATATTCGGCAGGCTATGAGTTTGTCTAGCTGTGGGCATGGCACTAATGTGCATGCATTCTGTGTATCTGATTATATTCCGAGTGTTCAACGGGTAATTTGGCAAAGTATTCATTGATGATCCCAATGAGATAAGCCATTGGTGAGTATGTCTTTGAGTTATGTTGCAAGTTGTACAGGTATGTACACTAAACTTATGTGTGATGCCTTGACATGTGATGATCTATGATGTATATAGTATTTGGTGAATATTATGAAAATGACATGATTTGGAATAAGTCCTTGATACTTGATGACATTGAGATTATGGATTTATGCTTATGAAACATAATTATGTGTTCTTACCATTATGAATGAAATGATATTGTATGGATTTGGTGAATAATAGTAATGAATGAGTAAATTTAGCCTTGGCAGTTTTGGGTTACTGTAGGGTGCAAATTTGGAAATTCACCATAAATTGTGGAAATTGAATTAGGGGTTGAATAAAATATGAGGTTAAATCTCAATGAGTCTAGTTTCACATAGACGAAACGATATATTCAATCGAAATTCATTTTATGAGATATTTAAATTGTTGTGAGACAGAGTCTGAATGACTTCGTGATCCCCCGTTTCGATTTGAGAAACTCATTAAAAATTTTATAAAAATAATTATGGGTTGTAATTTATATTATTAAAATCTTTAATGAGTCTGTTCTCTATAAAGATAGATAAGAAAATTATCAGAATTCTGTACTATGAGAAAAATAATATTTAGTGAAGAGAGGTCAGAACTATTGGATAACAAAACTGGGGAAACATTAATGAATAAAATGTACTAATTGGCTAAATCAAAAATTCTGAAAATTTTATGGGAGAAAGGTATATGAGTCTAGTTTCAAGGAAATTTAACAAAACTTAATTTGGAGTCTCGTAGCTCCAGATATAAATGAATTAGTAACTATAATTCGATAAAACAGCTTAACCTGAACAAGGGTAAATTGTACAATTATGATGTTTTACCTAAAAAAAACATGTGGGTAATTGCTTATTAACTTCATATGGACTTACTAAGCGTAAAGCTTACCCCTCCTCTCTACTTCTTCAGTTTTGGCAGGTCAGCTTGGGGTTGGAGATCGTCGGAGGCAAAATCACACTATTAAGCTATCATTTTTGGGCAAATTAATTCAAATATTAGAAATATCAAGTTAGTGGCATGTATAGGAAGTTGGTTTGTGATATGTATTATTATTATGGCTTTGACCATATGTATCGGTCTGCATTGAGTCATTGTATATGATCATGAGATGTGGTCCTTATCCATTATGGTTTGTAAGTTTAATTAATCATGCCATGTCCTATGTTTTGATGTGATGATATAGTTAGCTTTGTTTGTTATGCATGATTGGTAATACATTAGGTAAGTTAAATGCAGGCCAGTGGATCATGAATTAAATGGAATTGAGTAATGTTGCCTTGAATATTGATGTTTAATGGACAAATTGGTAACTACATTATGATGGTATAAAATGAGAGTAAGATTTAGCATGTCTAGTGCTAGTTAGTGTAAGAATGTATATTATATATAGGATGGTAAGCAAATATGTTTAAAGTGAATGACATGTTTTTGCATGATTATGGATGTGTAAGTGCTCATTTATGCCACATTATAAGTCTAAATATGAGTCTATGCATGTGTTCAAAAAGTTTTTAATTAAATGAAATTTTATGGCTCGATTTTCGTCTATGTGTATGGTTAAGTTTGGTAATGCCTCGTACCCTGTTCCGACCTTGGATACGGGTAAGCGGTGTTACACATTCTCACTATTATTTTTCTTCAATATTAATCCAGCCTAACTCTAATAACTTGACCAAAATATACTATTCTAATCCCTGGGGATTGACAGTTGGTTAAATTTGGTTTTGTTATTTTCTTTTCTTTTCTTAGTTTTAGCTATCTTTGTTATATTTAATTACTGCATGGTTGCCATCAGTGCATGAGTAAAAGCATTCCTGTTAACAAAGAGTATCCTTTTAACCCAAAGATTGAAAGAAATTTGTAAAGGAAAAGAAGGGAATTACGTAATATGGCTAGGGAAAGGAATGATCTTGGTCTGAATGATGCATTGAATCAAAATGGTCGGGATGTTGATCTTTGTATTCAATGTGTGATAGATGACTGAGATAACCTAATTCGGGAACATGTTGTTCCACTTTTGGATGATTTGAATCCAAGGATAATAAGACCACACATACAAGCTCAACAATTAGAGCTGAAACCGATAATGTTTCAGATGTTGCAAACAGTAGGGCAGTTTGGGGAATTTGCTACTGAAGATCCAAGACTACATTTAAGACTTTTTCTAGAAGTCCGTGACTCATTTAGACAATAGGGTGTTCCTGAAGATGCCTTGCGGCTTAAATTGTTCACATACTCTTTGATAGATCATGCAAGAGCGTGGATTAATGCTTTACCGTCAAGAACAGTGGCATCATGGATGACTTGTGCTAAAGATTTTTGCCATGGTATAATCTGCCAATGTAACACCTCTAACCCGTATCCGTCGCCAGAATAGGGTTACGAGGTATTATCGAATAATACACATACATTTAAGCATTAGTAATCAAAATCCATTCACCACATTCACATTGTCCCTTATAAGGCCCTATGAGACCTTAAAACATGCTTAGAAGAGGTTCGGAACTAAACTGATAACATTTACAAACTTTGGGTAACTTAGAAAATTTTCAAACATTAAAGGGTCACACGCCCGTGTGAACAAGCCATGTAAAAATAGGGCATACATACTGACTTGCACCACACGGCCGGAGACACGCCCATGTGCCTTGGCCGTGGGAAATCTGGAGGGGTTACTAACTTGGGTCACACGGTCGACCACACACCCATGTGCCACACATGGTCAGTAGACAGGCCCGTGTGTCTAGGCCGTGTCAAAGCTGTAGGGTATACTGACTTAGTTCTAAAGGGTACCCTAGGGGACACACGGCTGTGTACCAAGGCCATATGTCACACACGGTCGAGCCACATGCCCATATGCTCAGCCGTGTGCAGTGAAAATAGGCTTGGTAATAGCCACATTTCTCACCCTCCTCAAGCATACCTAAAGCACATCAAATTTGCACCATTCTATACATATATAGGCAACCAAAGCATGCTATTTCATACACATTTCATGCCATCTATCTTCAACTAGTTTAACTACTAAATTCCATATTTAAAACATACTAAATCATTATGCCAAAATCATAACAGCTTACATAAGTACCAAATGTATTTCCTTATCAACTTATCAACTATTTCATGTCACAAAACATACCATATCATCATTTTAAAATCAAACCACAATATACCAACTTCCAAGCAATAATACTCTAACTTACAACTAACCAAAAGAGCAACCATATAACCATACCAAACAAGCTTACACATAAGGCATTATATATATCACATATATCACTTATTAAACACATAATTTAAGCCAACTTAAATGGCCAAATACATACCAACATTTACAAGCCAAATCTTATGGCTCAAAATCATAACTCAAAACATATCAAGATAATACTAGCCTATAAATGCCATATACCATATATACAAAGCTCCAAAAGTACCAACGAGATGATCGATAGTGCGATGACGTTTCTCGACGATCCCCGAGTCTGAGCTAGCTTTGATAATCTATAAAATTATGAATAAATAAACACAGTAAGCTTTAAAAGCTTAGTAAGCCATATATAAATAAAGTCATCATATGAATATTTGCATATCAATTCAATTATGCTAAGCATAGCTAAACACATACAAGTTCACAAACCTTTCTCATTGAACACATTTCAATATCTTAATTGCATTCATCAAATACTTTCCCTTTTCAATACTTGTATGAATCTCGTACATACCTGAGTCACGTATCTCATCCACACATTCTTTCTCAACTTGACTTTGCCCAATGAACCATTCGAACTTGTTAAGGATACTCGAAAATCACATAAGCTCGCACAATGCCATATCCCAGATATGGTCTTACATGTTATCATATATCGATGCTACTGTCCCAAATAGGGTCTTACACGAAATCATAATACGATGCCAATGTCTCAGACATGGTCT
The DNA here is from genome assembly GCF_007990345.1 of Gossypium hirsutum. NCBI lineage: Eukaryota > Viridiplantae > Streptophyta > Magnoliopsida > Malvales > Malvaceae > Gossypium > Gossypium hirsutum. The sequence goes on from NC_053431.1 coordinate 68,826,595, forward strand.
TACACGTACTCACAATACAATGCAAATGCCTCAGGCATGGTCTTACATGTAACATGGTCTTACATGTAATCACATCTCAATAACCTAATGCCATGACATTTATATCCCATACTATTCCTAAGGTTCGTATGGAACTTTTGGATGTCGTAACACTATCAATTCTTGCTCGTTCAACATTTATAACAATTCAATGACAAATAAACACATATAATTCAATTTAAAGACAATTATTTGCATATGAACTTACCTCGTAGTCGAAATAGAGGGACGGAATCAACTATTCGATAACTTTCGAATTTCCTCGATCTAAATCTAATTTCTTTCGTTCTTGATTTATATATATTCAAAATTAATCCATTTAATCACCAAATCAATCAATTTCATCCACAAACACATATTTTAAGCCAATTTGTACTTTGGCCCTAAACTTTTACATTTATTACAATTTAGTCCTTATTTCATAAAATTACAAATTCATGAAATTTAAGGACAACCCATGCTAGCTGAATTTTGTATAGCTTCATAGTAGCCCATATTTACATTTATTTCACACTTTTAACCACAACATTTCATATTTTCTCAATTTAATCCCTCATTGACATTTTCATCAAAAATTACTTTACAAAACTTAGATATCTATCACTAAACTTTCATAATTCATCATCAAACATCCAAAAACACATGAATTCATCAATGGCAACTTTCAAAATCATCAACACTTTCAAATAATAGGGCATGGGCTAGCTAGTTCTCAAAGCAACGATCACAAAAACATAGAAATCATCAAAAATCGAGCAAAATACATACCTTAATTAATCCACACAAGTGCCGAATGGTTTAAGCATTCAAACCCTATTCTTTTATTTTATTTTCGGTTCAAAAAGATGAGAAATGATGAACCATTTTATTATGTTTTACTATATTTAACTTAATTATATAATTACCATTTTAACCTTAATTAAAACATTAACAAAACATTTAATGGTTGGCCATATATGTCAAATTCCACTAATCATGGTCTAATTACATCATAAGGACCTCATATTTAATAAACCATATCAAATAGCACTTTTAACTTAGAGCCTGCTCCTTTTGTATTTTACGCGATTTAGTCCTTTTCTCAAATTAACCACCTAAATGATAAAATTATTTCACGAAATTCTCACATATACATATTCACATGCTATAAACGCCAATAATAATATTAAAATAATTTTACAACCTCAGATTTATGGTTCTGAAACCACTATTCTAATTTAGCTAAAACCAGGCTGTTGCAGCAAAACATGAATGCCAAGTTTAGAAATGACATCACATCTTTTCGGCAATTAGAGGATGAAACGCTTTATGAAGCCTAGGAAAGATTTAAGGAATTGCTTAAAATATGTCCTATCCATGGTTTTCAATACGGCTGAATGCATAGACAAGGATGGTAGTTGATGCCCCTACAGATGGTACTTTGTTGGATAAATTATATAATGAAGCATATGAGATTTTAGAATGATTGCCAACAATGATTATCAATACCTTACCGCGCGAGTTGGAACTAGCAGGAGAGCTGCTGGCACCATTGAACATGATGCAATCACTTTGTTGATAGCCCATGTATCTTCTTTAGCTAATATGATCAAAATAGTTGTTGCGTGTAAATGTGGAATGCAAATTGATGAGTGAGCATCGTCTCCACAGGGATCGCAAATTGATTAGAATTTATAAGTATTACTGTAGATTTAACTAATGAATCTGTGCAAAAGAAACAAAGTATAAATTGGTGAAAGGAATTGACGAATGAAATAATAATATCAATTATAACTGATAAATGACAAAACAATCTAAATGTCGTGGAAATTCACAAAGAACAAGTAGAGAGTATTTCTACTGTTGAATGATAATGGTTAGAATTACTCAAGGAAATATTTTCATAACATAATAATGCCATGGAAAATTTTTGACTAAACTACTACCCAGATAGTTACTATTGTAGTCTACTTCTTTCAAGAGCTAGACTTTAGTTATTATTCAGAGTCTGTGTATGTCTAGAAGACTCACGAATGATAACCACACTAATATTATTCACCTGTACAGATCACACCTTTTATGTCTAGAGTGCTACAAATATTCTTTCGAGTACTCGCCTGCATCAATTGATTAATAATCTAATGTGTTTAATCCTTTCAGATGCAAATCTATCTAAGAACATAACACGTAGTCAACTATGTCTAGAGCTTGCATGCATGCATTCCGAATAAACAAGAATCAAATGAAACAGTGACTTTAATCAAAATCATATCATAAGCATTATAGATAATTCAATATTCACCCAAATAATGCCAACCCAAAGAAAATTAGCTCATGGGTTGGGCAATGAAATACAAAATTAAATTATTCTTCAACATTCTTCAAGTTTACGAATCACAGAAATTAAAACCAAGAAAAATAGAACAAAGATAGGAAGTTCTCGCTACACTCCATCTTCTTCTCAAGATTTACACAAAACCTAGGGCAAATTTCTCTTCCCCTTTTCACGTCTGTGATCTCCTCTTTTTAGTTGCTACCTTTTTCTTCTCTTCTGAATTTTCGACACAGTTTTCCCATAGGATCTATTGCAAAGAGAGAAACTGCCATCTTTCTTTTCTTTTCTCTTCACAATTCATGTGTCCTTTTTCTCTTCTATTTACTCCTTTTATAAGGTAGATCCATCCCTCATAACACACATATTTTTCTCCTCTTTTTCAGGGTGATTTATTTGGTATACGTACAGCTGGCTGAGAGTGACATGGATTGAGTGCTGCATCATATTCCTAGAATTGCTATGGTATTTCTGTTGGCAATCTATCCCACTATTTGTCATGGAAATGTTTCATTTCCTTTGTTCTCTTTGCTTCTTCCTCTTTCCTTCTTCTTGCCTCTTTCATCCTACTTGCACCTACTACCAAAGATAACCAAACCTCTTTTCCAACAATTAAAAGTAACATAAATTTACAGTTAAAACACAATCCAAACTTTGCTCTAGTAATAAGTCTAAAATGCAAACATATTTTCTTAATTACAAGAAAATAATTCATTTTAAAGGCCTGAAATATAACTTTTTTCAATAGTTATTACACACTCAGACCTGAATTTTTTTGCTTGTCTTCAAGCAAATATGTATGACTATGCATAAATGCATATATGCATGAGTTTGCCATAACACTATACTTACATCATATACTGCTAGACTATCAAAAGTATATTTTATATCTCCACTCTCAGCAGTCTTCTATCTCAAAAAATTGGTTTAAATTTTAAAGGTTTGTGCAGCATACGAAGTGTAACAAAAGTTACCTAAAAATAAAATTTCCTAAATATTTACGTAATTCTGACTATAGCAAGTACCCCCTAATGTACTTAGTTTATCTTTCCACTAAAACTCAGTATCTTTACTCATAATTAGTCTATTATTGTATACTTTAGTTATATATTTTTCTAGGGAATTCATCTTGTCACATGATTTCCTTACTTGAGAATCTCAATGGAGCACACACTAGATTGCCAAGTATTACATCATGCCACAATTTGAGTGAAAGTTACTCATGAAGCTACGTCTTTTAGCTAAAAAGATAGATGGAGCAAATAACTACCCCGTTAGTTACTCAGCCTACTACTATAGTGGAGTGCCCTAAACTATTTTCTCTTTTATTTTTTTACTCACTCTTATTTGATCTTGCTTTTTTTTATCAATAATACAATGGAGAAAATAGAGTATTAGTGACCCACCTAACAGTTTCAAACATTGGAGTGCTCCATAGTTTTTTTTAATTTACCATCAACTTTGTCGTGGTATTTATTATTACACAATGCTAATTTATTGATCTTAGGCTCAAGAATTTCTAAGTATAATAAAAGAAACATACTATAGACTAACTGCAATTATAATTAGGGCGTTCTAATTTTAGGGATCAAATTTTAAACAACTATCCTAATCTAAACATACCCAATCAACTATCAAAAATTTCTAAATTTTTCGAAGAGTTATTATCCTCCTCGATCATCATAGACAAAAATATACTTAGCAAAGTCTGGAAATTATTTAGCAATTGTATGTCATGGAAAAATGAATGTCAAGACAAAAAATATTAACATAAATATCTAATGCAACCTATATGCACAACACACACCCCCAAACCTAAGGGATGCATTGTCCTCAATGCAAAACAATTTTTTTTGAAAAAAATCAAAAAATAAAACACATATATACCAATATGGAAATGCAATGACAGACAAAAATGAATACATGAATTAGAAATAAAAGCTTGGATAGAATATTTGTTACTCTTAATTTAGTTTTGTAATGCAATTGCCTCTCTGTTTCACCACTATCAGCCGGGAATAATTTTCCAGCAATTGTCTTGTAACGTTTCCTTTTAAGCTTATTAATAGGCACATCTTCCTTATCATTAGAATCTGATTTCAAGAGTTCATCAATTAGTTGATGAACTGCACGTTCTTGTGCAGTCATAGGTGCTTTAGATCTCAGTGTGGTGGTGCTTTAGATCTTAGTGTGGTGGTATTGGTAGTGTCTACAAGTGCAGTAGCTTGATTTACATCATCATCTTCCTTCTCAGTTTCAACATGCACAAATTCGATTTTCTCTGCTCCTCCTTCTTATTTGGTGGTTGATACGTGATATTCGCGACAGGTTTTAAATATTTATAATTAATCGTTCTTGAAACTAACTATTATCTTGATGAAGGCAAGTGTACCTATCGAACAGTAGTATAGCTTTAGCAAGACTAGATTGTCGAACCCAAAGGAACCAAGAGTACTAGTAATTACCTTCTTTTTATTATCTAGCCTAAAAATTAAGAGATTTGTTTATCTAAACTAATTAACTAAACTAAGAGTGCACAGAGAGAAGATTGGGAAAAAGCTTTTGGGAAAAATCGATTGATTAAGACAATACCCAAGGAAAAATCCGCCTAGACTTCACTTGTTATTTGAATCTGAATTAGACAATTTATTCATTTCACTTGATCTGTAGAAATCCCTAAGTTATATTATTATCTCTCTTAAGACTAATAACGTCTAATTGAAATCTCTTTCTAATTAACACCCTAGTGTTGCACTAACTCGATCTATAGATCCCCTTATTAGGTTTCACCCTAATCCAGCAAAATCTTATCACCCTATCTCTAGGCATGCAATCAAATCTGCTTAATTATTACAAATTTACTCTTAGACAGGGTCTATTCTTCCTCTAAATAAGAGCTTTAAAACTCGAATCAATATCCTGGAATATTAAAACAAGAATTAAGAACACATAATTAAGAATAAGTCAAATATTTATCATACAATTCAGATAATAATAACAAGATCCATCTTAGGTTTCATTCCCCTTAGGTATTTAGGGGGTTTAGTTCATACTTATGAAAGAAAACATCTCAAAAACATAAAGATAACAAAGCATAAGAGAACCCAAAACTCCTAGAGGAACTTGAAAGGAGATCTTCAATTTTGATGATGAATCCAGCTTCTGAGATGGATCAATCGGCTTTCCTTGAGTAATTCCTTGCTTCCTACTCTGCGTCCCTGCCTAAGTGCCTCCTCAGGTGTTTAAATAGGCTTTAGAATGCCTAAGAGCCCTCAAATTTGGCCTTTTCTAAATTGGATTATACTTGGGCTCGGCAGGGACACGCCCGTGTGCGATTACTCCAGCCCATAGTCAAGGTTGTTGAATAAGCAAGGGCGTGTAGTCTACCCATGTAAGTCGTGCTTCTATCCTGCCAAAAAGACACGGCTGTGTGACACGCCCGTGTGAGGAGGTCCAGGTCGTGTTGATTTCCCATATGGGTCCATTTTCTCCGTTTTCGGCCCGTTTCTTGCTCTTTTTACTCTCCTATGCTCACCTAAGTATAAAACATGAAATTAAAGAATTAGGATCATCAAATTTACCAAATCTAAGGAGAAACAATCCATAAATGTGCTAAGTATGGGATAAAAATATGTATAAATAACGGTTTATCAAATACCCCCACACTTAAGCGTTTGCTTGTCCTCAAGCAATATCCTCAACTCACTATCAAAATAAATTCTTCTCAATTTATAATCCCTATCAATAATATCTCAAAATAATCCATAAGTATTCATACATTGAAAATTCAACTAAAAGGACATCAAAGTTTCAAACATTCCAAGTTGAGCATTTTATCACGAAAACATAGGTGTCTCCCCTTATCTAAGTGATTACCTTTAATCAAAATATCACAGAGTTTAACATCCTCACTAAAGATTCACTCAAATCACTCAAGGTGTTTAAGGACGTCAATTAAAGCACTCATTAGTCAATATGAAAAGCTATTGCTATAGGCTTGCTTGAAAATCAAATCTCCACCACTATAGATTGAGCTGATACATCAATCAAAAAGGTCTTTTCAAGGGTTGTAATGTGGCTTTGGTTAGGGGGTGTGGTCACAAGCTAAAAGAAAAGGTTAGAATCGAGATTGAATTGAAAAATTACCTAGCTAGAAAAATAACCAGTCATCAGTTGAATACAAGTGAGCTTCTTCTCAGAATATGGAATTAACACTCAAGCTCAAAAATAACGAATTACTACTAATATGTGTTGAAGTATTTTTTTTAAGAACAAGTCAAATACATAGAAGAGCAAAACATAGCTAAACAATTTGTTCAAATCAAATCTCGACAAAAATAGGGATCAAATTAGGGGATTTCAACAATAATAGGTTATGGGTTAATATTGAGGGTAAATCAATTAATGGCTTGTTAAGCTCAATGGGGTTCACTAAGGGTCAATTATGAAGGTAGGCTTTTGTGGAGTGAGTGGGTTAAACCTAAGTGCCTTTATCATCTTAACATATCAAATCAAATGGTGTGGTCTTGAAATGCATAATCAAGAAAGTTCTAGAACAAATCAATACTGATGCACTCATAATAAAAGTGAGCATGAATAAAATATGCTTTAAAGGCTCAAGATCTCACAAAAATTATGGCTTTTTGATGTTTAAACTTGTGAATTTCAACTCACGATAATACCAAAACTTAGGGAAACAACTTAAAAGTTTATAATTCTTCAAAAATTAACTTATCATGCTTGATTCCCTAATGTCTTAAAGTTTAAACAATCAATGCATAAATACCTATGTTTTAATTCAAGACATATCAATAAAAATCATAAATTAATTAAAATTAATTCTGATAGTGATATGAGTGATTCACGTGAAAATAAGACAAAATTCAGGGATTTCTGATGATGATATGAAAGAGCCCCCCACACTTAAGATGTACATTGCCTTCAATGTACAAAGATAGATATATTGAAAAATATAGATAAATAATCATAAGATAGAGAGAGAAGTGAAACTTCTTGAATGATGAATGAACTCCTTGATTTGGAGTTATGGAGAATAATCGGCTAAGGCAAATGATGAGAGTGAAGGAGGATACTCTGGTGGTGGTAGAGGTTCATTAGTCCATAAGTCTTGCGCCAAAAGAATATTATATCTGGTGGTAGCTATGGTCATGGTCGAGCAAGACATGACAGTCGTGGAGAACCTTTGCCAGTGGAGTTTGTAGTTCCTATGCGATGATGAGATTTGGAGGTCTTTATAACTGTGATAGAATCAGGAACTTTTTAGGAAATATAAGGAAGCATAATTACTCGTAATGAAATAGCCGAGACTATAAATTATTCAATAAAAAATATAAAAACTAAAATTAAAATAATAATAAAGCAAAATGAAATAAAAAGTACTTAAATAAGATAAATAAAGATAAAAGTGAAAATAAAAATAATAAATAAAAAGTTTCTAAACATCATCATCCCCGGATGGTTCGCGAGGTGGTGGTGGCGATGAGATGTGGAAGTGCTGACAAATCTGATATAGAGTCGCATCAATGTGATCAAAGTGCTGAAAACATTTCTGCTCAAATCGTGTAAGGCGCTCAGAGATGTCAAAGTATTAAGCTGTTGCATGAACTGGACGATGGATGGGTGGTGCTGAGATGGTGGGTCCTTGTGACAGCCCTAAAGTGACCCTAGTCGAAAAGCGGTCTCGGGACCGCTAGACCGAGTCACCAAATTATTTGAATGTGATAATTATTGCCTAAAATATGTAAATATAAATGTGTGAATGTTTTAAGCTTCGATTTAGTTAATTGCATGTGAATTTAGTTGATAGGACTTATGTGAGAAAATTTAGAAATGTGCTAGGCAAATGCAAGTGGCCTAATAGTGCATGTAATCAAAGGGGTGGACTTGCATGTCAATTTGCCCCCCCATTTAAGTACTAGTGGCCGGCCATGACAAGGGATGATGGGCAAAACATGTCATGAAACATGTTGTGTTAATGGAAAAATAAAATAAGAAGCATGGGCAATAAACTAATAAGAAATGGAAGGAAGAAAAAAAAAGAAAAGAATGTGTGTGAGTGTCCCCCCCATTGCCGTGAGTGAAGAAAAGAAAAAAAGAAAATTTGTTCATCCTTTTTCATTTCTTTTGGCCGAAAATCCTAAGGAAGAAGGAAGGAGTTCTTGCTTCATGTTTGGTTTGGAAGAGGATTAGGAGGAGGTTTGGCCATACTTGTATTTAGATTAAGGTATGTTTGAGGTTGTGCCATGAGATTCATGCATGTTTTTAGTTGCTAGCTTGAGTTCTAATTAGTCCATGGTTCAAATCTTTGCTATATCATGGGGATGATATTCGGCCTAGGTGGATTTTGTGTTAATGCCATTGCATGCTAAATATGAAGCTTGTTAATGATACATGTGATGGTGGATTGATGACTCTTGGATTTTCTTTTTAGCATTTTTGAGTGAGACATTAAGTTCTTTGTTTAACCATGACCAAAATTGAAATGGTATGGTGTTGTGATGTATTCGGCCATGGTATATCCATAAGTATGATTTATGCTTATTGCATGGTAGGTAAGATTTGTGTTTTGGATTTATGTTCATTTTTAGTTATAGTCAACTTTGAGATTCGGCTCTTGCACATATATATATATGTTTGCACATGACGTATTGGTATGACATATACAATATCTCAAGGTATATATTTACATATGATGGTGTTTCGGTTATGGAGTACATGATGGATGCGTATTGAGTTATAATATGTAATGCATTAGTTAGTAAAAGGTATGCCATTTGTGTGTGGTATTGAGTATATAATTGGCCTCAACATAGACATGCATAATCGGCCACATGAATGAGTACATAGGTTGATGTGTTGTTCGGCCATAGGTAAGCATATTGAAGGCTTTATCTTGACTTAGAAAATTCGGCTAAGGAGAGTATTAACTAATGTGTTGAGTTTGATTCATGATTCCGTACATATGTGAGTTTAATGTCTAATGAATATATGTGGGCCAAGTACCTTGAGTTCCTCTTTTCGATGCTCAAATGATTAAATCAATTTATTTGTTAAATTAAGCTCAAGAGCAAAGGGGAACTAAATCCGATAAAGGGAAGGAAAAAGTGGTCGAATAGCCATCGAAATCGTTCGACAACATCCGAGGTAAGTCTTCGAGTAATGACCCTACTTGAATTATATTGAAATGATTAGTCATACTATGACGGATAGCTGAATGTGCATAGAGACTATGTTATAAAGCCAATTGAAATCATGCTCTTTGTGTGTGGCTATTGAGCCGAAATTGGAAAGGTTTAATAAATGTTTTGTATTTGAGCCTTAGTAACGAAAATGAAATATGGATGTGTCATGATTATTGATATATGTGTGCATGAGCATTTGAATGATATCCGGGCTAAGTCCCGAAGGCATTTATGCTAGTGATTTTATCCGGGCTAAGTCCCGAAGGCATTTGTGCGAGTTGATATATCCGGGCTAAGACCCGAAGGCATTTGTACGAGTTGCTATACCCGGGTTAAGACCCGAAGGCAATTGTGCTTGTGGTTATATCCGGCTAAATTCCGAAGAAACTTGGGTTTGAAGGTGAGCGTTTTGTGCTGTAATAAATTCAATTAATACGCTCGAAAAACCCAAACGATAAGGTATGGTTGCATGTGCATCGGAAATGTCGATTCATTTTAAGTAGTATTCGTTCAATGGACTAACGAACTTTCGGCTTTTAGATAGGTTAATACCTTGTGTGTGTATATGTTGATGAAGTGTGAAGTAAGTATGTTTATGAGAATGTGTATTAATAAAGTGATTCATTTAGCTATGTGAATGTAATACTTTAGTCAAAGCCGATTTCATTACTTGAAACTTACTAAGCTTTAAAATGCTTACCCCGTTGCTTTGGCTCTCTGTTTTATAGATTTTGTTCGTTAGCTATCGGATTCGGGATCATCGAAGTCGAAGTCATCCACACTATCAAAGCCCTTTTGGTACTCTTTTAGTTGAACTCTGGATAATGCATGTATAGGACTACCCTTCTTGTTGTTGGTCATGTACCCATGGAATTTGTGTAAATTTTGATAGCCATGCGAAAATGGCTTATATACGTTTTTACCATAGTACTATAATCGTTTTGTATGTTGTCCGTCGAGAGGTATGGAAATGTTTGGAAACGATTAGCCATTGGAATGGTTAATCATGATTATACTTTGTGCTATGTATGCAAAAAAAAAGGGGCTAATTGAATCATGGAAACCATGAAATAGGTAAAGTCTACCTCAAAGGCAGATGCTGACAGCAGCAGCGATGTGGATGTGAAAATCACTAAAAATAGTAGGAATGGAATTAAATAGTGAATAAATTATGTAAATGAACCTTGATGAATCCACTTTCATATGGAAGAAACGAAACGGTCATATGAGTTGTATGTTAAGAGATAATTAGGTTTTCGTGAAACAGGGGCAGAACGGTTTCTGGATTCCCTGTTCCGAATTTGGAAATTCATTATAAATTAACCAGAGATAATTAGGAGTCATGTAATATATGTATAGATTCCTATTTGAGTCTAGTTTCTATAGAAACAAACGGAATCAGTATTGAAGCCCTGTACAGGGAGATATCCAAGTCGTAATGCGCGAAGGTCAGTGTAGTCGATCCCTGTAACATGGGAGACTTTAACTAATAAACTGTACTAATTGGCCTGACCAAAAATTATAGAAAAAAATTTGTAGATGCATATATGAGTCTAGTTTCAGGGAAAAATCACGAAACTGATTTTCGAGTTGTGGAACTCAAGATATGATTTTTAAGGTGACAGCGACACAGTTAGCCGGCTGTCTGGAAATTTTTAAAATGAACTGTGCAAGTAAATGAATTAAGTCGGTCAGCACCTCGTGTTCGACTCCGGCAACGGTCTCGGGCACGGGGTGTTACAATTTTATTGGTATCAGAGCTACGGTTTAGTCGATTCTAGGACTACCGTAATACGTTTGGGTCTAGCTATACATGCCATTATGTGATTAATTGATAGTGTGGTGATTTCTGACATTTGAATTTGTGTTTATTTATAGTAATGGATCCCGATCCCAACCGAGCGATAGCTGATGATGTGGAGAGTGTGGCGCCTGCTCCCGCACAAGGGACAGCGCCGGTGGACTCTCAACCTATTGCTAGCAATCCGAATGATGAGGCTAGGCAAGCTTTTGATAGCGTGATGAATGATTGGTTCAACCAATACATTCGAACTAATACGGCTGTTCCACAACCTCCATTCCCGACTAATACAACCCCCGCACCTACAATACCTCCGATAACTGACCAAATAAGGTCAAATAAGCCCCCAGTTGACAGAATCCGAAAACATGGGGATACTGAATTTAAAGCTACGGATAGCGACGATGCCGAGCAAGCTGAATTTTGGTTGGACAACACTATCCGGGTACTCGATGAGCTATCTTGTACACCCGATGAATGCCTAAAGTGTACTATCTCCTTGCTACGCGATTTTGCCTACTATTGGTGGAGTACTCTGACTTCTGTTGTGCCCCGGGAGCAAGTAACTTGGGAGTTTTTCCAAACTGAGTTTCGGAAAAAGTATACCAGTCAGAGATTTGTTGATAAAAAACGGAAGGAATTTCTTGAGCTTAAGCAAGGTTCTATGTCAGTTACTGATTACGAGCGAAAATTTGTTAGACTTAGTAGATACGCTCGGGAATGTGTTTCGTCCGAGGCTATCATGTGTAAACGCTTCGAGGATGGGCTGAATGAAGATATAAAAATGTTCGTTGGCATTCTTGAAATACGAGAGTTCGTAGTACTTGTCGAGCGAGCTTGTAAAGCCAAAGAGCTTAGAAAAGAAAAACAAAAAGTTGATGTGGGAACTGGAGAGTTTCGTAAAAGATCCTCGGGAAAGTCTCTTCAACAGGCATCGAAGAAATTTCGAGATGATGTGGGCCAGTCTAGAGGCACTTCGGGCCTTTTTAGACGAGATCGTGATCGACCCCCTGTGGGTACACGAGGCACTTCGGTCGCCAGTGTTGGGAATGAACGTCGAGACAGAACGGAGTGTCAGCATTGTGGTAAATGGCATTCGGGGAGCTGTAGGTTCCATGACCGCTCCTGCTATAAGTGTGGATCAGCTGACCACTTTATCAAGGATTGCCCGAGGTTGCCTGAACAAAATGTAAGTCAGAGTGGGAAACCAGGTGCTACTACTGCTCGGGGTAGACCGTCTAGAAACATGGGCAATGCTAGTGGCGGTCAGAGAGGATCTAGAGATGCTACAACCAGATCTGAGGAAAGTGCGCCTGCTAGCGCTTATGCTATACGTGCCCGCGAGGATGCTTCTTCGCCTGATGTTATTACCGGTACTTTTACTCTCTTTGATACTAATGTAATTACTTTGATTGACCCCGGTTCTACTCATTCTTATATATGTGAAACCTTAGCATCCAGTAAGACTTTACCTATTGAGTCTACTGAGTTCGTAATTCGGGTGTCAAATCCCTTGGGTCGTTACGTGCTTGTCGACAAAGTGTGTAAGAAATGTCCCCTAGTGATTCGAGGTTCCTGTTTTCCGGCGGACTTGATGCTTCTGCCATTTGATGAATTTGATGTTATTCTCGGGTTGGATTGGTTGATCGTGCATGATGCGGTTGTGAATTGCAAAAGCAAGACTATTGATTTGAGGTGCGCAAATAACGAAGTAATCCGAGTTGAGTCTACGGACCTGGATGGGTTGCCAGTTGTAATATCCTCAATGTTGGCTCAGAAATATGTAAGAAAAGGGTATGAAGCATACCTTGCGTATGTACTTGATAACAAGGAATTAGAAAAGAAACTTGAGTCGGTACCAGTAATTTGTGAATACCAAGATGTTTTTCCCGAAGAATTACCGGGTTTGCCACCTGTTCGGGAGGTAGAGTTTGGTATTGAGCTTGTACCTGGGACTACGCAGATTTCGATAGCTCTGTATCGTATGGCACCAACCGAGTTAAAAGAGTTGAAAGCTCAGTTGCAAGAATTGACGGATAGAGGTTTCGCTCGACCAAGTTTCTCACCTTGGGGTGCACCAGTATTGTTTGTGAAAAAGAAGGACGGAACCATGAGGTTGTGCATTGACTATCGTCAACTGAATAAAGTGACGATAAAGAATAAATATCCGTTACCGCGTATTGATGATTTGTTTGATCAACTAAAGGGAGCCTCAGTGTTTTCAAAGATAGATTTGAGATCGGGTTATTATCAGTTGCGGATTCGAGATTCGGACGTACCCAAAACTGCTTTCAGATCGAGGTACGGTCACTACGAGTTCTTAGTGATGCCGTTCGGGCTCACTAATGCCCCTGCGGTATTTATGGATTTGATGAATCGGATCTTCAGACAGTATTTGGACCGGTTCGTAGTTGTGTTCATTGATGACATCTTGGTCTATTCAAGAGATGAGACCGAACATGCTGAGCACCTGAGATTAGTGTTGCAAATTTTGCGGGATAAGCAGTTATATGCTAAGTTCAGTAAGTGTGAGTTCTGGTTAAGAGAGGTTAGCTTCTTGGGTCATGTGGTATCCGCATTGGGTATTCGAGTTGACCCGAGCAAAATTTCAGCCATACTTAACTGGAAGCCTCCAAGAAATATTACCGAAGTTCGGAGCTTCCTGGGGCTCGCCGGTTATTACCGACGATTTGTAAAAAGTTTCTCGATGATAGCCACACCAATGACGAAGCTACTTCAAAAGGATGTTAAGTTCGAATGGACGGAGAAATGTCAGAAAAGTTTCGATCAACTGAAAACTTATTTGACTGAAGCTCCAATTTTAGTGCAACCCGAATCAGGCAAAGAGTTTGTCATTTATAGTGACGCATCCCTACTTGGGTTGGGTTGCGTATTGATGCAAGAAGGTCGAGTTGTGGCCTATGCATCGAGACAATTGAAGCCACATGAGAGAAATTATCCGACCCATGATCTCGAACTAGCTGCCATCGTATTTGCTTTGAAAATATGGCGACATTATTTGTTTGGTGAGAAGTGCCATGTATTTTCGGATCACAAAAGTCTCAAATATTTGATGACCCAGCGAGACTTGAATCTGCGACAAAGGCGTTGGCTTGAGTTGTTGAAATATTATGAGCTTGTCATTAATTATCACCCGGGAAAGGCAAATGTGGTTGCGGACGCCTTAAGCCGGAAATCACTGTTTGCTTTGCGAGCGATGAATGTACACTTGTCTGTTCTACCCGACAATGTGTTAGTAGCTGAATTAAAAGCCAAACCATTATTGATTCATCAAATTCGTGAAGCTCAGAAAGTCGATGATGAATTGGTTGCAAAACAGGCTGAGTGTGTTCCGAACAAGGAATCGGAGTTTCAAATTGATGATGATTGTTTGAGGTTCAGAAGTCGTTTGTGTGTTCCAAGGAATTCGGAACTCATTTCGATGATTCTGAACGAAGCCTATTGTAGCCGAATGTCAATTTATTCGGGGAGTACGAAAATGTACAACGATTTGAAACGTCGGTTTTGGTGGCATGGTATGAAACGAGACATCTCTAACTTTGTTTCGAGATGTTTAATATGTCAACAAGTGAAAGCGGAACATCAAGTGCCTTCAGGATTACTTCAGCCGATCATGATACCCGAGTGGAAATGGGATCGAGTCACAATGGACTTTGTGTCCGGACTGCCATTGTCAGCAAGTAAGAAGGATGCGATTTGGGTTGTTGTTGATAGACTGACTAAGTCGGCTCACTTTATCCCCGTGCGTACGGATTTTTCATTGGATAAACTAGTTGAATTGTACGTTTCTCAGATTGTGAGATTACACGGGGTACCGATTTCTGTTGTGTCGGATAGAGATCCGAGATTCACCTCGCGATTTTGGAAGAAATTGCAAGAAGCTTTGGGTACCAAGCTACATTTTAGCACCGCTTTTCATCCACAAACCGATGGTCAATCCGAGCGGGTAATTCAGATACTTGAGGATATGTTGAGATGTTGCATCCTTGAGTGTAGTGGTTCATGGGAACGGTATTTACCATTGATTGAATTCGCTTACAACAATAGTTTTCAATCAAGTATTAAGATGGCACCTTACGAGGCTTTGTACGGGCGTAAATGCCGTACACCATTGTTTTGGACCGAGCTCGGTGAAAGTAAAATTTTTGGAGTGGATTTGATTAAAGATGCTGAACAGAAAGTAAAAGTAATCCGTGAAAGTCTAAAGATAGCCTCAGATCGCCAGAAGTCATACGCGGATCTGAAACGAAAAGACATTGAGTATCAGGTGGGAGATAAGGTGTTTCTTAAAGTTTCACCTTGGAAAAAGATACTCAGATTTGGGCGTAAGGGCAAATTGAGTCCGAGGTTCATCGGGCCATACGAAATATCCGAACGAGTCGGTCCAGTTGCGTATCGATTGATTTTGCCCCCTGAACTTGAAAAGATTCACGACGTCTTTCATGTTTCGATGCTTCGACGCTATAGATCTGATCCATCGCACATAATTAACCCATCAGAGGTTGAAATTCAAGCCGATATGAGTTATGAAGAAGAACCGATGCGTATCCTAGCTCGTGAAGTGAAAGAGTTGCGAAACAAAAGGGTTCCGTTAGTAAAGGTGTTATGCTCAAACACGGGATCGAGGAAGCTACTTGGGAACCGAGAGCTCGATGAAAGAACGATACCCAAACCTATTTACCAGTAAGATTTTCGGGGATGAAAATTTCTTAAGTGGGGGAGAGTTGTGACAGCCCTAAAGTGACCCTAGTCGGAAAGCGGTCTCGGGACTGCTAGACCGAGTCACCAAATTATTTGAATGTGATAATTATTGCCTAAAATATATGAATATAAATGTGTGAATGTTTTAAGCTTCGATTTAGTTAATTGCATGTGAATTTAGTTGATAGGACTTATGTGAGAAAATTTAGAAATGTGCTAGGCAAATGCAAGTGGCCTAATAGTGCATGTAATCAAAGGGGTGGACTTGCATGTCAATTCCCCCCCCATTTAAGTACTAGTGGCCGGCCATGACAAGGGATGATGGGCAAAACATGTCATGAAACATGTTGTGTTAATGGAAAAATAAAATAAGAAGCATGGGCAATAAACTAATAAGAAATGGAAGGAAGAAAACAAAAAAAAGAAAAGAATGTGTGTGAGTGTCCCCCCCATTGCCGTGAGTGAAGAAAAGAAAAAAAGAAAATTTGTTCATCCTTTTTCATTTCTTTTGGCCGAAAATCCTAAGGAAGAAGGAAGGAGTTCTTGCTTCATGTTTGGTTTGGAAGAGGATTAGGAGGAGGTTTGGCCATACTTGTATCTAGATTAAGGTATGTTTGAGGTTGTGCCATGAGATTCATGCATGTTTTTAGTTGCTAGCTTGAGTTCTAATTAGTCCATGGTTCAAATCTTTGCTATGTCATGGGGATGATATTTGGCCTAGGTGGATTTTGTGTTAATGCCATTGCATGCTAAATATGAAGCTTGTTAATGATACATGTGATGGTGGATTGATGACTCTTGGATTTTCTTTTTAGCATTTTTGAGTGAGACATTAAGTTCTTTGTTTAACCATGACCAAAATTGAAATGGTATGGTGTTGTGATGTATTCGGCCATGGTATATCCATAAGTATGATTTATGCTTATTGCATGGTAGGTAAGATTTGTGTTTTGGATTTATGTTCATGTTTAGTTATAGTCAACTTTGAGATTCGGCTCTTGCACATATATATATATATGTTTGCACATGACGTATTGGTATGACATATACAATATCTCAAGGTATATATTTACATATGATGGTGTTTCGGTTATGGAGTACATGATGGATGTGTATTGAGTTATAATATGTAATGCATTAGTTAGTAAAAGGTATGCCATTTGTGTGTGGTATTGAGTATATAATTGGCCTCAACATAGACATGCATAATCGGCCACATGAATGAGTACATAGGTTGATGTGTTGTTCGGCCATAGGTAAGCATATTGAAGGCTTTATCTTGACTTAGAAAATTCGGCTAAGGAGAGTATTAACTAATGTGTTGAGTTTGATTCATGATTCCGTACATATGTGAGTTTAATGTCTAATGAATATATGTGGGCCAAGTACCTTGAGTTCCTCTTTTCGATGCTCAAATGATTAAATCAATTTATTTGTTAAATTAAGCTCAAGAGCAAAGGGGAACTAAATCCAATAAAGGGAAGGAAAAAGTGGTCGAATAGCCATCGGAATCGTTCGACAACATCCGAGGTAAGTCTTCGAGTAATGACCCTACTTGAATTATATTGAAATGATTAGTCATACTATGACGGATAGCCGAATGTGCATAGAGACTATGTTATAAAGCCAATTGAAATCATGCTCTTTGTGTGTGGCTATTGAGCCGAAATTGGAAAGGTTTAATAAATGTTTTGTGTTTGAGCCTTAGTAATGAAAATGAAATATGGATGTGTCATGATTATTGATATATGTGTGCATGAGCATTTGAATGATATCCGGGCTAAGTCCCGAAGGCATTTATGCTAGTGATTTTATCCGGGCTAAGTCCCGAAGGCATTTATGCTAGTGATTTTATCCGGGCTAAGACCCGAAGGCATTTGTGCGAGTTGATATATCCGGGCTAAGACCCGAAGGCATTTGTGCGAGTTGCTATACCCGGGTTAAGACCCGAAGGCAATTGTGCTTGTAGTTATATCCGGCTAAATTCTGAAGAAACTTGTGTTTGAAGGTGAGCGTTTTGTGCTGTAATAAATTCAATTAATACTCTCGAAAAACCCAAACGATAAGATATGGTTGCATGTGCATCGGAAAAGTCGATTCGTTTTAAATAGTATTCGTTCAATCGACTAACGAACTTTCGGCTTTTAGATAGGTTAATACCTTTTGTGTGTATATGTTGATGAAGTGTGAAGTAAGTATGTTTATGAGAATGTGTATTAATAAAGTGATTCATTTAGCTATGTGAATGTAATACTTTAGTCAAAGCCGATTTCATTACTTGAAACTTACTAAGCTTTAAAATGCTTACCCCGTTGCTTTGGCTCTCTGTTTTATAGATTTTGTTCGTTAGCTATCGGATTCGGGATCATAGAAGTCGAAGTAATCCACACTATCAAAGCCCTTTTGGTACTCTTTTAGTTGAACTCTGGATATGGCATGTATAGGACTACCCGTCTTGTTGTTGGTCATGTACCCATGGATTTTGTGTAAATTTGGATAGCCATGCGAAAATGGCTTATATACGTTTTTACCATAGTACTATAATCGTTTTGTATGTTGTCCGTCGAGAGGTATGGAAATGTTTGGAAACGATTAGCCATTGGAATGGTTAATCATGATTATACTTTGTGCTATGTATGCAAAAAAAAAGGGGGCTAATTGAATCATGGAAACCATGAAATAGGTAAAGTCTACCTTAAAGGCAGATGCTGACAGCAGCAGCGATGTGGATGTGAAAAATCACTAAAAATAGTAGGAATGGAATTAAATAGTGAATAAATTATGTAAATTAACCTTGATGAATCCACTTTCATATGGAAGAAACGAAACGGTCATATGAGTTGTATGTTAAGAGATAATTAGGTTTTCGTGAAACAGGGGCAGAACGGTTTCTGGATTCCCTGTTCTGACTTTGGAAATTCATTATAAATTAACCAGAGATAATTAGGAGTCATGCCATATATGTATAGATTCCTCTTTGAGTTTATTTTCTATAGAAATAAACGGAATCAGTATTGAAGCCCTGTACAGGGAGCTATCCAAGTCGTAATGCGCGAAGGTCAGTGTAGTCGATCCCTGTAACATGGGAGACTTTAACTAATAAACTGTACTAATTGGCCCGACCAAAAATTATAGAAAAAAATTGTAGATGCATATATGAGTCTAGTTTCAGGGAAAAATCACGAAACTGATTTTCGAGTTGTGGAACTCAAGATATGATTTTTAAGGTGACAGCGACACAGTTAGCCAGCTGTCTAGAAATTTTTAAAATAAACTGTGCAAGTAAATGAATTAAGTCGGTCAGCACCTTGTGTTCGACTCCGGCAATGGTCTCGGGCACGGGGTGTTACAGTCCTCATGACATGGAGGGACATCATCAGTAATGTCCTCTGGGTCCTCCTCCTCGGTGGAGTAGCCGAGGCGGTACTGAGGAGGGTAGGTGCCACGTCGTTTCTTGATCATCCTCATGTTTAGCATGCTCGAATGCCCTGTGGGGACATCTAGCCGATGAGAGTAAGGGAGGATGATTGTGCCGCTGTGTTGGGGAGCCCGAAGTGTCGTGCCAATCGAGTTACATAGGGCCCGATAGAGATGACCGCCCTCTGATGTCGCTCCGTCTGATGGTGGATGGCGAGGGCGATGAAGTAGGCGAGGTCGAGGACGTGCCTGTTCACCATGCTCCATAAGAAATAGGCATCGTGGGTGGTGACGACGCCGGTTCTCTCTCGTCATCCCGTCAGAGTGTGAGCCAAGATGGCGTGTAGGTACCTCAAGGATGAAGGGAGAGGTGGGGCCTTGGAGCGGCTAGGATCGTAGGTGGCCGAGGCAGGGATGAGGTCTCTCCAGCACTTTGAGGGAGAGTAGTGGATGTGGCGATGGAGGGTGTTGAGTTCAATGTCATCCATGAACTCCTCCGTGTACAGCCCTAGTGCAATCTCGAACTCGGGTACGCTTAATTGGCGCACTAGACCACTAAGGCGGAACTGGACCGTTCCAGGATCATCGAAGTTAGTCATGAAGGTCTGAAGATGGAACATTGAGTAGAGTTCCAATGTGAACTCGAGATACGTCAGTTCGACGATCTCAAAGAAGAGCCCCACGGGTCAGTCGTTAGGAGGTCTCAGACCGCGTCAGCCAATTGAATCTGTTCAAGTACGGCACAGTCAATACAGTGGCCCACACCTAGGGGTCGGGCCCGTAATGTCTGAAATAGCTCCTCTTGGGGTCCCAAGGGGAACTCAAGGAAAGGGTGACGGATCTCAATGGTAGGACCCGAGGATGACGCTGCTCCTTTCCTCTTCTTCGAGGCGAGGATAGCAGTCTTTTACCACGTGAGGATGACATTGTATATCTACATTGAAAAGTCAAAGTTCAACCAATATGTCCCAAGAATAGTATGGAAAAACAAAACAAAATAGGAATATTTCATAGGACTCACGTACAAGATAAAGTAAACAAAACTAAAACAACTAAAGCAAATATATTAAGTTATTAAAATAGGAATATGAGAATAATGCTACGAAAATATCTAATGCATGAGTGCATGTGGGTAAGCATAAAATCCATAGAAACGGGAAAGATGGGTGAATGTAATATGAAAAATGGCAAAATTTTTTAATAATAAGAATGAGTATTTCTATTATTCTACTATGAATGTTCACTTAAAATAGTCAAATGGATCAGAGAAAATAGGAAATAGGAAAAATATTTAAAGAAAATAGAGAGAAAAGAGTAAACAAATGCAAAGGGAGAAGCTTGGGTCGTCAAAAACAGTGTTGTAGGCGGCGCACGGGCGTGGCAGGTAAGGCGTGTGGAGTTGCAGCGGCTAGGGTTACGGATTTTTGGGGAGGGAGATGATGAATAGTGAGGGGTTTATATAGATTTTGGGGCACACGGCCGTGGGGCACGCCCGTGTGCCCTAATTTTTGCACATGTGTTTCGCGATTTTTAAATTTAGGTGTGTCTGAAATTCGCCCCACACCCGTGTTCCTTGGGCGTATGGGTGTAAACAGCCGTGTCACATGACCGTGTCTTGCTTTGTTCACTTCTCCCATGCCCGTGTATGATAGCCCACGCCCGTGTTAGTTTGACAGTGTGCTAATTTGACAGGTTCGCCCATGGTTTCAAAACACAGGCATGTCGTACGCTCGTGTTGGTTTGGCAATTTCTCCAACAGTCTTATCACATGGCCGTGGCTACTTATCGCATCTCGTGTTGAGGAAAAATTTTTGCCCTATTTTCACACGACCGTGGCTCCTCCTATGGTGTGTGCACAGCCTAAGGCACGCCCTTGTGCCTGGCCGTGTGGATGGGAAAACTCTGTGTTTCAAGACTCAGTTAGTAGGTTAGATGTGAAAAACTAGAATTTAAATAAATCATTACTGTTAGTACTCGGGTTGCCTCCTGATAAGCGCTTATTTATAGTCTAAGCTTGAGTTACCCCTCTGGTGTGTGATCATGGTGGCTCAAGGAGTTTACACTCTTCATCTCTGATATCAACTTTATCAATATAAGGTTTAAGACAAGTATTGTTTACATTAAAAGTTCCAAATTTGGGGTGAATTACCTCGACTATACCATATGGGAAAATACTAAGTACCATGAGAGGAATTTCTTCATTAGATTCAGAAGTGGTAATGTGAGGATCTGCTGCATCTAGTAGTACTTTGTCTCCAACCTTAAGTTGATTTGGTGATGTATTGAGCTCATCCTGGCTCAGTTTTGGTTTATCGGATGTTCTCGATTTCTGTGTCCGCCATTCATTTATTTCTTCGATTTGTAGCCTTTGTTCTTCATAGATAGGTCCTTTGTTGTTGCTTGAACATGGCTCGTGTAGGTTCTTCGCACTTTTTTCCTGCAAAGTAGGTTGCACCACATGGTCAGTTTTAGTAGAATGATTTATACAACCACCTTCAATTTTCGATGTGTTACTCGAATTATGAGCTTGAAGGGTGATTGTTTCATCTCCCACACGAAGTGTGAGCTCACGTGTCCCAATATCAATTATTGTTCTAGCGGTTGCTAAAAAGGGCCTCCCTAAAATTAAAGGAACGTTACTATCCTCTTCTATGTCTAGAACAACGAAATCAACTGGGAATATAAATTTGTCAATTCTAATGAGTACATATTCAATAATCCCCCTAGGAAATCTAATTATTTTATCGGCTAATTGAATACTCATCCTAGTTTGTTTGGGTTTCCCAAGACCTAGTTCTTTAAACATTTTGTAAGGCATGACATTGATACTAGCCCCTAAATCAGTCAAAGCATTAGTAACATCTAGGCTACCAATTAAACAGGGAATCATAAAACTCCCTGGATCTTTTAATTTGTTGGCCGGCTTATTCTGTAGTATGGATGAGCAAACCGTATTTAGTTCCACATGCGACGCCTCATCCAACTTCCACTTATTTGTTAAAAGCTCCTTTTAGAATTTGACTGCGTTTGGAATCTACGGAAGAGCTTCAATAAACTGTAAGTTAATATGTAACTTCTTTAATAATTTAAGGAATTTACCGAATTGTTCTTCTATGCGATCTTTCCTTGTCACGTTTGGGTATGGAACATGAGGTTTGTACTCTTTACGTACCGGTTTATAGTCATTGTGGTCCACCTCACCCTTACCTTTACTTACCACAATTTCTTGCCTCTGTTCTGGTTCATGTGCAACTAACCCATCCTCATCTTGAATGGTAATTGCATTGATTTGCTTATTAGGGTTAGATTCAATGTTACTCGACAGACTACCTTGTGGTCGTTCAGATATCAATTTAGCGAGTTGACCTATTTGAGTTTCGAGCCCTTGGATCGATGCTTGTTGATTTTTAAGTGCTGTCTCGGTATTCTAAAAATGAGTTTCTGACACCGAGATGAATTTTGTTAGCATCTCCTCAAGGTTCAGCTTTTTCCCTTTTTGGAAGGGTGGTTGTTGGAAGCCTGGAGGTGGTGGTGGTTGCTGATTTCCTTGGCCTCCCCATGAGAAATTTGGGTGGTTCCTCCAACCTGCATTGTAAGTATTACTATAAGGATTATTTTGAGATCGAGGATTATTACCCATGTAATTTAACTGCTCGTTCTCCATGTTGTGGCCATAGGGTGGGTAATCTGGATTGCTCGATCCACCTCCACTTGCTTTGCACTGCATTACTGGGTGAACTTGTGAAGAACTAAGAAAACCGTCAATTTTCTTATTCAAGAGTTCTACCTGATTAGAGAGCATGGTGACCGAATCGATGTTATAAACGCCGACTGCTTTTGTTGGCTTTGTCCTTATGACTTGCCACTGATAATTATTCAGTGACATCTCTTCTATAAATTCACAAGCATCTTCAGGTGTCTTATTATTGATAGTTCTGCCAGCGGCTGCGTTGATTATCTGTCAAGTCAAAGGATTCAGGCCATTATGAAATGTTTGAACCTGTAGACAGAGTGGTAACCCATGGTGAGGGCATCTTCTCAAGAGGTCCTTGTATCTCTCTCATGCATCGTAGAGTGTTTCTAAATCCATCTGCGCAAAAGAAGAGATATCATAACGTAATTTAGCCATTTTAGCCGGTGAAAAATATTTTAATAGAAACTTTTCGGTCATTTGTTCCCAAGTAGTGATTGACCCTCGTGGTAATGAGTTCAACCATTGTTTAGCCTTATTCCTCAACAAAAAGGGAAACAACCGAAGGCAAATGGTGTCATCAGAAACGTTATTGATTTTAAAAGTGTCGCAAAATTCTAAGAAATTTGCCAAGTGAGCGTTGGGATCCTCGTCCTGCAAACCATCAAACTAAACAAACTGTTGAATCATTTGAATGGTGTTAGGTTTTAATTCAAATTTATTGGCAGCAACAGTAGGCCTAACTATGCTCGATTCAGTTCCTGTTAAAGAAGGTTTAGCATAATCATACATAGTATGCGGAGCAAGATTCTGATTAGTAGCAATCGCAGGAGATAGTGGATTTTCTTGGTTTTCAGCCATCTCCTCGGTTATGGTTGGAATATCGTCCTCTTGCTCTTCCTCTGTGTATCTTAAGCTTCGCCTTATTTCTCTTCAGTTTCTAAAAACTGTGCGATCGATCTCACTATCAAACAGTAATGGTCCTGACAGGTTTCTTTTAGCCATACACTATAAAAGCTTGCCAGGAATGAATAAAAGAAAAATTAGAAAAGAAAATAAAAATTTAAACTACAAATAAAGTAGAATGGCTAAAGTAATAAAAATTAAGTATTCCTAATATCCTAGTTCCCCAGCAACAGTGCCAAAAACTTGATACGTGATATTCACGACTGGTTTTAAATATTTATAATTAATCATTCTTGAAACTAACTATTATTACGATGAAGGCAAGTCTACGTATCGAACAGTATTATAGCTTTAGTAAGACCAGATTGTCGAACCCAATGGAACAAAGAGTACTGGTAATTACTTTCTTTTTATTATCTAGCCTAAAAATTAAGGGATTTGTTTATCTAAAATAATTAACTAAATTAAGGGTGCACAGAGAGAAAATTGGGGAAAATCTTTTGGGAAAACTCGATTGGTTAAGACAATACCCAAGGAAAAATCCACTTAGACTTCACTCGTTATTTAACTCTGAATCAGACGATTTATTCATTTGACTTGATTCGTAGAAATCCTAAGTTATATTATTATCTCTCTCGAGACTAATAACGTCTAACCCTAGGTTGATTAATTGAAATCTCTTTCTAGTTAATGCCCTAATGTTGCATTAACTCGATCTATGGATCCCCTTAGTAGGTTTCACCCTAATCCGGCAAAATCTTATCACCCTATCTCTAGGCGTGCAATCAACTCCGCTTAATTACGACAAATTTACGCTTAGACAGGGTCTATTCCTCCTCTAAATAAGGGCATTAACTCGAATCAATATCCTGGAATATTAAAACAAGAATTAAGAACACATAATTAAGGACAAGTCAAATATTTATCATACAATTCAAATAATAATAACAAGATCCATCTTAGGTTTCATTCCCCCTAGGTATTTAGGGGGTTTAGTTCATACTTATGAAAGAAAACATCTCAAAAGCATAAAGATAACAAAGTATAAGAAAACCCAAAACTCCTGGAGGAACTTGCAGGGAGATCTTCAGTCTTGATGATGAATTCGGTTTTTGAGATAGATCAATCGGCTTTCCTTGAGTGATTCCCTGCTTCCTACTCCGTGTCCATTCTTAAGTGCCTCCTCAGGAGTTTAAATAGGCTTTAGAATGCCTAAGAGCCCTTAAAATTGGCCTTTTTTGAATAGGGTTATACTTGGGCTCGACAGGGACACGCACGTGTGCGATTACTCTAGCCCGTTGTTAAGGTTGTTGAATAGACACAGGCGTGTAGTCTACCCGTGTAAGTCGTGCTTCTATCCTACCAAAGAGACACGGCCGTGTGACACGCCCGTGTGAGGAAGTCCAGGTCGTGTTGATTTCCCATGTGGGTCCATTTTCTCCGTTTTTGGCCCATTTCTCGCTCTTTTTACTCACCTATGCTTACCTAAGTATAAAACATGAAATTAAAGAATTAGGAGCATTGAATTCACCAAATGTAAGGAGAAACCATCCATAACTGTGCTAAGCATGGGATAAAAATATGTATAAATTATGGTTTATTAGTGGTCTGCTTCTCCGCAGTAGGTTCTTCACCCTCATCATCATCCTTTTCAGGCTTTGGTAACAACTCCTTAGGAAAAATAAGGAATGCGGCATTGGACAAGTAAAGTTCTTTTGAAAGGACTTTTTAATAGCTTTGTCCCTTTGTCTAACATAGCCCCAAAATATGGCCATTTCCTCTTGAGCCTTGCCAATATCAATGGCCATCATCTGTTATTGCTTTTCCAATTTCTAAAATTTTTGCTGCAAGACCTGTAGAATCTTGACTACCTTATGCTCAAATGCATTCACAAAGGTTGATGAAGCAGCATTATTGGGCTTAGATGGATAAGATGTCGGGGAAAGATCCAAATCCCGTGGTAGTTTCTCACTAGAAAACTTCAGAGCAATGTGCTTAGTGATAGAACCTTTGTTAGGGGTTTGGTCCTCATTAACTTGAAGAGAAACTTTGACCTTCTGGTAGAGTGCAATTATAAATGACAAAAAGTTCAATGTACCGGCATTTTTCTGAGCATAGTGGTGGACCTCTCGAAAGATAATGTTCCTAACATTTATCCTTCATCCCACTATAATCAAAAGTAGTATCAGTAGATGGTCCATTGAGATTGTGGAATTGTGGTTGGATGGAATGAGATGATTTTTGAGGAAATGATACCGAACCCTACAGTGGGGCTTCAAAGTTTCCTTATCAATGGTGTAACAATTTCCCTGTCAATGGCGTAACAATCATTCTTTGAGACCGTCCATTTTGTGCCTGATAGTACTAGAAAGAACATATGTTTTCTCCCTACTTGTTGGTTAATATGTCCCCATTTAGTTATCTTTAGCACATATTTCAACATTTTCAGTTTAGTAATTTACATTTTATAACTTAGTGGATCTTAACTTAGTTATCCTTAATTTTGTCATGTTTTGGTACCGATGTCGCTGCATGATATTTTCAGATTGTGTCCAGAATTGTTGCCGCACCTGACAGCTGTCCGGATAGTGACAAAAATGTATGAGTTGTCTAGTCTGGTACAACTAACTTGTATGTACAGAGGCAACATGATTCTGATGAAAGGACACCTGGGCTATTTGGGAAAAAATAGAAATATTCACATAAAAATAAAAAGGGAGCTTTTGGATTATCATCTTCTTCTACCTATAATTGAAGCTTTCAGTTATGGTGGCTTAAGTCTCCTACGGGTGAACCAAAGTGAAAGGGATGCAGACCAGCTTCTGACGAGGAGCCCTAAGTGCAACACAAGAGGGAATAGAGAAATTCAAGTTGAGTTGTCTAGGAATAATATTCTCTACTTGTTTCTTTTGTTTTTCTTTTCAAAACGCTGGTGATTATTTTCTATTTCATGTTAGTATGAAAGTATACATGATTTTTGGGTTAAATGTTATTTTATTCAATCTTGCTTCTATTGTTTAATCTTTAGGTTTGAATTTTTTTAACACGAAAGTGTTATTGCAATAACTGACATTGGAAGGTGCAGTGATAGTTCAAGCTAACAAGCATGACAATGGAAGTTGCTTAAGGATTAGAGGAATTTAATCCACTTGTTCTTAATAGTGTTCCATTGCCAGCATCAGAAGGTGGGGTTAATGTGCATGTTTAAGTCTTAGATTAAATATAGAAGTTAAGCTTGGTAAGATATTCATTGCAATTTAATGCATCGACAAGCACCTATCCTTTTATACCTTGTGAGCACTTAGCATTCTGTTGGATATTCACGTTGGGTATCCCAGTTTATCATTATCATATTTTATCTTGTTGTTTTCAAATTATTGCTTTGACACCTACTCTCACAATTTATCAAGTTTCCATCCATTTATTGCACTAACATTAATAAACAAAAGACAACTATCCTTGTGGGATTGATATCCGACAGACTCAAATTTGTCTACTATACTTGCATCGACAGTGTACACTTGCACATTATTGCCGTAACATTAAACAACCGATCAATGCCCTCAACACAGACATCAGTAAGCATGTGATTTAAATTTCTACCGTCATTGTCTTGTCAAAATCAGTGTGTTCATCAGGACCATCAGGCGACCTGTATTGTGCATTTATCGAGTCGACATCAAACAGTGTTAAAACACCCCCGCACATATATAAATGCATTTTTAGGGGAGCTAAGGTGAGCATAGAACTCCTTCACTACTTGAAGGAAAACATCTTTAGGATGGAGACAAAAAATCTTCCATCCATGTTGCTCTACGACTAAGGAAATGGCTTCAATATAGCCCATAAAAGGGGCATCTTGAAAATGGAATCCTTTTACCATGCACAATGGGCTTTTGGAGATGTTTTGGTGGTATTTGGTCTCTACCGTCTTACTGAAGAATGTACGCAGCTGGATAGTAGTAGAAGTAGATGGTGCTTGATGAGCCATTACATAGAAGATGATAACTGTATGAGTGAAAAAGTTGAGACCTATAAAAGTTTGGGATGAAAACAAAGAGGAAAATAATAGAGAAATAAAGTGAAGGTAATGGCGAAGAGGAAACTAAATTGGCTAGGTTAAAAACTTGAGGAGAAAGAATCTGTGACATGGGTGATAAGATTGGGCCTTAATCATGGTTTGACATAAGTGATACGTGATACTCCATGTGGGGATATAATCAACCCACCGATCCCTACACTCCAGAATTAGCACCGGTTGCGACACTAAACAGTATTTGCAACAGAGCTGCTAGTAGAGTACACTTTCTCCAATCATATAAAAACCCACCCCCATGCAATGCATCATGCCACATGTCATGTCATAGCATAATATTAAACATGTACTCAACACAGTTACAATAGCATGCTAAAATATAAACAAATATCACATAGGGGCAAAATAGCCATTTTATCAGTTGGAGGCAAAATAGTCATTTCACCTCATAAGGGCAAAATTGTCATTTTATCACATAAGGGCAAAATAGTCATTTTACCACATAAGGGCAAAACAATCATTTTACCATATAAGGACAAAACAATCATTTTTCCACATAAGGGCAAAATAGTCATTTCATCAAATTGGGGTCTACATATACTTACCGACCCAACAGTAGGTCTACAGTCCTCTCAGGCGACCCGTGCAACCTTAACAGTCCAACAATGAAAATGGGCCCAAGGCCCATTGTACGACCCATGTGGGCCCATACGTCCTTGTGGTCCACAAGCCCAAAAATGGCCTTGGTCGTGTGGACTACATAGCCTGGCCCAATATTCTCCACAGGCCTGTAGGGCCTACATGACCCATTTTGACCCAACGTGGTCCAAAATGGCTTAAGCCCATGAAATCGATCATGGTGGCCTCTACGAACAAACGCTCATGTCCATGCGTTTGATTTACCACACAAGCGAGCGCACGCCCATGTGGCATCAAAGATTACGTTTTTCAGCTTTTTGTCGATCTATAGTTGGGTAGTGTTTTACACACCTGGCCTATTTTTGCCGCCTAACCCCACGTGAGCACCCTAGTTACCTAATATTTGATCACAAAAAAATTCCATTGGTCGCCACATAGGCAAGTTAATCATAGCCTAAAACAAGTTATCCAACTCCCAGTTATACCAATAATCCAATAACAGAGAAACAATTCCTCTCCTTTAACGCATCAACGACGGTCCTCAGTCCCTTGGCCGCCTCCTGATCAAATACTACACCATCCTGTTAGAAACAAATCTTCAAATAACCTAGCAGTGAAGGAATGAATACTTACCGAAAATCAATGGAAGGCTAAAAACAACAGTAGTTCTATAGGAAGATGATAATTCGACGCTAGAAGAAAGAGTATAGGGAGTCCAAGAATTTAGCAAATAGGGAGTCCAGAATTCGACTAAAAGGGAGTGAAATTATTTCAGCTAAACAAAGAGTAAGGGAGAAATGGGAGAGGTAAACTGCAGCAATAGTTTGGGAAAAACCAAGTCTGAAAATAAAAGTGGAAAGACTATGACCAAACCTCAGCAACATTCAGCCCTTCAGAAAGAAAAGATAACAATCGCCCTAAAGAAACAAGCGGTAGAGAGAGGAGTAGAAAAAAAGAGATCTGCAGCAACGAGAGACAAAATTCAACAGAAATAATCTATGAAAATGAAAGAGTTGGGGAGGGGAAAAGTGGGCAAAAAACAAAACAAGTGGATAGAAAAACCACTAAAAACTGAACTCTTGAGGAACCAGAGTTCAAGTTCGGCACTAACACTTCCATATCCTCAAATTCCTTATTTTTTTCCTCAAAACACTCCCCAAATCCCCAATAATTGAAATTTTCTTAATAATCCCTTAAAATTCGTCCACAACCATCCCTCCACAACTCAACCATTTAGAAGTTCGGTCAAACACAACTCTTCCATGACCAATCAATAAAAATAGATCCAATGTTGGCGCAAGTACTCAAACTCCAGACCTTAGACAATAGTAACACGCCACTTATCCCTTGGGCCAGCAGGCTCTCTTTCGCCATGTTCTTCCCCTATTTACTTAAAAGCCTACTGCCTAGAGACAGTGCTTATTCCTTAAAAAAAACAAAACTTTTTGCACCTGCCTAGGCTTGAACTCAAGACTTCTCAGACACATCCCAGAACACATAACCACTGAAGCAGACATCTATTTGTGTCACTTTCTTACACAACTAAATATTTATGAGCAGCTTCTTAACTGCTCCCATACTCAAGACCTAATACTTCTAAGCCCAAAATTTGGGGCGTTACAGATAAGTTGTGATCGGATGTATAAAATGAGCTAAAACGATCAGGTATGAGTTGTTGATTACCTATTTGAAAATAAGGTAAGTTGGCTATTTGATATGTGATGTAAATTATACAAGTTACTAATGTAAACATATGTGCATTTGTGTAATATATTCGGCCATATGCTATGAATATTTATGTGATGTTATATTTTGATTCATGAGTATATGTATATGAGTGTAAATGTACTTGGTTATATAATGATATTTTGGTTTTGAAATCAAATGATACCTTGTTAATATATATATGTACATTCGGCCATGATAAAGTTTATATGTGAAAGTATATGTTAGACATGAAATTGTAAGCTTGAGATTAAATCTGACTATGATAGTATAATTTGGTTTGGTTTAAATGAGTTGATTATGTCATTGAATTGTTTATTTTCTTATGACTTAGTAAGCTATGATAGCTTACTGTATATGTTTATGTTTGTCTCTGTTTTATAGATTTTGGAGATTAGTTACGAGCTCGGGGATCATCAGCAAAGTCCATCACACTATTGACTATTTTTGGTATTTTATAAGTTTAAATTCAAACCTATGGCATGTATAGGCTAGTTTAGTTATTATGATGATTTTGAAGTATGTATACATTGAGAGCCATGCGAAAATGGCTTGATTATAATGTTAAACTTTGTGTGTTTGTGGCTATGACTTAAATTCAATGTGGAAGTGTGTTTCATGGTGTATATATGTGTGGTATTAGGTTATATGGTTCGGCTTGCTTATTAGGTTAACTGATGATTTAGGAATTTGATATGAGATAATTATATTTTGGTAAGTGTGTTCCTTGGTTATATGTTTGTGATGTTTAGTTAAATAATTCGGCAATGAAAATGGAAAGTATAAGGTATAATCGATTTAATAGTTAGTCCATTTTGGAAGTATGAAATGTGGTATAATTGGGATGGTGAATGATGGTAAATTTTGGCTTAGTATTGAGATAAAATGATGGATATATATTTGAATCAATATTGGCTTATTATGTTCAGTTGCTAAATGGCAAGTAATGAATATGTTATATAATTATTTTAGTTGATTATATGTAATATTACTTATGTGTATTCGTTTATGCTTAGACCTAATATGTGAATTATGGCCTATATATTTGCTAATGGTGATAAAGATATGTCAAAGTATATGTGTATGGTTTATATAGTATGATGTGAAAGTGTGGTTGAGAATTTGTGTTGAGTTTTATGCATGATATATAAATGGGATGGAATTGGTAAATGACTATGATTTGAAGTATTGGTATTCGGTTTTGTATTGATTTAATAAGTATACATTAGTTGAAATATATTTGTAATATGTTTGACTTAATGTGTAAATAATGGTTGATATATATATGTATATTGATTTGTTTCTATGAAAGGTTATGCGTATAAAGTGATAAGTTGAAAATGATGAAAATTCAAGCATGGAATAAAGCTATGTTTTAAGCATGATTACATTCGACTAATGTATTGAAAAACGACCAAATGAATAGTGATTAGGGCATTGGTTAAACAAAAGGATTATATCAGTTTTATGTGATGCATATATGTTCAACTTGGAAAAAAAATTGATGTTTGAGTAGTGTATAGGTTAGTCATTTAAGGATGAGCATATGTTTGATTTTTAAGCTTATTAATAAGAATATCACTGAAATTATTTGTATGTGAAATTCGATACTCCCTATGGAAATCATTTGTGAAATTTTGTATGTATTTTGATGAATAGATTATTTGGTGTTCTTTGAAAATATGTTTAAATTGTTATGTTATGATTTGTAAAGAATTTGAATTAGTTATTTATGTTGACATTTGATTGGTTTAAAATTTTGTCCAAGTGCATGCATATGATTGTTCAGAATTTTTGTCTTGTCCGGTAATACCTCATAACCCCATTCCGGCGACGGATACAGGTTAGGGGTGTTACACTCTGTCCATGTAAAATGAACTCAAAATATTAGTTTAGTAGTGAATTTGATTTTGGTTAAGTAATTTTCATGAAATTAGGAGTTCTTTAGGTACAGGGACTAAATCGCATTAAAGTTACAAGTTGAATAATAGATGGAAATAAATTAAAGGGACTAAAGAAGCAATTATACCTTTATTTCATTTAAAGTGGACGGTCATGTTTTAATAGTATATACATGTGTATATTATATATAAGTTATATAATAATAGTTAGTGCATTAAAAACAAAACAAAAACCATTTACTTTCTTTTATTCTTAACATGCAAAACAAAGATAAAAATTTGGGAAAGAAGAGAAGATAGAAACGCACGGCACCTAGGGACTTTTAACCTTTCAACTTCAATTGGTTAATCAATTTAGTCTATTTTCATGTAATTTTTATGTTTTTGGAATCCCGATACTTAGAGCTATCAGACCCATGTTACAATTTTTAATATTGCTCAAGATTAAGGATGTTACCATTGTTAGTTAGCTAGAGTTTTAGGGATTAAATTGATAGATTTTTAAAGTTAGAAGTGAAAAAGGACTAAATAGTAAAGTTAGTTATCGATTTTGAGCAATAGGGACTAAATTGAGAGAAATTTGAAATTAATGGGTAGAATTGGAAAATAAGGAGCTAAATTTAGATTAGAGTAAAATTAGTATAAAAATTAGAGGTTAAATGTATAGATTAAAATTAGTCTTGGATTAGGAACTAAATTGAAAATTTAGCAAAATGTGGTATAAAAATTGAAACTTAAAGAAAATTGAGTTGTGTATTATTAATCTATTTTAATTTTTTTATTCTATAGCAAATGTCGTTTTGGAATCC
Source organism: Gossypium hirsutum (assembly GCF_007990345.1). Classification (NCBI taxonomy): domain Eukaryota; kingdom Viridiplantae; phylum Streptophyta; class Magnoliopsida; order Malvales; family Malvaceae; genus Gossypium; species Gossypium hirsutum. Next base: position 68,859,794 of record NC_053431.1, read on the forward strand.
TCGAGTAAGAAAGGGAAAACAAGGTCGACGTTAAGTACTCGGAATATATAGTTTGTGTTTCTATAATCCAAATTAAATTACAAATTATTTCTTTTTGAATTGTTTGCATATGGTAAGTAGTTGAAGTGAGAACTCTTGTCATTAGGCCAAATTGAATCAATTGATGATTACAATGAACAAATTATGTGTATTGTGACATGTAGTATTCTTATTAATATGTGTATTGAGAAATTATAGTTTTTATCCAATTTAACATATACTAATATGTGTGATGATGTACATATGTGAAATTGAAACATTGGATGTATTACAAGTGAAATGAAACCCTATTAATTGTTTCGGGCTAAGTCAAATATAAATGGCAAGGATAGGATAGGAAGAGTTTAAGGATTTCTTCGACTTTGAGTCAATGAGGTATTGGGTGCCAATTTGCTTCGGTTTAACCAATGAGACACTTGGTGTCAACTTATATAGCACTAGGTGTAGTTATTAGTTCAGGTTTGTCTGATGAGGCACTGGGTGCCAAACTAGTGTGTTGGTTGGATCTGTGTATCCATCCGATTCTGAGTCGTGTTAATAAGGGAAATTAAATGATAAAATTTATGTGTTGATTTTGAGATGAGAAGGATGAGAAATGGATATGAAATGTATTGAACAAAGAGATGAATCATGCCATTGCATGAGTTGAAATTATCGAATGCTATACGAAATGCCATTGTAATGTACTAGAACATGTGGAATCTAGTTGATGTGAATAAAGAATGAGCAATTTTTTATTATTGAATTGAAACATATGTTCATAACATTTCTTATTGCATTCTTACATTTTAATTACTCATATCAAGTTTAAATTGTTCGGATTATAAAAATACCACTGAGTTATACTCAGCGTACAATTTTGTTTCTCGTACGTAGGTTAGGTACTTTTCAGTTTATCGACGACTTAGCATCCAACAACAATCCGAACTCAAGTGTGGTTATGTTTTATTTTGTAATGGCATGTACCTAGGAGGCCTTTATGTGATGTTATTTTGAGTTCCATGTGTAATGGTACTTATGTGTTCATATGGTTGTAGTTAAATCAATGTTTTGGTATGATAGTCAAGCTAATGTTTTGCATGTGTTTTAGTTTTAAGATTGGTAGCCTACATAGCTAAAACATTAGTTCAATTATGGCAATTAGCATGAGTGAAAGTTTAGATGATTAATTCCTTAATAATGTATTTGCAAGTATAAAATGTGGTACCAATGAGGGTACATTGGTTAGACACTTGATATGGATGTTTAGGCACGTTTTAAGCATGTTTAATTGTGTTTTGAATAGGTTAAATGGCTGGTAATTGGGTTTCTTAGTGTCTAAGTAAGCATGATTTGGTAAACTTGAGTTTTAAGGTGCATTTAGGTACACATACATGGTTTGCACGGATTGCGGCACGGCCGTGTGACCCAAGTTAGTGAGTTACACGGGTAGAGAGACGGGCTGGGACATGACTGTGTGTCTTAAGTCAGTGAGTTACACAGGTAGAGACATGGGCTGGGACACAGCTATGTGTCCCAACTTTGAAAGCCAAAAGGCCTGGGGCATACTACACGGCCATGTGACCCCTGTTTCTAAGTTTTTTTTGAATTTTTCCTAAACTTTCAAAATTGTTTCAGATTAGCCCTTGCTTGTTTTCTGATTATTTTTAGAGTGTCTCGTAAACTCGTATTAAGGACTATAAGAGTATTTTACTCTGATTTTGAATGAAATAATAAACTTAAATTAGGTGAAGTTTGTTATTCTACTAATATCATCAAAGGTAGTAATCGGAGTGTAGTTCAATACTTTAATGCTAATAATTGGAATAGTCTTGTTATGTATCCAACTTCTAGCTTTCAGGAAAGGATAGATAGTGATAAGAGTGTAGACAGTGGAAGAACAAGTTTAGCATTGCATAGCATATCTCATCACTCAGTTATTCAAGATAACTCTATGGAAATATTAAATTAGTATGTATTGCTCCCTATATAATATGATGTTAACTGTTAGTTTGCTCCTCTACTTATGTTGTAATTAAATATTCTGATTGTTTTGTAATTCCCATGACCCTAATCTAGTGACAAAGATGGGTTAGGGGTATTGCAAATACTTTAGTTTAAGGGCATGAAATATAACTCCTTTCAAGAGTTATCAACAATGAAGAGGCCTACTGCAATCCAGGAGATGAAATCAGCTGAACTATCATGTGTTTATTGCGGTGAAGACCATGTGTTTGATGAATGCCCATCAAACCCAGCATCTGTAAACTACATGACTAATTTTAATCGGAATAATAAACCCTATTCCAACACTTACAATCCAGGGTGGAAGCAGCATCCAAACATTAGTTGGAATAATCAAGGCGAGTGGAATTTAAATAATGTTGCGAGACATAATGCTAATAGTGCGCCACTTGCTTATAATCATCCTATGTCGATGAAAAATATTCAACAGGGTCAAGCATCATCTTCTATCTCCTTTGAAGCCTTGCTGAAGGAATATATGGCAAAGAATGATGCTGTAATTCAGAGCTAGGTTGTATCCTTCATAGCTCTTGAGAATCAAGTGGGGCAGATAGCGAATGCTTTAAATTCGAGGCCACAAGGAGCATTTTCAAGAAATACCTAGAATTTGAGAACATAAAGGAAGGAACAGTGCAAGGCCATCACTCTCAGAAATGAGACACAGTTGGATGATTTTATTCAAGACACCACTATAGAAGAGGACAACTCCAGACTCAACCAGAGAAAAAATTCAAAATCAACTAAAAAGGCTAACCGGAAGACTGTTGTAGTAGAACCAGATCGTGTTGCCCATAAAAATGCTACAGTAAAACAATATCAACAACTTAAAGGATGGCCACCTCCACGTTTTCCTCATCGATTTCACAATTGTAAACACGATGCCCAATTCAAAAGATTTTTAGATGTCCTAAAACAACTCCACATCAACATACCGCTTGTAGAAGCTTTGGAGCAAATGCCAAATTATGTGAAATTCATGAAAGATATACTATCAAAGAAGTTAAGATTGGGGAAATTTGAGACTACTGCTCTCACTGAAGGGTGCACAGCAATGTTGATGAATAAATACCTTCCAAAGTTGAAGGAGCTAGGGAGTTTTACTATCCCATGTTCAATTTTAAATCATTTAGTAAAGCATTGTGTGATTGAGGAGCAAGCATCAATTTAATGCCTATGTCTATCTTTAGGAAGCTAGGAATTGGAAAATACTACAATCATGTTGGAGATAGCTAATCGATCCTACGCAAATACGAAAGGTAAAATTGAAAACGTACTAGTAGGAGTAGATCATTTCATTTTTCCTACTTATTTAATTATTTTAGAATGTAAAGCTAACAATGATGTGCCAATTATCCTTGAAGGACCTTTTCTTACTACAAATAAAACTTTGAGTGATTTGCAAAAAGGTGAAGTGACCATGAGGATGAATGATCAACAAATTACCTTCAATGTGTTAGATGCTCTGAAATGTGTTGATGAGAATGAAGAATGACACGCCATTGGTTTGATAGAAGTAACAATGCAGGAAAAGTTTGCAAAATTTTGCCTGTAACACCCCTAACCCGTATCCGCTACCAGAACAGGGTTTCGGAGCATTACTACCATTTACAGATCACTTAAAAAAAATTAAAATACTTATCGATTCAATGCATCATATAAAATAAATATATTACCATTCAATCAACAGTTTGGCACTTGTATAAGCATCAAACAACAACATGTTAGTATACTTGCACATATCTCATATAAATTCAACATTGATATATCTATTTTCTCGACATGTCGCACTTGAGTTTAATAATAGTCTCAATTACATAATTTCCTTGTATCAACATATCAAAGATAATCATATATGTACATGTCATGAAACATATCATGCTCTTACCGTTTCTTCATAAGCATATATCATTCATTTCATTATATCAATATTTTATGCTTCATCATTTCCATATATTTTATATGTATTTATTCTGGTAATAGCTTATATCAAACTTAACATAAATTATATTCCACGTACTTATACTTATTTCATTTATCCATTTTCATAATTATTTCATACAACGCTTTTGTACATATATTTCCATATGACCAGTTCTTGTAAACATTTCACACAACCATTTCATATAACCATTCGTCATCTGATACATTTTACCTGAATATCAATTGTTCAACAGATGTTATAGCGTCTCCCATCCACGGTCTTATTTATCTTTGACGTGATGCCATAGTGTCTTTCAACTATGGTCTTACTCATTTTCTGTCATGTTGCTATGGTATCTTTCAACCATGGTTTTATTCTTTTCATGTCACGTTGCCATGGTATCTTTCAACCATGGTCTTACACATCTCATATCAGGTTGCCATGGTATCTTTCAACCATGGTCTTACACATTTCAATCAAGTTGCCATGGTATCTTTCAACCATGGTCTCACACACTGGTTGCCATGGTATCTTTCAACCAAGGTCTTACACATTTCATATCAGGTTGCCATGGTATCTTTCAACCATGGTCTTACACATTTCATATCAGAGAGCACACTCCCGTGAACCTTATCTTTACTGTGGGATTACTAGTCCAGGCTAAATCCCGTGTAATATAAACTCATAGAGTATTGTCGGGATTACCAGTCCAGGCTAAATCCCCTGCAACGATAATTACTCTAATGAGCTTGGATCTGAATTACCAGTCCAGGCTAAATTCAGACCCTAATTCGGATTACCTGTCTGGGCTAAATCCGTTTTACACATACTCTTCGGGAGGGCTATATCAGGATAGGATCACCCGTCCGGGCTAGATCCTTTTTACCGTCAATTCCTTTTCAGAGATCCATCGAATTTTCCTTTCATTCAACCGGGATTTCTTCTCCTTTTATCAAATTTATCAATGTTTCATAAATTTTCATACAATGAACATTCAAATCATATTCACATAAATAACATACAATCTCAAGCATTTAAGAATATAATTCAAGTTACACGAACTTACCTCATTGCTTGTTTGTGTTTATAATTTCATTAATTTGATATCTTTTCTTTTCCACGATCAAGTCTCATATTTGAGTCGTCCGGATCTTTATAAATAAATTTGATCATCATTTTCATTCATTTCATATTCTAATGCATTTAATTAATGCTCTAGGCAAAATTACCATTTTGCCCCTAAACTTTTAATTAATGACGATTTCATCCTTAGGGTCAGGAAAATAAAATTCTTGCAATTTAATCCTTATTTCCAGCTATTATTCTCATATATATTGATAACAATCCATGAATTCTATAAAATATCAGAATTTTTCATAATTTCAACACTTTTCAATTTAATCCCTAAAACATGTTTTCCCCCGATCTTGAACTAAATTAATAATTTCATTCAATTTTGTAATTTAAATAATAAAATAATCCATTTCATGCAATTTGGTCATTTCTGACATGTTTACAAAATTGCCCATAAAGTTTTACTTTTATTCAATTTAGTCCCTGAGCCTAAAATATGCAAATTAGCTATGCTAGATGAATATTCATACATATTTTTCCTCCGCCTCTCCATTCCACATCCTTAATGTAGATAACACACCTGTAAGTAACATTATCCATAATTTTTATTATTTACTTTTATGAATATTCAAGCTGTCTATCTGCATCATAGTCACTAAATTATTTATATCTGGATCTATAGAACTCCAAATTAATATCCGATATTTTTTCCTGAATCTATACTCATATATATTCTTACCATAAAAATTTCAGAATTTTTGGTTTAGCCAATAAGTACAGTTTATTATTTAAAGTTACCCATGTTCTGCTGTCTGACAGTTCTGACCCCTCTTCACAAAAAATTAATTATCTCCTCATACAGGATTCAAATGATGTTATTGTTTGTTTCTATTAAAAATAGACTCATTCAGGATTTTATAAATATAAATTTAAGCCCCTAATTGTTTTTATTCAATTTTTTATGATTTTTCAAATTCAGAACAGGGGAACCCGAATTCATTCTGACCTTGTCTCACAAAATCCATTATATCTAAAAATTTACAAATCCATTGCTTACACTATTTATTCTATGAGAAACTATACTCAATGAGATTTAATTCCATATTTTTTTCATCTTCTAATTCGATTTCTACAATTTATGGTGATTTTTCAAAGTTAGTCTACTGCTGCTGTCCAAACTGTTTTTGTGCAAGCTATTAATTACCATGTTATAACACCCTTATTTTCTTTTTCTACACCATTTCTCATCACTTTCTCTTATTTTCTCTTCACTAACATATCAAAAACGTAGGACCTTATGTAAGAAAACTCTACTATAACATTATTTCCATGCTTTGTCAATAATAACAAACTTAAAAACATATTGAAATCTTGATATACTTACCTTGTTCTATTGATACTAATCTTTATATTGATTTTCTCTCTCCTCCAGCTTCTATTTCTTGAATCAAACTTGATATTCTAACTCCCCATGCTCTCCTTAACATTTTTGTCTCTTGGTAGCTATGGAAATTCATTTGATTTTTGGGTGAAAATGGTGAATTTTTGGTAAAAGGACCAAATTGTAAAGAAAGCAAAACTTTGTTTCTTCCTCTCTTTCTCTCACGTTAATGCATGGGAAAATATGGATGAGAATTTCTCATCTCTCTTTCTTTATATACTAATAAAATAATAATAAAATATCTTATTAAAGTATTAATAAAATAATATTTATCTAATTAAATAATTATAAAATATCATAATATCTCTAGCATCATTATTACTTTCTAGATTCTCTCTCTTCCAATTGACCATTTTGCCCTTCATTATCTTTTAAAATTCCATCCTTGAGTCATCATTTAATTTGGTAAAATTGCAATTTAGTCCCTCATAGTTCTTCATCTATTCAATTTGGTCCTAATTCATCCATTTTCTTTAGTTTCTAGATCATTCCACTCTTAAATTATTTATACTATTGGTCCTTCAACTTTTTCATATTTACACTTTAACCCCTCAAATTATGAATATTTACTCTTGTACAACAAAATTTTTCTTATTTTACTATATCAAGGATAATATCTTACTGTAAAAATTTTCAGGGTATTACATTGCCATAATGTAAACTAAAAAATATATAGGATTTTTTCTATGCAATTTATCACCTTTTTACTTAAATTCATTGTTAAAACTAGGTAATTGTTTAATAAATTAATGAAATATGTGAAAATATGAAATTAGGACATAAAAATTATTAAAATGTGATTTTATGCTTTATTATATAGTTTTCATGCATAAAATGGCTTATTTTATATTTATTTGAACATATTATATTTTTAAGACATAAAATGGGCCATGCATGATTAAATTAAATAATAAAATATAAAATTATATTTAATAATTCATTTTAAAATATTTCATTAATAATTTTGGTTTTAATTAATTAATTATTTTTTCTTTGGTCCTTTAATTTAATGATTTATTTTGGACAGGTCGATAGCTTTGTTGGATTACAAAAACCGTCCAAATTGAAGACCAAGTCAACCCAATTTCGGCTACACATGACTGTCCACATAAACCACATTTTGGTTTAATTACACAAGGTCCTTGCAATGTTGAAGAAATTAGAGATTTGCCTGAAGATTTACATTTGACCGAGTCTCAGTCTTGAGTTGTTATGACATTTAAATTACTTAAAAATCAAGAAAAATTCAACTTAAAATCCACTAATCTTGGCCGGCCACTCATTCAAGAAGCTTGAAGAGACTAAACCTCTCTATTTTTAGCAAACTACTCTTCTCTTTTCATCTATAGATAAGACTTCATTTCACCATTCCTAACCATTCCTAACCATCCCTCATCCCTCATCATTCTCTCTTTTCTCTCAATTCTCTTTAGAATTTTCCACTCCCCATGCCTAACATCATCTCTTCATAGAGATTTTAGCAATTAAGCCTCTTAAAGAGCCCTTAGTCGACCACCTTGGAGAGCCATCAGCAAAAGAGCAAAACGAAGGAGCCTCGTTGGTCAGAGTCTTGGGTGACAGCCACTTTGATTTGGGTTTAATCTTTCTTTTCTTTGATTTAATCTAAAAATGTTTGCTATGTGTTCTTTGTTCTTCTTACAACAATGTTAGCTTAATTTTATTTAAGCTAGGTGTAACACCCCAAATCCCTGATAAAAATTTTTTCTGTGTGTTTGTGACGTGAAAGTATGTCTGGCTTAGTGGTTGTGTGCTCAGGAAGTGTTTGGGAAGTCATGGGTTCTGGCCTTAGCTTCAACAAAAATTTTGCTTTTTAAGGATAAAACCCTTATCTTTGGCCAATAGGGTTATAAGTTTATTTTGGTAAAAACATGACAGAATGGGCCTGTTGGTCTAGTGGATAGTGGTGTGTGGGGTGTGCTAGTGGTTTGAGGTTCGAATCCTTGCTTGTGCAAATGGAAATTATTTTTATTGGTGGCCATGGGAGGAAGTTGTGTTTGACCGAAACACTGAGGAGTTTGAATGAGTTTGAATATGGTTGTTGTTAGCCGAATTTGGGGAGTAAAAAGGGGGATTTTCAGTTGTTGAGGTTTGTGAGTAGGAGGGTTCTTAGGAGAAAATTAAGGAGGAAATCGAGTAAGTTCGAATTTGGAGGAGAGTCATGTCGGGTTTGAACTCTGGCTCTTAGTGTTTCGGTTGTGTAGGAGTGTTGGGGAGGTGTTTAGTGTGTTGAAGGCTAACCGAATCTGGTGAGTTCATTTGGTAAAAAATTCGGCTATAGTAAATGGGTGCTGAAATTGGTTCTACTTTGGGTGCCGATTTGTGTATTAGCTAACTGAGTGTCGACTTCGTTCTCAATATCTCAGGTTGGCAGCTTCATTTCTTTTGTTTTATTTGCTTTAATCGAATACTCCTATAAACTTTTCTCAATCTCTTAATTTCTCTTTTTGGCAGAATACCTTAGTGACCTTTTCTCTTCATCTTGTTTTTCTTCAAACTGATTATCTGACATTAGTGAAGGCCGATTGTTCCGAATTTGGGGAGTAAAAAGGGGGGATTTTCAGTTGTTGAGGTTTGTGAGTAGGAGGGTTCTTAGGAGAAAATTAAGGAGGAAATCGAGTAAGTTCGAATTTGGAGGAGAGTCATGTAGGGTTTGAACTCTGGCTCTTAGTGTTTCAGTTGTGTAGGAGTGTTGGGGAGGTGTTTAGTGTGTTGAAGGCTAACCGAATCTGGTGAGTTCATTTGGTAAAAAATTCGGCTATAGTAAATGGGTGCCGAAATTGGTTCTACTTTGGGTGCCGATTTGTGTATTAGCTAACTGAGTGTCGACTTCGTTCTCAATATCTCAGGTTGGCAGCTTCATTTCTTTTGTTTTATTTGCTTTAATCGAATACTCCTATAAACTTTTCTCAATCTCTTGATTTCTCTTTTTGGCAGAATACCTTAGTGACCTTTTCTCTTCATCTTGTTTTTCTTCAAACTGATTATCTTACATTAGTGAAGGCCGATTGTTCCGATCGAGTACCTCCTTCTTCTTCTTCTTCTCTTCTCTGAAGCTGAATACTTCTTTCCAATTTCGTTCTTCCTTTCTCTGTTGGGCCGAATACCCATACTCTCCCTCTCTCAAATCTTTTTTTCTTCTTACTTTGGTTGAATCTCCTTGATTGAATATTGCCGAAATTCATTTGATTTATTGGTAAATGTGTGTTACAATCGCTTTATTATTTCTTTTCCTAGTCGAATTTCTTTTGGCTCTACTATCAAGTTTCGACTTTCCCTTTTCTTTCTCTTTGGGGCCGAATGTATGTTTTTCATCTAACAACTTATGATCTGCCAAATCATGCTAGGAGTGTGGATTCTATTGTGGAAGCTTTGGCCGATTATTCTTCTCATTGCAAGTGGTCTATCCACTTTTCGGGTAAGTGCTTTAAGTGCGATATATTTCATATTGGATTTTAAATACTTATCAGTCGATCTGATGTTTCTTATGAAGGTCAAAGTTTTGGAGCAGTAAGTGGGTGTTAAGTCAGTGGGGTTCTGCGATTGTTGGATTGGTAAGTGTCAGTGACTCGATCGAATCCTTTTCGATATTGTAACAGTCTAGTTTTGACCCTAGTCAGAATAGTGGTTTTAGGACCAGAAATCTGAGTTAGAAAATTATTTTAATATTATTTTCCCGCGCCTATTATAAGTGAATTAACATGTGTGAAAGTCTTGTGTGAAAATTTAACTGTTTGTGTGTTTAATTTACAAAAAAGACCTAATCGTGTAAAAGGTAAAAGTTGTGTGTTAGATGTTAAGTGTGCTTATTTGCTATGGCTTTTTATTTTTGAGGTCCTTATGTTGTAATTGGACTATGGTTAGTGGGATTGGTCATAAATGACCTTAAAATGGATGAATTAAAATGTTTTAAACAAAGCGAAAAGTGGTATTTGATAATTAATACGTGTTAATACTAAATAAACATGAAACTAAGGCCATTATTATCTTGTTTGGGAGTATATATCAAAGAAAAAGAAAGAAAAATTCAAGCTTAGGGTTCGACACTTACTTTTCTTGATTGAGGTATGTAATTAGCTTGGTTTTTTTATAATTTTTACGTTATTGTAATCGTTGCCTCGTATACTATCGAACCCATACTTCAATTTCTGATTTTGGTGATGATTTTAAAATGTGCCATTTATGAAACTATGAGCTTTGTGATGTTAGTTGATGAATTATGGAAGCTTGATGTTGGGTTTAAATGTTTCGTATTTGGATTTTTGATGAAATTGAGTATTTTGGGTTAAATTGTAAAAATGTTATTTTAGGAGACTAAAATGTGAAATAAATGAAATGTATGGATTTGTATGAGAGTTAGGAGAATTCGGCTAGGCTTGTGTACAAGCAAATTTTGTGTATTTTCTGATTTTGTGAATTAGGGACTAAAGTGTCGAAATGTGAAAATGTAAGGGCTATTTGCAAAATACCCTAATTGTGTGTATATGGAATATTTTGAATGATTTGGTGAATAAAAGGATTAATTTTGAATACATATAGATCAAGAAAAGAGGAATTCGGATTTAGATTGAGGGAAGTCGAAGATTATAGAATAAACGCTCGAGTCGACAACTTCGAGTACGAGGTAAGTTCGTACATAGAACATGATATTATAAATACATGTTGCTGTTTTGATTATCATAAATGTATACATAATTGAGTTGGATAAATATGATGATGAATTGAAAGTATTTGGCACTAAGTGTGCGATTTAAACTAACTTCGGCTACTTGAGGCACTAAGTGTGCGATACCGACTTGGTTTCGGGTAATTGAGATGGCACTAAGTGTGCGGAATCGTTCTAGCTTCGGCTAACCTTTAAGCACTAAGTGTGCAGATGTTTAAAGCATTGGTGATTTTGGAAAGTCTTAAAGTACTCGAACAAGAGGTGAGATTGAAAATGAACAAATATGAAAATGTTCAGGTGAGTATGATAGCTATGTGATAGATGATATTATGTTTATAAAGCTCATCAAATTGGTAAGAACTTATGGATTGTGTTGGTATAGATTTGATAGATGAATTGAGAAATTGTAATTACTTAAGTGTTGATGATTTATGTTTTATATACTATTGATGATTTTAGTACGAGCTTACTAAGCTTTTGAAAGCTTACTTTGTGTGTTTGCATTGTTTTATAGATCTCGAAGCTACTACATGTAACAGCCTGATTTAGACCCTAATCGAAATGGTGGTTTCGAGACCATGAATCCGAGTCAAAAAAATATTTAAAAATTATTTTCTATGTTTGTTTTGTGTGAATTTATATCTGTGAAATTTTCGTGATTTAATTTTGTTGTTTAGGTGTCCAATTAAATAAAAGGACTTAATCGCGTAAATTGAAAAGTGGGTAGTTTATTTTGTAAAGGGCTTATTTGTTAATGGCTTTCTAACTGGGGGTATTTATGGTGAAATTAGCCCATTATATATTTAATGTTGGACGGTAGTGGATGATTTTACAATATATTAACTAAGGTTAAAAAAGAGGTAAAATAATAAGTTAATGTATGTTATTATATTATAAAATAAAAAAAGCCATATCCATGTTTTTCATTCTTTCTTGCACCGAATTTAAACAAAAAGAAAAAGAAAAAGAAAGAATAAAAGACTAGGTTCGGCCATCTTCTAAGCAAAAATCAAGGTTCGTTCTTTGTCGGTTTTTGATAATTTTTACGTTTTTGAGATTGTTACTTCGAGTACTACAAAACCCATGCTTAAATTTTTTTTATTTTGATGAATATTTTGAGTTGTTCCATTGTTGATAGCTTGTGATTTTTGTGGTTTGATGATGAAAAATGAAAGATATGTTTTAGCTTAACATATTTTGTATTGGAATTTTTGATAATTTTGAGTAATTAGGACTTAATTGCAAAAATAATAATTTGAGGGACTAAAATGTGAAATTAATGAAATATATGGACTCGTATGGTAATGCATAAGATTCGGCTAAACATGGGTAATTGGAAATTTTGTGTATTTTGTGTTTTGTGCAATAGGGACTAAATTGTAAAAATTATAAATGTTAGGGGTAAAATGGTAATTTGCCTATTTATGTGTTTTTGGACTAAATTGAATGAAAATATGTTTGAATAAGCTTAATTTGAATATTTTTAGATCAAGAACTAAAGAAATCAGATTTGGATCGGGCAAAAACGAAAGTTGTCGACTAGCCGCCCAATTCCGTTTTGTATTGTCTGAGGTAAGTTTATAAGCAAATAGACGTGTTTATTTGGAAATTTAATGTTATATTTATATGCTGTTATGAAATATTAGAATTTAAATATGTTATGACCGAACATGATTAAATTTGGCTACTACACTTCCGAGTTCGATTCGACCGAGTTACGACGTCCGAAGGCCTTGTATGAACCTTAGGAATAGTTAGGATACATATTTCATGACATAGGATTCCGGTATATGTGTGCGAGTAAGACCATGGCGTTGATATGTGGTTTCGATATGTGTTTACGAGTAAGACCCTGTCTAGGACAGTGGCATCGATTTGTGGCTACATGTAAGACCACGTCTAGGACGTTGGCATTGTACGATTTATGTGATTATCCAAGTGTCCTATCCAATTCCGAATGGTTCATCAGGCAAAGGTAAATCGTGATCGAATGTGTAAAATGGGCTAAAAGGCAAGGTATGATTTAGCTTGTTAGCTATCAATAATAAGGTATGTATGTGACTTGATAGTTGATAAATTATATGTGATGTAAGGTTAAATATATACATGAATTAAATAAGTGTATTCGGCTTTGTACAAATGGTAAGTATATTATGGAATTAATTTTTGGTTATGCACATATAAGTGATCATAAATAATTGGTCTTATAAGAGTTATATATACATAATATTGAATAAAGGTTTTTGGACATATATAATTGTGCAGTGGTTGATTAATTATGACATTTTGGCATTTGAAATTGAGCAGTGGTTTTATTACTTAACTTGTGAATATCCGGCTAATGTAATGTAATGACCAAAATTTTCCCGGCCCATAAATAAATAAATAAAAACAAATAAAAACAAAAAATAATAGTTTTTATACAGTCCATGTACAAGGCCCAAGACCTGATTACTTTTTTAGCCCAAAACCCTATACTCGGTTACACTCTAAGCCCTTAGCCCATTACACCCAACCCACAAACAGGTACGGCCCAAATGGCCCAATTTGTTAACAGAGGATGGAAGACCTACAGTTTCTGGAACCCTAGGCGCCGCAAATGGAAGGTTCCAGAATTTGCACCGCAAGCACCCCAACAGACGCGCCCGTTCGTCTCGCAGTGACCCACCGTTATTCCAGGATCCGTATCACGCCAGGATTGACGCCTGAATCAATGCCAGTGTGCCGTCATCAGTACCCGTTTATTACCAGACCCTCGCTGATATCTGTAAAATGGAAAGAACCGCAGCAGAAAAGAGAAGCAAAATATGGAAAGAAATCAAAGATTTCTTTCCCAGATTGTAATGATTTACAAGGGGCTATAAAAGCCCTTCTTTGTAACCTGTTAAGGACACGAAAAAGAAATAAAAAGCACAAGAGAATATTACAGATTTTTTCACTTTGTCAGAAAACAAAGGTGATCCTTTTTCTTTTCTTAGATATCAATGTTTCATACATGCAAAATACTATAAAAATAAATAAAAGAGATTACCCTTTTTTGCTGTAAAAAAGGCGAAACGATTCGTATTCTGACCACCGTACTCGGCGAGGTCAGCGGTGGCGCATAAGCACGTGGGAACCCGATGACGGAGGCTCAACAGAGCTCCAAGGGTTTGCTCTCGACCCCCTTTCAAAGAATCCTTCTATTTTTTAAAAAAAATCCTTTTTAAAATGATTTTTTTGGTTGAAACTTAGCTTTTATAGCTCCATATAAACGACATCGTTTTGCTTAAAACAATAAGTTTAAAAACGGCGTCGTCCCAAGGCTAGGATCCCCGCGTTAACCCGAGATTCAGGTAGGATCCGCGCGTTTTTGGAAGATGGGCTAATTACCCAATTGGTCCTTCCGCATTTTTAATCTTTATAATTTCATTTTATTTTTATTTTAATTTGGCCCTAATCTTTTATATTTGTTTCAATTTAATCCTAATGGCCATTAAAATCCATTCTGAAGAACGACGTCGTTTTGGGATTAGGGCAAATTGCCCAGGGAGTCCCTTGTAGTTTTGAATGCATTCTGATTAGGCCTAAATTTTTTTTTGGTTATTTTAAAATAAGCCCAGAACTTTAGTTTTATTTAATTTTAATCCTTTTAAATATTTTTGCATAATTTATTTATTAAATACCTTATATATTATTTATTTTTAAATATTAGTTGTATAAAATAGTTTTTTTTATTTTAAATATTAGTTGTATAAAATAGTTTTTTTTATTTACATATTATCCATTATATTATTTTTATTATTATACATTTTATTTATAAATTTTATTATACATTATATTGTTTTACTATATATATTATTCCTTGCATTTTTTTAAATTCTTTTATTTTTTTTATAAATTATGTATTATTTTTTTATTCATTAATTGTGTAAATTTTAAATTTTTATTATTATTAAATAATAGTATATATTATCCTTATTTATATGATAGTATTTATATTTCATTATATTTTATTTATATATATTATTACATATCATATTTTATTATATATTACTCCTTATAATATCTTCCTTTTATTATATATATTATTTCATTATCTATTATTTATTACTATATATAAAAATTAACATTTGTAAATTATTATAAACTAATACATATATAATTATTATATATATTTAATGTTTAGTATTTTAAAATTTACTACAAAGTTTTACTCCGATTTAACATATTATTATTTTTATAAGTATATTAAGTTATTATATCATGTAATGTATTATATATATATTAATTATCTCTAGAAACTCACCTTCATCATTTATAATTTGTTCTAAATATTTTATTGAATACTTCATCTATTTTTAAATTTATTTTTCTTATCTCTATTTTTTTGTATGTTCATAATTTTGTTTATTTATTTTTTTGTATCTTATTGTATTTACTTAATATTATTTTAAAATGGTAATAATATCTCACCACCTATTTGTTATTTTTATATTTATTGTTTACCATATATGCATAAAATTGATTATTTAGGTTATTTTAAGTTATCTTTTCATAAAATTGATTATTTGTGTTATATTTTGCATGAAATATTATTATGTATGTATTATGTAATTTATATTGTTATTTTCATTGTTTTCTATGATTATAACTGCATGAAATGATAATGTATATTATAATGTCGTCATTCATCATTTGCCATATTATATTTGTATGAAGTATTAAAGTATGTAGTTTATATTGTTTAGTATTGATATCATAGTATGTTAAATACATCATTGTTTTTTTTAAAAAAAAAATTTATTTCATTTAATCATATTTTTTAAGAAATGAGGCGATGCCTTTTGTATTTAGGAATTCGAGAAACAGTGCCCTAACATGCTGGGTTGCGATTTCCTGTTTGTCTAAATATCTAAAGTATCCTTTTTAATAGATTTTGCAAAATTATGAGATGATTTTTAGTTACGAAAGTTTGAGAATATCGTGTCTAATCATGCTGGATGTGATGTTTGCATTCTTTTGGAACAAAAGAATTTTGATTTTTAACTCAAATTATTTCGGCTTTAAAAGAGATCTTATTTCTTAATTCTTTTAAGTTTTTGACATTAAGACAACTATTCAATTTGGTACCAATTTTGGGCGTTGCGAGGGTGCTAACCCCTCTTCGCACGTAACCAACTTTTGAGCCCGTTTTCTCACAATTTTGTAGACCAAAATATTTTATAAGGTGATCCAATCACACCTAAAAAGGTTGGTGGCGACTCCCGTTTTTTTTTTTTAAAATAATCTCCTTTTAAAAGGAAGGCTTCTACAGCTTGGGGACTCCACTAGGGACAATAAGAGAGTCAAGCCAAAAATTGATAACTTTCTGTCTTAATGCTAAAATTTGAAAGGATTTAAAGATAAAGATCCCTTTTCATGTGTTCGCTGCATATGTTTGTTATATTATTTGCACACATTGCATTTGCATGACCGTTGGTCCCACCTTTAAGTGGGAGTAAGAAACTAAGCTTTCGTGAGGTTTTCACCTCTGCGTGAATTAGTGGATTGCTTCCGGGATACTGTACCTATGTCCTCGTGAGATTTTCATCTCCGCATGGCCATAGGGAAATGTGTCCCCCTGAACTAAACTTGGTCTATATGAGCCTATAATGGGTGAGGACCGAGGAATCTGCTGGTTCAGGTACCCTCGCTTTAGAACTGGAATCATATAGTGAACTTTAAGCGCTTACCCTAGGGATTATGGTGATAACTTTTAGTAAACTACCCTTATAAGTGTTTGTTTGTTATACTTTTATAAGATACTAATTTATTTTGTTTTGCTATCATTGCATGCCATTCAAACATTCAAAGGTATCGATTCACGGTTTGATTTCTGGGTTAGAAAGTTTTGTAGTGGGGAACGAATATCTTGATAAAGTGGAAGACAATGCCTCTGTCTGTACCTGGTCAGAGAAAACCCAGTTAGAGAAAAGAGATAGTATCACTGAGGGGCATACATCAGAGTTATGGGACTTCACCCGTATTAATTCGATGCAGAATGAGTTTCAGGAGTTGAGAGACATTTGGGCCCAATGGAATGACGAGGCTAAGTAGCTTTTCTATGAGAATTATGGAGACCTTCCCTATTTGCTAGACGTCAAAGTAGATAGGCACTTGTTTCGAGCTATGGTACAGTTCTGGAACCCTGTTTATAGTTGCTTTACATTTGGTAATGTTGATCTTGTACCTACTTTAGAGGAGTATATGACTTTACTGCATTGCCCGAGGATTCAGGGTCACAAGGCTTATGTTAGGCCTGCTAGCCTTCCAACTTTTGCGAAGAAGTTGGTGATGATTACTGGGATAGTAAGCAGTGGGCTGTAGCTCGTGTGCAGTAAAAGGGTGATAGTAAGTGCATTCGATGGGCCGTTTTGAGGGATTTGATATCGACACATCCAGACATAAAGAAAAGGGTCGACGTCCTAGCATTGAGTATTTATGGCATGGTGATTTTCCCAAATGCATTGGGGCACATAGATGAGGCAGTCGTGAATTTTTTGGATTGGTTGGTAAGCAGAATACATCGATGCCAGCAATCCTAGCTGAGACATTTAGATCTTTGAGTGCATGTCGGAGGGCCGACGAGGGTAGATTTATTAGATGTGCGCAATTGTTGCTAGTCTGGCACCATAGCCACTTCTGGAAGCTTGATAAGGTTCCTTGTCGAGTATTCTTTGAGGCTTATTCTCCCTTAAAGGAAGCAGTAGACATGCCTAAGAGAGATGACATTTCAGAGGAGAGGTGGATAGACATTTTTCAGAATCTTCGAGAGGAAAATGTTATGTGGAAGGCTCCTTGGTTGGTTCCTAGTGAAGTCCTTTACCGCTGTGGCAGTTTTGATTGGGTCCCTTTGCCAGGAATTTGGGGAGTTGTTGGATATGCACCATTGCTTGTTCTAAGGCAATATCAAGCAAGGCAGTTCATACCGACTACACAGGGTTTAGCTCAGAGTGATTTCTCTTATAAAGGAGATCACTATAAGAAGAGGATGCGAGAGATTTCTGAGGCTTGGAAGAAGCCTTTCTGTATGAAGATCTTGACTGAAGGCTCGACGTCAACCCTTTAGTATAAAGGGTGGTTTAGTAGGAGAGCCAACGATAATGTCCCTAGGCCGATTTTGGGGGTGGCTCGATCATTAGAGGAGAGCTTACGAGTGATTCCATCAGAGTTGGAGGTTATGAAGTAAGAGTTTGAGAGAAAGAATTCAGAGCTTGAAAAGAGGATTGAGAAGCTCGAAGAGGAAAAAATGTGCTTGAGTCTCGACGTTGATGTTCAAAAGATGGAAGTCGAGATGGTGAAAAAGGAAAAGAGAAAGATCGAGGAAGATCGAGATGATTTAAAGATGCACTACAAGAAGGCCCAGATAACATTGAAAAGGGTCAAATTAGGGAGATCTTTAGAGTAGTGGCAGCAAGAGATTCAAGAAGAAAGAGCCAAAGCCGAGTATTGGGAGAAGAAGTTTCAAGAGATGCAGTCGCGTAATCAGGCCCTAGAGAAGAAAAATCAAGGATTAAAAACTAAGGTGGCTGAGCCTGGACATCCCTTCATCATCACCGAAGTCGTAACTCTACGGTTGAGTTAAAGGCAAGCCTGGATAAGATCGAGGAAATGAAGCACAATATTGGAGGATTGGAAGCAGCACTACAGGACTGTGAGCTACGGGTTGAGCAGCTCGAGGCAAGAGAAGAACATTGGAAAGGAAAGCTTCACCATTTTCAAGATCAAGTCAAAGATAGGGACTACCTCATGGGAGAAGCTATAGCACAAATTCGAGAGGTTGCTGATCATTTGCAAGACCAGGCGGCACAAGCTAATGTGTTAAGTACAAAATATGAGTTAGTGTCAGATAGAGGTCTAGAGTTAGCTTTGTTGTTGGATAGGGTTAAAACCTTGGGCCTGGGGGCAAAGGCATATTTGTAATCCGTTTTGTGTAAAGATTTCTGTTTCTTAAATAATGTTTTCTAAAAAGAAATTGAATCAAAATCGATATCTTTTAGCATTCATGCATTTGCATCTCTTCACATCATATGCATTCAAGTTTATAGAAAGACCCTAATTAGTTAAAATTATTAGGGAGAAAGAGAGAGTAAGAGAAAGAAAATCTGGAAGCAACACATCCTTACGGTACACGCGCTAAGTCAAAGAATATGGATCAAGACTTGAGCAGATTCAGAAAGAAATGCAAGAGCAGTTACAGGAGCAATTGGCAAAAATCCAACAAGAGATGAAGGATCAAATGATAGAGGCTCAAAGGAATATGATGGCTGAGATGGCTCAGCTGTTGAGGGGAACAACAGATAAAGGAAAAGCCCTTATGACTACCACTGAAGAGGATAACGAGGGTCGTCCTCCTGGTTTCACTCCACCTCACGTACAGACCCAACCTGAGGCATATCCCCGAGGGCCGTCTGTTACAAGAAGGCCTCAACAGGGTCAAGTCGATGCTGGAATACCCATGAACTTTCAAAATGGTTTGGGATTCAATCCTGGAGACAATCCTGCCAATCCGGTTATACCCAATCTAGATGTAGCTGAGAGGGAAGAAATGAAACTCGAATCATCAAGGCAATTAGAGGAACGTTGCAAATGGTTAGAGGAGAAATTTAGGGCACTAGAAAATGCTGATAATCGTCAGGGAATGGATGATAAGGACTTAAGTTTAGTCCCAGATTTGATGCTTCCCCATAAGTTCAAAATGCCGGAATTCAAGAAGTACAATGGGACTACTTGCCTGGAAGCCCATATTACCATGTTCTGCAGACGGATGACTAGTTATGTAAACAATGATCAATTATTGATCCATTGTTTTCAGGATAGTTTGGCTGGGAAAACGGCCAAGTGGTATAATCAACTGAGCCGGGCCAAAATAAGTTCATGGAGGGATCTTGCACAAGCCTTCATACAGTAGTACAATCATGTGACTGACATGACTCTGGATAGGATCACGCTGCAAACCATGGAGAAAAAGCCTAATGAAAATTTTAGGCAATATGCACAGAGATGGAGAGAGGTGGCAATGCAAGTTCAACCACCGTTGTTGGAAAAAGAGACTACCATGTTGTTCATCAACACTCTAAAGGCTTCGTTCATCACTCACATGATTGGCAGCACCACTAAAAGCTTTGCGAATATAGTCATGGCGGGAGAGATGATCGAGAATGCCATAAGGGGTGGCAAAATCGAGGGGGAAGCGACCAAAAGATTAGCCCCAAGGAGAAAGGATAGTGAAGTGAATAACACAAGCACCTTCAACACGAAGACAATCACAATTGGTCAACCTAAAACAGCTGCGGTTGAGCAACAGAGTTCTCAAAGGCAGGAGTCGGGTACAAGGCAAAATTCTGTAAGGATGCAGTTCACACCTATCCTCGTGACGTATCATGAGCTTTATCAAAGCTTATACGATGCACATGCTATTGCTCCTTTTCACTTGAAACCACTGTAGCCCCCATATCTCAAATGCTATGACACAAACGCCAGATGCGAATACCATGCTGGAATACTGGGGCATTCGGTCGAAAACTGTACCGATTTTAAGAAGGCCGTAGAGAGGCTTATTAAAATGGGGGTAGTAAAGTTCGATAATACCCCTAATATTGAAAACCCGTTGCCAAATCATAATGATTAAGGGGTGAATGCCATTGGCAAAGCCAGTGAGAGGAGAATGAAGGAAGATGTTGCTGAGGTGAGGATGACTATGAAGGTGATTTGGGAGGAGATGATGAAGAGAGGTATGTTAACCTCTAAAAATGAGAGAAGAGAAACAAGGAACTATGGTGAGTTCCATGAGAAAGAAGGACATGAAGTTCAAGATTGTGAAGAATTCAAGCCTTGGTGCAAGGCTTTATAGACAACAAAGAGCTACAAATTTTTGAAGGTAGCTCTTGTGTAAAACAAGTATGTGTGCTGGAGGATGAACAGAAAGGAACTAGCCGGCAAAGGATTATTATTTCCCTACTGGGAAATAATGTAGTGGGAGCACAAACGGTGCCTAAGGTCATTATCCACAAGCCTGCGCTTTTCCCATATAAGGATAGCAAGAGGGTACCATAGAGTTATGACTGCAGTGTGACAGTGCCGGAGGAGGAGAGTATAGCCAGTACTTCTAAGGATGTACAAGTTGAGGGTTCCCATACATGGAGTGGGAAGCGGTATGATATGGTGGGCGTTAGAGAAGAGCCCACAAAAACCAAGAATGTTAGTGCGAAGAAGGGGAAAGAGGCTGAAGTGCATGTCAATGAGCCAGTAAAGGAGGAGGAGGCTAAGGAATTTCTAAAGTTCCTTAAGCATAGCGAGTATAGCGTGGTTGATCAGTTGCATAGGTAGCTGGCTCGCATATCAGTATTGGCTCTACTTCTGAGTTCTGAGGTGCATCGGGATGCATTGATGAAGGTGCTCAACGAAACATATGTCACCCATGACATATCAGTTAACAAGCTAGACCGGTTGGTGAATAACATAAGTACAGATAATTTTATCTACTTTAATGATGATGAAATCCCACCGGGGGGTAGGGGGTCAACTAAGGCCTTGCACATCACCACTGGATGCAAGGGGTACACACTCTCAAGCGTACTCGTCGATAATGGATCGGCCTTGAATGTTCTACCGTTGTGTACATTGAACAGATTACCCATTGATGGTTCTCACATGAAGACATGTCAAATGTGGTAAGAGCCTTCGACGGTACAAAAAGGAAGGTGATGGGAAGGGTTGACATTCCCTTGGAAATTGGGCCGAGTATATACGAAGTATACGTCTTGGTGACGGATATCAAGCCCTCTTACAATTACTTATTAAGGAGGCCATGGATACACTCAGCGGGAGCGGTGCCCTCATCGTTGCACCAGAAATTAAAATTAGTGATGGATGGATGGTTAGTAACCATTAATGCGGAGGAGGACATTATAGCCATAGTCACTAGCAAGGCCCCTTATGTCGAGACAAACGAAGAGTCTATTGAGTGTTCTTTTCACTCTTTAGAATTTGTGAATGCAACCTTTATTTCAGAAGGGAGTGAGCTACCGGTGCCAAAGATAGCAAGAGCCACGAGGATGGCTTTACAAATGATGATGGGAAAGGGAGCCTTACCAGGAAGAGGGTTAGGAAAATACCTGCAAGGAGGGACTCAAATCCAAGAACTGAAATAGAAGAGAGATCACTTTGGTCTGGGCTTCAAGCCAGACTATAAGCAAAGGAGAAAGGAAGTTGAGAAGCGCCAAGAGGGAAGAAGGGCACACCTTAATGGAAGAGAAGTGGAGTGGGAGTCAATGACATTCCCTCCAATATCCCAAACCTTATAACGGGAGGGTTACTTATAGAAGAAAGTCATCAGATTAATGCTATACACGATGAAGGATTGGAGCAAAGAAACTTTGAGGGCATTCGCCCTTATGAACCGGGAAGCTCTCTGAACAATTGGACTGCGGAGGAACTTCCTGTAGTCTTTAGGAATTTTTTAGAGTAATTCTCAAAACATTCTTGTTACTCTAGGGCCTAGGAGTAAGAGGATTACATTTGTGGAATGGGCTTACGATCATCTATTTTTTTTAATAAAACATAACTTTTATCAATTTGAACGAGTATTGTTTCATTTTTAACCAATATTCCGTTGAACTTTTGCAATTCTTATTCTTTCATTCATAGCACATAAATAATCATTATTAAATTCATTCATTCTTTGTATATCCTTTATACTTCACAGGTCCCTAGATATCAATGACATGAGCACTGATATTACAAATCCTGATTTCTCTCACGAGCAAGACATGTGTTTAGAGGAATCTCAGGATTTTGAAGATGTCGAGGATTGTGATGTGTCTCTGGATCAGTTGAGGATGGTAAAACAGGAGGAGAAACAAATCATGCCCCATGAGAAAGAGGCAATAGAGAATGTAGCCCTAGAGGAAGGGAAAGAGGTGAAAATCGGTATGCATATTGCCGAGGACACAAGGCAAGGACTGATTGAGTTGCTACGTGAGCTCAAGGATATCTTCACATGGTCCTATCAAGATATGCTAGGGTTAAATACCGATATTGTGGTGCATCGTCTTCCAATAAGACATGATTGTAAGCTAGTCCAACAGAAGTTGCGAAGAATGAGGCCAGATATCGTATTGAAGATAAAGGACGAAGTCAAGAAGCAGTTCGATGCATGATTCTTACAAGAGGTGAAGTACTCTGAATGGGTAGCTAACATTGTACCAGTCCCTAAGAAAGATGGGAAGGTACGAATGTGTGTTGATTACAGAGATCTGAACAAAGCTAGCCCAAAAGATAATTTCCCTCTGCCACACATAGACACTTTGATAGACAACACAGCGGGATATTCGTTGTTCTCCTTCATGGATGGTTTCTCAGGGTACAATCAGATAAAGATGCATCCTGAGGACATGGATAAAACCACCTTTATAATATTTTTGGGCACCTTTTGTTACAAGGTAATGCCCTTCGGGCTAAAGAATACAGGGGCAACATACCAAAGGGCTATGGTGACTTTATTCCATGATATGATGTACAAAGAAATTGAGGTGTATGTTGATGACATGATTGCTAAATCTCGAACAGAGAAGGAACATATTGAAGTTTTGAGGAAGTTGTTCCTGAGATTAAGGAAATTTCAGTTGAAGCTTAATCCAACATAGTGCATCTTCGGAGCTAGGTCGGGGAAGTTATTAGGCTTTGTGGTCAGTAAAAAGGGAATAAAAGTTGACTCAGACAAAGTTAGAGCCATACGGGAATTGCCTCCACCACATACTCAGAAGGAAGTTCGGGGTTTTCTTAGAAGATTGAATTATATTGCTCAGTTTATTTCACAATTAACCGAGAAATGTGATCCTATATTTCGCCTCCTTAAAAAACACAACCAAGGTACTTGGGATGAGGAATGCCAAAATGCTTTTGATAAGGTTAAGCAATACTTGTTAAATGCTCCAGTGTTATCTCCACCTAGTCCAAATAGACCATTAATTCTGTACTTATCAGTGTTTAGTAATTCTATGGGATGTGTACTTGGCCAACATGACGAGTCGGGAAGAAAGGAGAAGGCGATATACTACCTCAGCAAGAAATTCACAGAGTGTGAGATGAGATATTCGCCAATTGAGAAATTGTGTTGTGCTTTAATCTAGACGACTCGAAGGTTAAGATAGTACATGGTATATCATACTACTTGGCTTATTTCAAAACTTGATCCTTTGAAGTATATGATAGAGTCAATAGCTTTGAATGGGAGAATGGTGAGGTGGCAAATTATGCTTTCAGAGTTTGACATAGTCTATGTGAGCCAGAAGGCTATAAAAGGAAGCGCGATAGCAGAATTTCTAGCTAGTAGAGCTCTAGTGGACTATGAACCGTTGAATTTTGATTTCCCAAATGAGGAGTTGATGTGTGTAGCAACTACAGAGGATTATCCTTGGAAGTTGAGCTTTGATGGGGCATCCAATGCGGTGGGAAATGGAATTGGGGCAGTCCTGGTATCCCCAAACGGTGATTATTACCAATTCACGTGCAAGTTGGATTTTGATTGCACAAACAATATGGCCAAGTATGAAGCGTGCATCATGGGACTCCGAGCGGCTATAGAGCGAGGAATAAGAACCTTGAAAGTATATGGAGACTTTGCGTTGGTAATTTACCAACTTAGAGGTGAATGGGAGACAAGGGATCCTAAATTGATCAACTATCGAAAGGTAGTTTTAGGGTTACTTGAGGAGTTCGATGACATCACTTTCAATTATATCCCACGAGACAAAAACCAGACGGCAGATGCTCTAGCAACCTTGGCTTCAATGATTAAAGCGAATAAAGAGAAGGAGATGAGACCCATTCAGATGAGTATCTTTGAGGCTCCAGCTCACTGTTGTAACATTGAGGAAGAAGAAAAGGATGATAACCCTTGGTATCAAGATATATTGCGATATGTGAGAGATCGTAAATACCTAGAACAGGCAACTAAAAATGATAAGCGAACTTTAAGGAGATTAGCCTGCAACTACGTTTTGGATGGGGACATCTTGTACAAAAGAAGAAAGGACCAAGTACTGTTGAGATGTGTTGACGCCGTGGAAGCTAAGTTAATCTTGGAAGAAGTTCACGAGGGTGTTTGTGGGATACACGCTAATGGTTTCACGATGGCTAGACAAATCATGAGGTTTGGATATTATTGGTCTACTATGGAAGGGGATTGTATCAACTATGCCAAGAAATGCCATAAATGTCAGATTTATGGAAACAAGATTCATGTGCCACCTTCACCTCTACATGTTATGGCTTCTCCATGGCCTTTTTCCATGTGGGGTATGGATGTCATTGGGCCAATATCACCAAAAGCTTCAAATGGGCATCGCGTTTTTTTTGTGGCCATTGATTACTTCACGAAGTGGGTAGAGGTTGCTTCTTATGCGAATGTTACTAAGTCAGCTGTGAGTCGATTCTTGAAGAAAGAGATCATTTATCGGTATGGGATGCCTGAAAGGATTATATCAGACAATGCATTGAACTTGAACAACAGAACGATAGCAGAAGTTTGCAGTCAGTTCAAGATTAAGCATCATAACTCTTCTCCATATCGCCCAAAAATGAATGGGGCAGTAGAAGCAACCAACAAGAACATCAAGAGGATAGTGGGGAAATTGAATGAAACCTACAGAGATTGGCATGAGAAATTACCATTTGCACTCTTAGCCTACCGAACGTCCATCAGAACCTCAACTGGGGCAACTCCTTTCTCGTTGGTTTATGGGATGGAGGCAGTGTTACCCATTGAAGTTGAAATACCGTCTCTCCGAGTTTTGTCAGAGATAAAGTTGGATGAAGCTGAATGGATACAATCACGATATGATCAGTTGAACTTGATTGAGGAAAATAGGCTAAGGGCCATTCGTCATGGTCAGATGCATCAGAAGCGAATGATGCAAGCTTACGACAAGAAAGTACGACCAAGAGAATTCCACGAGGGGGATCTTGTGCTGAAAAAGATCCTTCCCATTTAAAAGGACTTTAGAGGAAAATGGATGCCGAATTGGGAAGGGCCGTATGTCGTGAAGAAGGCTTTCTCTTGGGGTGCATTGATCTTAAGGGAAATGGATGGGAAGAGTTTACCCAAACCAATGAATTCAGACTCAGTCAAAAAGTACTTTGTGTAAAGGAGAGGAGAATCCAGGGTGAAAACCCAGAAAGGGTGCCTTAAGTTTTCGAAAAAAATAAAAAAAAATGGAGAGGTCAAGGTGAAAACCCGCAAAGGGGGCCTTGTGATCAAAGGGGTTTTGAGTTGAAAACCCGAAAGGGTAGCTCAAACTTTGAAGAGCACACGGTAATCCTGCTATATCTGATTCAAAAAAGAGCAAAGCGCATTGCATATCGGGGCATCAACAAAGTACTTTGGATCTTTTAAAAACATGTTGAACTCAAGAAAGTCTTCTTGGAGCTGGTGTATAGACGCTCAAGCGGCGATATCTAGGGCATCTAACTTTTGTCCTGTTTGCTATCTTTAGATTCTCTTTCTTCTCAAAGATAGGCTATCAGATTAATTTCCTTTGTATTTCTGAAAAATTCATTCAAATCTAATTATTCTCAAGATTAAGTTCATCTTCCATTATTCTTAAAGTATGTTGCATTAAAATAATGATAGATGAACTAAATAATTTTCACAAATGATGTTTTGCTCATTACTCTGGAAATTTCTAGATAATACAAGAAACTAAAACAGAACAATTGTTCGAGGAATTCACGTAGATAAGGTTTGAAAGAACTCGAGGAAATTCTTTCTTTAGTCCAAAATAATGATTGGACAAATCAAACGATTCAATCCTAAGAGAGGATCATCTTACAGACATTTTTGGTGGGCCATAGCATTTGAAGAATGGTACAAACCCACAGGCTAAGTAGGAATAAGGATAAACTTTGACGAATGAATGAGTGGTGATGTCTGGAATAGGGGTCATATTCATAAACATTTTGCATTATAACAGGTTTAATTAGGAGCATTTGACTCACTTCGATCATAGCATCCTAATCATTAGGCATGAACTCATACACATTATACAGGTTATGTCCTTCAAGGGACAATGAAGATTGATGCGCCTTAACCCCCTAAGCAGTAGGGTAACAGGCTAAAGCATAGCAGATCTGACCTTCAGGTGTTTACGCTGAAGCAGATACAAGATGATTTGGCGTCTATGTATTGTCAGAGAACAAATCGAAGAAACAGATTTGGCATCTCTATATTCGACGGAGAGCAGATCGAAGACATAGCAGATCTAACCTTTGAGTGTTTTCACATCGAAGTAGATTCAAGATGATTTGGCATCCTTGCGTTTACAAGGAGTAGATCAAAGACATAACAGATTTGGCTTTCACGTGTTTACGCTGAAGCAGATCTAAGATGATTTGGCATCTCTATATTGTCAGAGAACAAATCGAAGAAACAGATTTGGCATCTCTATATTCGACGGAGAGCAGATCAAAGACATAGCAGATCTAACCTTCAGATGTTTTCACATCGAAGTAGATCCAAGATGATTTGGCATCCTTGCGTTTACAAGGAGCAAATCGAAGACATAGCAGATTTGGCTTTCACGTGTTTACGCTGAAGCAGATCTAAGATGATTTGACATCTCTATATTGTCAGAGAACAAATCGAAGAAACAGATTTGGCATCTCCATATTCAGCGGAGAGCAGATCGAAGACATAGCAGATCTAACTTTTGGATGTTTTTGCATCGAAGCAGATCCAAGATGATTTGGCATCCTTGCGTTTACAAGGAGCAGATCGAAGATAGCAGATTTGGCGTCTCTGTATTGTCAGAGAGCAGATCGAAGATAGCAGATTTGGCATCTCGGTATTGTCAGAGGGTAGATCGAAGATAGCAGATTTGGCATCTCTGTATTGTCAGAGAGCAGATCGAAGATAACAGATCTGGCGTTCCTGAGTTTGCAAGAAGCAGGTTGAAGATAGCCAATTTGACATTCCTGAAGCTATCAGAATACCTCTAAGGAAGATGAGGATTAGGATTTTGAGACTTGGCCAGGCCCGACAAATTAGGTCCTTTTATAGTCTTTACTCTATTCCTTTTACACAGTAATGAGCAAAGATGGGCAGCTGTAATGACCAAAATTTGCCCGACCCATAAATAAACAAATAAAAACAAAAAATAATAGTTTTTATACAGTCCATGTACAAGGCCCAAGATCGGATTAAATTTTTAGCTCAAAACCCTATACTCGGTTACACTCTAAGCCCTTAGCCCATTACACCCAACCCTCAAACAGGTACGGCCCAAATGGCCCAATTTCTTAACAAAGGATGGAAGGCCTAGGGTTTCTGGAACTCTAGGCGCCGCAAACGGAAGGTTCCAGAATTTGCGCCACAAGCACCCTAACAGACATGCCCGTTCATCTCGCAGTGACCCACCATGATTCCAGGCTCCATATCACGCCAGGATTGACACCTGAATCAACACCGGTGTGCCGTCATCAGTGCCCGTTTATTACCAGACCCTCGCTGATATCTGTAAAATGGAAAGAACCGCAGTAGAAAAGAGAAGCAAAATAGGGAAAGAAATCAAAGATTTCTTTCCCAGATTGTAATGATTTACAAGGGGCTATAAAAGCCCTTCTTTGTAACCTGTTAAGGACACGAAAAAGAAATAAAAAGCACAAGAGAATATTACAGATTTCTTCACTTTGTCAGAAAAAAAGGTGATCCTTTTTCTTTTCTTAGATATCAACGTTTCATACATACAAAATACTATAAAAATAAATAAAAGAGATTACCCTTTTTTTGTTGTAAAAAAGGCAAAACGATTTGTATTCTGACCGCCGTACTCAGCGAGGTCAGCGGTGGCTCGTGAGCACGTGGGAACCCGATGACGGAGGCTCAACAGAGCTCCGAGGGTTTGCTCTCGGCCCCGTTCAAAGAATCCTTCCATTTTTTTAAAAAATCCGTTTTAAAATGATTTTTTTGGCTGAAATTTGGCTTTTATAGCCTCATATAAACGGCGTCGTTTTGCTAAAAACAATAAGTTTAAAAACGGCGTCGTCCCAAGGCTGGGATTCGCTCGTTGACCCGAGATCCGGGTAGGATCTGCGCTTTTTTGGAAGATGGGCTAATTACCCAATTGGTCCTTCCGTATTTTTAATCTTTATAAGTTCATTTTATTTTTATTTTTATTTAGCCCTAATCTTTTATATTTGTTTCAATTTAATCCTAATAGCCATTAAAATCCATTCTGAATAACTACGTCTTTTTGGGATTAGGGCAAATTGCCCAGGAAGTCCCTTGTAGTTTTGAATGCGTTCTGATTAAGCCTAATTTTTTTTGGTTATTTTAAAATAGGCCCAGAACTTTAGTTCTATTTAATTTTAATCCTTTTAAATATTTTTGCATAATTTATTTATTAAATACCTTATATATTATTTACTTTTAAATATTAGTTATATAAAATAGTTTTTTTATTTACATATTATCCATTATATTATTTTTATTATTATACATTTTATTTATAAATTTTATTATACATTATATATTTTTTACTATATATATTATTCCTTGCATTTTTTAAAATTTTTTTATTTTATTATAAATTATGTATTATTTTTTTATTCATTAATTGTGTAAATTTTAAATTTTTATTATTATTAAATAATAGTATATATTATCCTTATTTATATGATAGTATTTATATTTCATTATATTTTATATATATTTTTTATTACATATCATATTTTATTATATATTAGTCCTTATAATATCTTCCTTTTATTATATATATTATTTCATTATCTATTATTTATTACTATATATAAAAATTAACATTTGTAAATTATTATAAACTAATACATATATAATTATTATATATATTTAATGTTTAGTATTTTAAAATTTACTACAAAGTTTTACTCCGATTTAACATAATATTATTTTTATAAGTATATTAAGTTATTATATCATGTAATGTATTTTTTATATATATTAATTATCTCTAGAAACTCACCTTCATCATTTATACTTTGTTTTAAATATTTTATTAAATACTTCATCTATTTTTGTAATTTTTTTTTCTTATCTCTATTTTTTTGTATGTTCATAATTTTGTTTATTTATTTTTTTGTATCTTATTGTATATACTTAATATTATTTTAAAATGGTAACAATATCTGTAGCACCCCAAACCCGGCCCAGACGTTAAGGCCGAATCTGACGTGCCACTTTGAAGTCAAAAACCCGTGTTCCCTTTTTAGTATTTTAAAAAGCTGACTTTTGTCAAACTAACCAAGTGAATGGAAGCTGGGCACCAGGTAGGTATCCATAACAGAGGAGGTGAGCCATGAAGGCTGCTTAAGTACCAACCTCTCCGATTGGATCCAATCCTAGACATGCCCACATCCATTGCCACACTTGGTTATAACAAGTTGAAATTTCTTTGAGTGATTATCTTTGGTAAATCGAATATTCGTGACGTCGTGTTATTTAAAAAAAAAACAAGTATCGTTTTGAAATCACGCCCTAAGTCTAGCCCATTTGAATTAGTATCCATCAATTTAAAGTTGTTTTTAATAATATAATCCCAGAAAAATCAAAGAAGAAAATAAAGTTAAAATGGCCTTATTACAACCCAAAAATTAAATAGTAATTAAAAATAACTTAAGAAAACCAGTCTCTTTTTCAAACCCAAAAGTATTCACCATGGCCACTCTGAGTCCCCTCCGGCTCCAAGTCACCCACATCAAGGCTCACTTGTAAGGTTAAAGAAGGGTTGAGTTTGGGGAAACTCAGTGTGTAAGGAAAACCCATTCAAAGCCCAAGTCAGCTCAAGCCCATTGGGCCTAAGCCCATTCAGTTAACAGTGGTACTGGGATAGAGCCCTTTTCAGATTACAATAAACTGGGCCTTAGCCCCTTATTCAGATAACAGTATGGCCCATAGGCCCATTTCAAAATACATGCAACATCAATAAACATATGCAATCCCATTTGGGGAGACTACTCAACCCACCAACCACTACACTCCACCCGTACCACCCATACACTCCATGTGGGGAATATCTCAACTCACCTAGCCCAACACTCCACAGTTGCAGCCTTGCTACTCAGCTAACAGTAAATTGAGGCAAAGCCTCCAGTACGTGGACAAGCCACTTTCAGTACTTCCTCTGTCAATATCCCAGTCCCATGCATCAGATAATAACAACATGGCATGTAGTAAATAACAACAGTCAAACATGCATTTAGGTCAATTTAACCCTAGGGGTATTTCGGTAATTTATCTCCTAAGGGTAAAACTGTAAATTTTTCACTTTTAAAGGTATTTCAGTAATTTATCTATTTTAGGGTTTTTCATGCATATTCTTACCTTTCACATACTAACAGAATCACTACCGAGGGTTCTTACCGAATTGGGCCCGTTGGCTCATCATTCTAATTTTGGCCCATTAAGCCCAAAAATATCGAGGGCACAGAAGTCATGCACTTTGCAGTCCAAACATTGCAGCTTACCAAAAACATTAATCGATTTACCTCACGAGCATTCGCACACTCGCAAATCTACAAAATATCTTTTTCGACATTTCGGCTTTTCGATTTTTGCCGATCTAGACTAAGAAAGAGGGTGTTAGTTACACACCTGTTTACGACGATATGCTGACGAATCCACACACGAACCGCCTACAATTGGATTACTAACACGTTAATCTAACTATTCAAATACAAACTACGTATTAACCCCTTACAATATTCGGCCAACCACACCTACAGATCATAGTAAGCTTATAAGAAATCAATAAGCAACTCATTAACAAATTTTTGTCAATGTTTACCACATAATCATAATTTTACTGCAAGCTGTCTTCCTGAGCAACAGTCACTAAATCATATATAACTGGAGCTACAAAACTCCAAATCAAGTTCCGTTAATTTTCCCTGAAAATAGACTCATATATCTTCTATCCATAAAATTTTCAGAATTTTTGGTATGGCCAATCAATACCAGATTTTTCTTAAAGTTTCCCATGTTTCACTGTTTGACTAATCTGACCACTCTTCATTACGAATCAAATTTCTCATTGTACAGAATTCAAAATATGTTCTCGTTTATTCCATTTGAAACTACACTCATTAAGATTTAATTACATAATTTATGCAGCTTCTAACTCATCTCCCAAAATTTATGGTGATTTTCCAAAGTCACGTTACTGCTGCTGTCCCAAGCAGATTCATTACCAAATCACTCTTTCACACCTAACTTGCATGCTTGTTATTTAAACATGTATATCACCAATCAATCATCACATATCTATGATTTTACTTAAGTATAATCTCCATTTCATCATTTTAAAGCACAACATGTTAGCCGATTTTTCCCCTTAGCATCTAAGGCACATGCATGCTCATTTGTTTGGCTCAACTTCACTTATCTTCCATTTTTCATCAAAAGAACATGAATCAACAACCAAAAACCAAAATCTGCTTCATGAGTTAGGGTAGAATCAAGAAGAACTCATGAACACCAAGATAGAAGCAAAGTACCAAGAACTTACCTTTAATTTTTCCCCCTCCTACTGACCGAATATTCAAGGGTTTCCTCCCTTATTTGCTCTCTCTCAAATTCGGCTATGAAGAACAAAGAATGAACAAAAACCTTCCTTTACTTCCTTTTGTTATTCTTATCACTCAACATTTTATGACACATAAATGATATACTAATATTTGTGCCATACTCATGCCATAATTCCAATAAAAATATGCCCATAATGCTTACCATGCCCGTCATTCATTAACTATTAAAATGCTAATGGCCATCATCCATTAACTATTAAAATGCTAATGCCCATCATCCATTAACTACTAAAATGCTAAAATGCATACATTATCAACTATCCATCACCTTGGCCGGCCACTACATTAAAAGTGGGGAATTTGACATGCAAATCCACCTATTTTGCACTACTATTTATTTGGCCACTACAAATTAGCCTATAGCATTTTCAAACATTTTCACATAGGTCCTATTTCATAATTTCACTCCCTTTTTCTTATGGAACAAAAATTAACTAAAATTATCGGGTTCTATCTTAAGCTTGGGCCTTCTAGAGGCCCACTAACATAATTAAACCTATGCCAACATTCATAGAATTCGCAAATATTGGGGCGTTACAACTCTACCCTCCTTAAAGAAATTTCGGCCTCGAAATTTACCTGATCCAAATAGTTGAGGGTATTGTTGACACATAGTCTCTTCTGATTCCCAAGTAGCTTCTTGCCTTTCATGATTACACCACAGTACTTTTACCAACGGAACCGACTTCCTTCTTAGAACTTTAACCTCTCGATCTAAAATCTAACTGATACGCTACTGGCCCTGCCCGCTTAAGAACTCGATAAGGCCCTATAAACCCGGACTCAATTTGCCTTTCTTGCCGAATCTCAAGATCTTCTTCCAAGGTGAAACCTTTAAGAAAACCATATCCCCAACTGCGAACTCTATCTCTTTGCGCTTTAGATCCGCATACGACTTCTTTCTATCAGATGCCTCATTTAATCGATCTCTTATCAACTTAACCTTACTTTCAGTATCTGCCACCAACTCCGGTCCAAGCACTTGTCGTTCACCCAACTCTGTCCAACACGTAGGCGTACGACATCTCCGCCCATAAAGTGCCTCATATGGAGCCATCTGAATACTTGCTTGGTAGCTGTTATTGTATGCAAACTCCGCCAATGGCAAGTAGTCCTCCCAACTCCCACAAAAATTGATGATACAACCCCTTAACATATCCTCTAAAATCTGAATAACCCTCTCCGACTGTCCATCTGTTTGTGGGTGAAAGGCAGTACTGAAATCCAAACATGTACCCAATGCCTCTTGCAACTTCTTCCAGAATCGAGATGTAAACCTAGGGTCTCGGTCGGAAATAATTGACACTGGCACTCCATGTAGTCGCACTATCTCTGCCACATACAACCTAGCCAACTTTTGCAGGGAGTAATCAGTACGAACTGGTATGAAATGGTCAGATTTTGTTAACCTATCCACCACTACCCACACAGAATCTTTCTTGGTGGGTGTCAAAGGTAGCCCACTCACAAAGTCCATAGTGACTCTCTCCCACTTCCACAATGGAATTTTCACCGGTTGCAGTAATCCAGAAGGAAATTGATATTCAGCTTTCACTTGCTGGCATGTCAGACATTTCCCCACGAACTCCGTTACTTCTCGTTTAAGCCCAGGCCACCAGTACAGTTCTCGCAAGTCGTGATACAACTTATTCCCTCTAGGATGCATGGCACAAAGTCCTCCATGAGCTTCCTTCAATATTGATTGTCTCAAGTCAGAATCCTTCGAAACACAAATTCTTCCTCGGAAGCATAAAACTCCTTCAATATTCAGTCCAAAATCCTCATTCTTACCCTTCTCAACTTGCTGAAACCGAAGGACCAATGAGTTATCCTTCAACTATTTTTCTTTAATCTGCTCAGTCCAAATAGGCCTCACTTGCAATTCTGCTAACAGACTTCCATCATCAAACAGACTCAAACGTGTAAACAAGGCTCTCAAATCAGAAACAACCCTTCGACTCAACGCATCAGCCACCACGTTAGCCTTACCTGGGTGGTACTCAATCGAACAGTCGTAATCCTTAAGCAACTCTACCCATCTTTATTGCCTAAGGTTTAACTCCTTCTGAGTTAATAGATACTTTAGGCTCTTATGGTCGGTGTATATGATACACTTTTCTCCATATAAGTAATGTCTTCAGATTTTCAACGCGAAAATCACTGCTGCTAGATCTAAGTCGTGCGTAGGGTAGTTCGCTTCATGAGACTTAAGCTGCCGCGAAGCATAAGCGACCACCTTACCCTCTTGCATCAGTACACATCCTAGCCCCACATGTGATGCATCGCTGTACACAGTGAAGTCTTTCCCAGACTCCGGTTGAATCAACACTGGTGCTTCAGTCAATACCTTTTTCAAATGGTCAAAAGCTTTTTGCTGACTCTCAGTCCAGACAAATGCTACCCCTTTCCTTAACAGTTTCGTCAATGGTGCAGCAATCAGAGAAAATCCTTTGAACCTTCGGTAATAGCCTGCCAAACCTAGAAAACTCCGAATTTTCGATACTGATTTTGGTGGCTTCCATCCCAAAACTGCCTCAACTTTTCGAGGATCCACTCTAATTCCTTCAGCAGAAACCACATAACCTAGAAAAGTCACTTCTCGCAACCAAAATTCACACTTACTGAACTTTGCATACAGTTCCTTATCTCTCAGCACTTGCAGCACAATACGTAGATGCTCCTCATGTTTCTCCCCGGTTTCTGAGTATACCAGAATATCATCGATGAAAACTACCACGAATCGGTCCAAGTAAGGTTGGAACACTCGATTCATCAGATCCATGAAAGCGGCAGGTGCGTTCGTCAACCCAAACGGCATAACCAGGAACACGTAATGACCATATCGAGTCTTCAATGCTGTCTTATGAATATCCACTTCCTTTACCCTTAACTGATGGTATCCAGATCGAAGGTCAATATTGGAAAATACTGAATCTCCTCTAAGTTGGTCAAATAAATCATCAATCCTTGGCAGAGGGTATTTGTTCTTTATCGTCAGTTTGTTCAACTGGTGGTAATCGATGCACATGCACATTGTCCCATCCTTTTTCTTCACAAATAACACCGGTGCTCCCCATGGAGACACGCTTGGCCTAATGAAGCCCCTATCCAACAACTCTTGAATTTGAGCCTTTAACTCCACTAACTCCTTCGGTGCCAGCCTATACGGTGCGATGGACACAAGCGCCATTCCAGGCAACAAATCTATTCCAAACTCAACTTCTTGGTTTGGAGGCAATCCTGGAAGCTCCTCCGGAAAAACATCTTAGAACTCCTTTACGGTCCTAACCTTATCCACTGTCAGTCCCTCCTCTTTTGACTGACTTACAAATGCCAAATAGACCTCACAACCTTTCCGAATCCACTTTTTGGCTCTTGATGCAGACACCATATTGGACAAATAATCCCTTCGCTCACCTATCACCATAACCTCTTCATCCTTTGTGGTCCTTAACACCATTCGTTTAGCAGCACAATCCAGAGTCGCTTTATGCTTAACAAGCCAGTCCATTCCCAAAATGAGATCAAACTCTCCAAACAGTAACTCCTTCAGATCTCCAGGGAAAATCTTACCTTAAGTTTCTAAGGGTACATCCCTATACAGTTTGTCTACCCTAACTGAGTGGCCTAAAAGACTTAGAACAGATACCCGAC
Source organism: Gossypium hirsutum (assembly GCF_007990345.1). Classification (NCBI taxonomy): domain Eukaryota; kingdom Viridiplantae; phylum Streptophyta; class Magnoliopsida; order Malvales; family Malvaceae; genus Gossypium; species Gossypium hirsutum. The sequence continues at coordinate 68,896,250 of NC_053431.1, forward strand.
TCACAATCTCCTCAGAGTGCACACCCAACGACCCAGATATGGCACATGCAACATAGGAATGAATAGATCCAACATCCACCAAGGTAGTATACGGCATGCTAAAAATTTAAAACGTACCAGTTATGACGTCAGGTGCATCACCCTCCTCACGGCGACGAGCAGCATATACCAAAGCTGGCTGACGAGCCTCAGTGTTAGCAGTACCCTTGCCAGGTGCCCCACGTCCATGGCCATTGCCACCGCGACCTCGGCCATGACCTCTCGATGGCGACGGTCCACCTCGCGCTGTTTGCATGGGTTGTACAGCCCTTTGTTCAACCACTTGAACCTGAGCTGGCCTCTTAAGACAATCCCTGATCTTATGTTCCTTTGATCCACAACGAAGACAAGCCCCAGAACATTTCCAACATTCCCCCAGATGCATTCTACCACAATCTTCACAAGCTTGTGGTCTAACAGTATTCACCAGAACTGCTCGAACTAGTTCCTCCATCCTAGCTCTCTTAACATTCCGGTTTGCAGCACCAGTTGGTCCAGCAACTCTCCTGAACCGATTTTGATCCCTGTCGTGGTTCCTTCATTCAGTTTGCTTCACCTCTTCGACTATCTTTGCCTTTTCTACCAGTGCAGCAAAATTGCGCTCTCTTTGCGGAGCTATGAGCACCCTTAGCTCATCCCTGAGGCCATCCTCAAAGCGAACACCACGCTCGTATTCGGTAGAGAAAATACCATTAGCATACCGGCTCAATCGCAGAAACTCTGTCTCATATTCAGCAACGGTCTTACCACCCTAGGTCAGGTTCAGGAATTTTTTCCTTCGCGCATCCACATAGCTAGCTCCGACATACTTTTCCTTGAAAGACTGCTTAAACAACTCCCAAGTTACCCTCTCAGCTGGGGTACCCTCTCTCACAGTGATCCACCACTGATACGCCTCGTTACTGCTCCTTTTAACTTTTTCTCTACTGAGCAGTCCAAGTCATCCATAATCCGCTCCGTGGCTTCCAGCCATTACTCAGCCACATTTGGGGCTACTCCAGATACACCTCTAAAAACTTCCGCTCCGTTGGCCCGAAGTCACTCAGAAATGGACCCCTTATTCATGGGCCCAAAATTTACTCCGGCCACCCTTTCCAGAACTCTTAACATGGCCTGAGACAGAGCGTCATCCCCCACGGCCCGATCATACGGCCCATTCTCATCCACCAGTAGTGGTCGTGCTACTCCAGCGGGTATGTGTTCAGAAGACGAAGATCCAGCTTGAGTACTACCTCGGCCTCTTCCCCGAGTAGCTCTCGTACTCATATCGATTTATCTGATTACGAATTTTATGCAGTTAGTTTACTGTTTCCACTGTTTATTACAGAATATCTTATGAACAGATAAGGTTTCAGAGTTGTTCTCGCGTAACCACAGTTTAGCTACTGTCTCAGTTTCCTAGGGCTTAGTTTACCCTACAGTCTCAGTTTCGTAGCCTTTACGCTATATTATCTATAGTACTATCTCTAAGGTTTAGTACTAACTACAGTACAGTTCAGTATATAAAATAGAATAGTACTTACAGCCTTGGTGCCGAGGATTCAGTGTGCCACCTCATCAGTTTTCAGATAAACTCAAAAGATTTAGACTTTTTGAAATCCATTTTCCAAACATTTGTGTTTTAAAAAAAAACAAGTTCGGAGATTATCTCCTTTAAATAGGAAATTTTCAAAAGTCAAGTTTTTCCAAAAATACCCTTTTTTTTGGCATAAAGTTTTGAAAACCCTTTTTGGACCCGATCCACAGCCGAGTTGTTGCAACTGGGCTCTGATACCACTAAATGTAGCACCCCAAACCCGGCCCAGACGTTAAGGCCGAATTCGACGTGCCACTTTGAAGTCAAAAACCCGTGTTCCCTTTTTCGTGTTTTAAAAAGCTGACTTTTGTCAAACTAACCAAGTGAATGGAAGCTCGGCACCAGGTAGGTATCCATAACAGAGGAGGTGAGCCATGAAGGCTGCTTAAGTACCAAGCTCTCTGATTGGATACAATCCTAGACATGCCCACATCCATTGCCACACTTGGTTATAACAAGTTGAAATTTCTTTGAGTGATTATCTTTGGTAAATCGAATATTCGTGACGTCGTGTTATTTTAAAAAAAATAAGTATCGTTTTGAAATCACGCCCTAAGTCTAGCCCATTTGAATTAGCATCCATCAATTTAAAGTTGTTTTTAATAATATAATCCCAGAAAAATCAAAGAAGAAAATAAAGTTAAAATTGCCTTATTACAACCCAAAAATTAAATAGTAATTAAAAATAACTTAAGAAAACCAGTCTCTTTTTCAAACCCAAAAGTATTCACCATGGCCACTCTGAATCCCCTCCGGCTCCAGATCACCCACATCAAGGCTCACCTGTAAGGTTAAAGAAGGGTTGAGTTTGGGGAAACTCAGTGTGTAAGGAAAACCCATTCAAAGCCCAAGTCAGCTCAAGCCCATTGGGCCTAAGCCCATTCAGTTAACAGTGGTACTGGGCCAGAGCCCTTTTCAGATTACAATAAACTGGGCCTTAGCCCCTTATTCATATAACAGTATGGCCCATAGGCCCATTTCAAAATACATGCAACATCAATAAACATATGCAAGCCCATTTGGGGAGAGTACCAACCACTACACTCCACCCGTACCAGCCATACACTTCATGTGGGGAATAGGTCAACCCACCCAGCCCAACACTCCACAGTTGCAGCCTTGCTGCTCAGCTAACAGTAAATTGAGGCAAAGCCTCCAGTACGTGGACAAGCCACTTTCAGTACTTCCTCTGTCAATACCCCAGTCCCATGCATCAGATAATAACAACATGGCATGCAGTAAATAACAACAGTCAAACATACATTTAGGTCAATTTAACCCTAGGGGTATTTCGGTAATTTAACTCCTAGGGGAAAAATTGTAAATTTTTCACGTTGAAAGGTATTTCAGTAATTTATCTATTTTAGGGTTTTTCTTGCATATTCCTACCTTTCACGTACTAACAGAATCACTACCGAGGGTTCTTACCAAATTGGGCCCGTTAGCCCATCATTCCAATTTTGGCCCATTAAGCCCAAAAATATCGAGGGCACAGAAATCATGCACTTTGCAGTCCAAACATTGCAGCTTACCAAAAACATTAATTGATTTATCTCACGAGCATTCGCACACTCGCAAATCTACAAAATACCGGTTTTCGACATTTCAGCTTTTCGACTTTTGCCGATCTAGACTAAGAAAGAGGGTGTTAGTTACACACCTGTTTGCGGTGATATGCTGACGAGATCAACACACGAACCGCCTATAATTGGATTACTAACACGTTAATCTAACTATTCAAATACAAACTACGTATTAACCCCTAACAATATTCGGCCAACCACACCTACAGATCATAGTAAGCTTATAAGAAATCAATAAGCAACTCATTAACAAATTTTGTCAATGTTTACCACATAATCATAATTTTACTGCAAGCTGTCTTCCTGAGAAACAGTCACTAAATCATTTATAACTGGAGCTACAAAACTCCAAATCAAGTTCCGTTAATTTTCCCTGAAAATAGACTCATATATCTTCTATCCATAAAATTTTCAGAATTTTTGGTATGGCCAATCAATACCAGATTTTTCTTAAAGTTTCCCATGTTTCACTGTTTGACTAATCTGACCACTCTTCATTACGAATCAAATTTCTCATTGTACAGAATTCAAAATATGTTCTCGTTTATTCCATTTGAAACTACACTCATTAAGATTTAATTACATAATTTATGCAGCTTCTAACTCATCTCCCACAATTTATGGTGATTTTCCAAAGTCACGTTACTGCTGCTGTCCCAAGCAGATTCATTACCAAATCACTCTTTCACACCTAACTTGCATGCTTGTTATTTAAACATGTATATCACCAATCAATCATCACATATATATGATTTTACTTAAGTATAATCTCCATTTCATCATTTTAAAGCACAACATGTTAGCCGATTTTTCCCCTTAGCATCTAAGGCACATGCATGCTCATTTGTTTGGCTCAACTTCACCTATCTTCCATTTTTCATCAAAGAACATGAAACAACAACCAAAAACCAAAATATGCTTCATGAGTTAGGGTAGAATCAAGAAGAACTCATGAACATCAAGATAGAAGCAAAGTACCAATAACTTACCTTCAATTTTTCCCCCTCCTAGTGATCGAATATTCAAGGGTTTCCTCCCCTATTTGCTCTCTCTCAAATTCGGCTATGAAGAACAAAGAATGAACAAAAACCTTCCTTTACTTCCTTTTGTTATTCTTATCACTCAACATTTTATGACACATAAATGATATACTAATATTTGTGCCATACTCATGCCATAATTCCAATAAAAATATGTCCATAATGCTTACCATGCCCATCATCCATTAACTATTAAAATGCTAATGCCCATCATCCATTAACTATTAAAATGCTAATGCCCATCATCGATTAACTATTAAAATGCTAAAATGCATACATTATCAACTATCCATCACCTTGGCCAGCCACTATATTAAAAGTGGGGAATTTGACATGCAAATCCTCCGATTTTGCACTACTATTTATTTGGCCACTACAAATTAGCCATAGCATTTTCAAACATTTTCACATAGGTCCTATTTCATAATTTCACTCCCTTTTTCTTATGGAACAAAAATTAACTAAAATTACCGGGTTCTATCTTAAGCTTGGGCCTTCTAGAGGCCCACTAACATAATTAAACCTATGCCAACATTCACAGAATTCGCGAAAATTGGGGCGTTACAATATCTCAATACCTATTTGTTATTTTTATATTTATTATTTACCATATTTGCATAAAATTGATTATTTAGGTTATTTTAAGTTATCTTTTCATAGAATGTTGTTATATATTATGTAATTTATATATTGCTAGATCCATTGCTTCCTATGTTATATTTTGCATGAAACATTATTATATATGTATTATGTAATCTATATTGTTATTTTCATTGTTTTCTATGATTATAACTGCATGAAATGATAATGTATATTATAATGTCGTCATTCATCATTTGCCATATTATATTTGTATGAAGTATTAAAGTATGTAGTTTATATTGTTTAGTATTGATATCATAGTATGTTAAATACATCAATGTTTTTTTTAAAAAAAATTATTTCATTTAATCATTTTTTTTAAGAAATGAGGCGATGCCTTTTGTATTTAGGAATTCGAGAAATAGTGACCTAACATGCTAGGTTGCGATTTCCTGTTTGTCTAAATATCTAAAGTATCCTTTTTAATAGATTTTGAAAAATTATGAGATGATTTTTAGTGACGAAAGTTTGAGAATATCGTGTCCAATCATGCTGGATGTGATGTTTGCATTCTTTTGGAACAAAAGAATTTCGATTTTCAACTCAAATTATTTCGGCTTTAAAAGAGATCTTATTTCTAAATTCTTTAAAGTTTTTGACATTAAGACAAAACTATTCAATTTGGTACCAATTTTGGGCGTTGCGAGGGTGCTAACCTTTGCTCGCACGTAATCGACTTCCGAGCCCGTTTTCTCATAATTTCGTAGACCAAAATATTTTATAAGGTGATCCAATCACACCTAAAAAGGTTGGTGGCGACTCCGCTTTTTTTTTTAAAAAATAATCTCTTTTTAAAAGGAAGGTTTCTACAGGTAATAAATATATGTGGTTGGTATATTATTATTGAAGATATAAGTTGAAAGTAAGCTTGTTAATGATATTGAAATTTGGTTAAATTAAATTAATTATATTATCGGTGGTTTAATTGCTTATGACTTACTAAGCTTTAGTAGCTTACTGTGTGTATATTTGTCTGTATTATATAGATTTGGAGTCAAGCTACAAGCTCAGGGGCCATCAGCCAAGTTCATCACACTATCAGCTATTTTGGTACCTTTATAAGTCAAACTTGAATTATGGAATGTATAAGTTGGTTTATGTTTTTGAAAGGTTGGATTTATTTTGGTTGTGTATATAAGCCATGCGAAAATGGCTAAATTAATATATTAGTGTTCGGTTATGATAGTTAAAACTTATATTAATCTCGATTACTTAGTTGTGTGCCTTAAATGCATAATATATGTGATGAGCACCATATGTTTTGATAATGGCTTGCGTATTATTTTAAACTAGGTTGTGTAAATTCTTAGTCAAATGCTTAATGATCTTGTCTATTAGTAATTGATGTTGGAAATTTGGATGTGTAAGTGACTATTTAAACAGCAGGATTCGGCCATGGAAGTGCATTAGCTCAACGTGCGTCTAGTATGTTTATTAATGTGTGATGGTGAACATTAAATACGATATTGTTTCAATGATGGGTGGTTATGTTCTAGCTTGGTTAGTTTGATTAATAGGCGGCAAATAATGTATGTAATTCATGATTAACCTAGTTGATTAATTGTTATACAAAATTGATGTTTAAATGTTTGGTACAGCCTTGGCTTTTGGGTAAATGCGCATCTTGCATGCATTTATGATGAATAAGTTAAATATAAATGTTTTGTTTTATATTAAGTCTACATCAAGGGAGTAATCATAATATACATTTGACTTGCTTTAATAGTATACACATTCGTTCATATATTCCATTATTAAATACATTGGATTATTACAAATTTTGAAGTTGATTTATGAATTAGGTTGAGACATGCGTACATGATAATTAGACTTGTTATGTTATTTTTGGTTTTCGCATATTGTGTATGTATGTAAATTTTTTTTTATGATTATGAGTGCTTATTACCTGTATACATATGATTATAGGAACTTGGTAAATAAGTGTAAGTAGTGAATGGGTATAATGCAATATATAGATTATATTTAATATTGTTGTTTCATGTGGGTAATATGATAATTCACATGAAATGTTCTAATTTAAAAGTAGTATTAATTTATGAAATAAGTTTTAATTAACCTTTGAGACTTATGTTTGTGATTAATTATGCATATATATGCATGTGTTCATTTGAGATTGTGTTTTAATTCAGTAATGCCTTATGACCCTGTTCCGGCGAAGGATACGAGTTAGGGGTGTTACATTTTATTGGTATCAGAGCTACGGTTTAGTCAGTTCTAGGACTAACGTAGCGCGTTTGAGTTTAACTATACATGCTATAATTATATACTTTGATAGTGTGATGACTTCTGACATTTGAAATATGTTTTCATATAGTAAATGGATACCGATAGAGCTGTAGCTGATGATGTCGTGAGTGTAGTGCCTGCTCCTGTACAAGGGACAACGCCGGCTGATTCTCGACCGACTTCGAGTTATCAAGAAAGTGAGGCTAAACAAGCCTTCTATCAGATGATGAATGATTGGTTTACTCAATATATCCAGACTAACCCGGCTACACAACAACCTCCACCCCTACTAATCCATCTTCGATGCCTGCAATACCTCAAGTAAGTGATCTGTTGAGATTATATAAGCTACCTGTTGATAAAATCAGGAAACATGGGGCTGAAGAATTTAAAGCTACTGATGAGGATGATGCTGAGTGACCTGAGTTCTGGCTTGATAATACCATTCGTGTGTTTGACGAGCTGTCCTGTACACCAGATGAGTGCTTGAAATGTGCCATATCTTTACTTCGAGACACAGCATACCATTGGTGGAATACCCTAGTATCAGTGGTTCCGAGAGAGCAAGTGACCTGGGAATTCTTCCAGACTGAATTTCGTAAGAAAAATATCAGCCAGAGATTTATTGATCAGAAGCGTAAGGAATTTTTGGAGCTGAAACAAGTTCGGATGACCGTGACGGAGTACGAGTGGAAATTCGTGAGACTCAGTTGGTATGCCAGAGAGTGTGTTTCCACTGAAGCCATAATGTGTAAAAGATTTGAAGTTGGGCTGAATGAAGATATTAAACTGTTAGTTGGCATACTTGAGATAAAAGAGTTCGTGGTACTGGTTGAGCAAGCCTACAAAGCTAAAGAACTCGGGAAAGAGAAAAGAAAAGCTAACTTTGAAGCTAGAGATGCACGCATAAGAACACTCAGTAAGTTATTCCAGATGGCATCAAAGAAGTTCTGAGATGATTTCAGCCATTCTAAAGCCACTTCAGGTTATCCCAGACGGGATGAGAATAGACCACCAGTGAGCTCGAGAGCTACTTCGGTAGCGAGTGTAGGTAATGTCAGATCAAATCAACGTGAGTGTAAACACTATGGTAAACGACATCCCGGCAGGTGTAGATTGCATGATCTGGCCTGTTTTAAATGTGGATCTACAGATCATTATATTCGAGATTGCCCATTGTTAGCTGAAGAAAATCCAGTGCAGAATGCGAGATCGGGTAATACTGTAGCTCGAGGTAGACCACCCAAAAATATTGGTAATACGAGTGGCAGTCAGAGAGGGACTAAAGATATGACAGTCAGATCTGAGGCTCGTGCACCTACCAGAGCTTATGCTATTCGCGCGCGAGAGGAGGGTTCATCCCCTGATGTTATTACTGGTATATTCACTTCTTATGATACTAATGTAATTGCATTGATTGATCCTGGTTCTAAGCATTTTTATGTGTGTGAGACATTAGTATTCAACAAGACTCTACCTGTTGAGTCTACTGAGTTTGTGATCAGAGTGTCAAACCCCTTGGGCCGGTGTGTTATGGTTGATAAAGTGTGTAAGAATTGTCCCTTGATGGTTCGATATCTGTGCTTTCTGGCTGATTTAATGTTGCTTCCATTTGATGAGTTTGATATAATTCTTGGTATAGATTGGCTGACTTTACATGATGCTGTTGTGAATTGTAAAACAAAGACCATTGATCTACGGAGCCAGAAAGATGAAGTTATTCAGATCGAATCTAGTGATTTGTATGGTTTACATGCAGTGATTTCTTCGATGCTAGCTCAGAAATATGTGAGAAAAAGGTGTGAAGCTTACTTTGCCTATGTGCTTGACAGTAAAGCGGCTGAAAGAAACATTGAATCAGTACCTGTTGTATGTGAGTATCCGGATGTGTTTCCAGAAGAATTACCAGGTTTGCCACCTATTCAAGAAGTAGAGTTTGGTATTGAGTTAGTGCTAGGGACAACTCCAATATCCATAGCTCCGTATAGAATGGCACCTACAGAATTAAAAGAATTGAAAACTTAGTTGCAAGAATTGACAGATAGAGGTTTCGCGCGACTGAGTTTCTCTCTGTGGGGTGCACTTGTGTTGTTTGTGAAAAAGAAATATGGAACTATGAGAATGTGCATTGATTACAGATAGCTTAATAAGGTGACTATAAAGAATAAGTACCCGTTGCCACAGATTAATGACCTATTTGATCAACTGAAAGGGGCCACAGTATTTTCGAAGATAGATTTGAGATCAGGTTACTATCAGTTACGAGTTAAAGATTCAGATGTGCCAAAGACTGCTCTCAGAACGAGGTACGAACATTATGAGTTTTTGGTTATGCCTTTTGGACTCACTAATGCACCAGCTGTTTTCATGGATTTGATGAATCGAATCTTTAGACCGTATCTGGATTAGTTTGTGGTTGTGTTTATAGATGACATTCTGATCTACTCTCGTAGTTAAGGTGAACATGCCGAACATTTGAGACTTGTATTGCAGACGTTGCGAGATAAGCAGTTGTATGCAAAATTCAGTAAATGTGAGTTCTGATTAAGTGAAGTTAGTTTTCTGGGCCATGTAGTATCTCATCGAGTATTCGGGTTGATCCGAGCAAAATTTCAGTTATACTAGATTGGAAACCTCCGAAGAATGTTTCTGAAGTCCGAAGCTTTCTGGGACTTACCGGTTATTATAGACGTTTCATGAAAAGTTTCTCTATGATTGCAGCCCCGATGACAAATCTATTACAAAAAGATGTTAAGTTCAAGTGGTCAGAGAAGTGCCAGAAAAGCTTCGATCAGTTGAAAGCCCTTTTAACAGAAGCTCTAGTGCTAGTTCAGCCAGAATCGGGTAAAGAATTTGTCATTTATAGTGATGCATCATTAAACGGTTTGGGCTGTGTTTTGATATAGGAAGGTAGAGTGATAGCTTATGCCTCGAGACAGTTGAAGCCACATGAAAGAAAGTATTTGACACATGACCTGGAATTGGCAGCTATTGTGTTTGCATTAAAAATTTGGCGTCATTACCTGTTTGGTGAGAAATGCCATGTTTATTCTGATCATAAAATCCTGAAATACTTGATGACTCAGAAAGATCTGAATTTGAGACAACGCCGATGGTTAGAACTGCTAAAAGACTACGAGCTTGTGATTGACTATCACCCCGGAAAGGCTAACGTTGTTGCTGATGCTTTAAGCCGAAAATCACTGTTTTCTTTGCGTGCAATGAATACGCATTTGGCTATGTCTGATGATGGTTTGATAGTGGCTGAATTGAAAGCTAGACCGTTGTTTGTTCAACAAATATGTGATGCCTAGAAAGTTGATAATGAATTGGTTGCGAAACAAGCTCAGTGTGTGACGGATGCTGATTCAGAGTTCAGAGTTGATGCTGATGACTGTTTGAGGTTTAGAGACCAAATATGTGTCCCTAGGAATTCAGAATTGATTCAGGTGATTTTGAATGAAGCTCACAGCAGTCGGTTATCTGTTCACCCAGGTAGTACAAAGATGTATAATGATCTGAAATAGCTCTATTGGTGGCCTGGCATGAAACGAGACATCTCTGACTTTGTTACAAGATGTTTAGTCTGTCAACAAGTAAAAGTCGAGCATCAGGTACCTTCAGGGTGACTTCAGCCGATCACGATACCTAAGTGAAAATGGGATAGAGTTACGATGGATTTTGTATCTGGTTTACTGTTGACACCAAGCAAGAAAGATGTAATCTGGGTTGTTGTTGATAGATTGACCAAATTGGCTCATTTTGTCCCAATATGTACAGACTACTCACTTGATAAGCTGGCTGAATTGTATGTTTCTCAGATTGTGAAACTACATGGTGTGCCTATATCTATTGTTTTGGATAGAGATCCGAGATTTACATCGCGGTTTTAGAAGAAATTTCAAGATGCACTAGGTATGAAATTACATTTCAGCACTGCTTTCCATCCACAAACAGATGGCCAGTCTGAGCGAATCATTCAGATACTTGAGGATATGTTAAGATGTTGCATTCTCGAGTTTAAAGGTACGTGGGAACGATACTTACCTCTGATTGAATTCGTATATAATAATAGCTACCAATCGAGCATCAAAATGGAACCTTACGAGGCTTTGTACGGTCGTAAATGTCGTACGCCATTGTACTGGACTGAGCTCGGTGAAAATAAGATACACGGGGTTGACTTGATTAGAGAAACTGAACAAAAAGTGAAAGTGATCTGTGAAAGTTTGAAAGCAGCGTCAGATCGTCAGAAATCTTACGCGGACTTGAAACGTAAAGATCTAGAGTTTTGAATTGGAGATAAAGTTTTCTTGAAAGTCTCACCGTGGAAGAAAATACTCAGATTCGGTCGTAGAGGCAAATTGAGTCCAAGATTTTATTGGGCCGTATGAGGTAATAGAGCGTATTGGACCAATTGCTTATAGATTATCGTTGCCACTTGAGTTAGAAAAGATCCATAATGTATTCCATGTTTTGATGCTTCGGAGGTATCGATCTGATCCTTCTCATATGACCAGTCCGTTTGAGATTGAAATTCAGCCTGATATGACCTACGAAGAAGAATCGATTTGTATTTTGACTCGTGAGACTAAAGAGTTACGGAATAAAAAAATCTCGTTAGTTAAAGTATTATGGAATAAGCATGGAGTTGAGGAAGCAACATGGGAGCCAGAAGATACAATGAAAGAACATTATCCAAACCTATTCATTGGTAAGATTTTCGGGGACGAAAATCCCTAAGGGAGGGAGAGTTGTAACAGCCCGATTTAAACCCTAATCGGAACGGTGGTTTCAGGACCACGAATTCGAGTCAAAAAAATATTTAAAAATTATTTTCTGTGTTTATTTTGTATGAATTTATATCTGTGAAATTTTCGTGATTTAATTTTGTTGTTTAGGTGTCCGATTAAATAAAAGGACTTAATTGCGTAAATTGAAAAGTGGTAGTTTATTTTGTAAAGGGCCTATTTGTTAATGGCTTTCTAAGTGGGGGTATTTATGGTGAACTTAGCCCATTATATATTTAATATTGGACGGTAGTGGATGATTTTATAATATATTAACTAAGGTTAAAAAAAAAGGTAAAATAATAATAAGTTAATGTTGGTTATTATATTATAAAATAAAAAAAAAAGCCATATCCATGTTTTTCATTCTTTCTTGCACTGAATTTAAACAAAAAGAAAAAGAAAGAATAGAAGACTAGGTTCGGCCATCTTCTAAGCAAAAATCAAGGTTCATTCTTTGTCGGTTTTTGATAATTTTTACGTTTTTGAGATCGTTGCTTCGAGTACTACAAAACCCATGCTTAAATTTTTTTTATTTTGATGAATATTTTGAGTTGTGCCATTGTTGATAGCTTGTGATTTTTGTGGTTTGATGATGAAAAATGAAAGATATGTTTTAGCTTAACATATTTTGTATTGGAATTTTTGATAATTTTGAGTAATTAGGACTTAATTGCAAAAATAATAATTTGAGGGACTAAAATATGAAATTAATGAAATATATGGACTTGTATGGTAATGCGTAAGATTCGGCTAAACATGGGTAATTGGAAATTTTGTGTATTTTGTGTTTTGTGCAATAGGGACTAGATTGTAAAAATTATAAATGTTAGGGGTAAAATGGTAATTTGCCTATTTATGTGTTTTTGGACTAAATTGAATGAAAATATGTTTGAATAAGCTTAATTTGAATATTTTTAGATCAAGAACTAAAGAAATCAGATTTGGATCGAGGAAAAACGAAAGTTGTCGACTAGCCGCCCGATTCCGTTTTGTAACGTCTGAGGTAAGTTTATAAGCAAATAGACGTGTTTATTTGGAAATTTAATGTTATATTTATATGCTGTTATGAAATATTAGAATTTAAATATGTTACGACCGAACATGATTAAATTTGGCTACTACACTTTCGAGTTTGATTCGACCGAGTTACAACGTCCGAAAGCCTTGTATGAACCTTACGAATAGTTAGGATACATATGTCATGACATTGGATTCCGATATATGTGTGCGAGTAAGACCATGGCATTGATATGTGGTTCCGATATGTGTTTACGAGTAAGACCCTATCTGGGACAGTGGCATCGATTTGTGGCTATATGTAAGACCACGTCTGGGACGTTGGCATTGTATGATTTATGTGATTATCCAAGTGTCCTATCCAATTCCGAATGGTTCATCAAGCAAAGGTAAATCATGATCGAATGTGTAAAATGGGCTAAAAGGCAAGGTATGATTTAGCTTGTTAGCTATCAATGATAAGGTATGTATGTGACTTGATAGTTGATAGATTATATGTGATGTAAGGTTAAATATATACATGAATTAAATAAGTGTATTCGGCTTTGTACAAATGGTAAGTATATTATGGAATTAATTTTTGGTTATGCACATATAAGTGATCATAAATAATTGGTCTTATAAGAGTTATATGTACATAATATTGAATTAAGGTTTTTGGACTTATATAATTGTGTAGTGGTTGATTAATTATGACATTTTGGCTTTTAAAATTCAGCAGTGGTTTTATTTCTTAATTTGTGAATATCCGGCTAAGGTAATAAATATATGTGGTTGACAAATTTGATTGTGAATATATGTTGGTATATGAATGACTTGACTGTGATTGTTTGATTCAAATATGGGCATGACATTCTGCATACATAACATGTTGCATGGTTGGGATTTTGTACGGAGGAAGATCTGATCTGTTAGGATCACATGGTTGCTTGACGACTATGGATCCATCGAAGGCTTAAGAGCCATATATTCGTACTGATTTGATAAGGTCGCACGGGTCGCCCAAGACGACTATGGACCGATCAATGGCTGAGTGTCGATCATATTTACCCGAGGCTGTGTGCCAACTATATTACCGTCGCTGATGGCTATGTGCCTAACATGATACAGCTACCGATGGCTTAAAGCCTTCTGATTATGGCTTTGTGTCAACCTACATATGGCTCTGTACCAACCTGATTATGGCTATGTGCCAAACGTATTTGCCTAAGGCTATGTGCCAATATATGGTTATTGACGACTCTGTGTCAATCACATTTACCTAGCGCTGTGTGTCGATTATGTTACTCTAGTTGATGGCTATGTGCCTAACATAATGCAATTATCGATGGCTTTGTGCCACGTATTCTGTTAAGTGGCTTTGCCACATTATCTGTTTCTGGTGGCTATGCCACAAATATCTGTTCTGGTGGCTCTGCCACAATATCTGTATCTGGTGACTCTGTCACAATATATGATAACTGAGCAGCAATGCTGCAACTGTGGAGTGTAGGGCTGGGTGGGTTGAGCTATTCCCCATATGGAGTGTAGGGCTGGTACGGGTGGAGTGTAGCGGTTGGTTATAGGCTGGATTGGGTTGGGATTGCATTCACATTCTGATTTTGATTCTGTTACCTAATACTGATTCTGATCCTGATTCTGTCACCTGATTCTGATTCTGATTCTGATTCTAGTTCTGATAATGTTTCTTATTCTGTAATGGGTTAAAGCCCATCTGGTATTGTCTGTTATAGTGGGCTAAGGCCCAATTGATACTGAAACTGTAAGTAGGGCTGAGGCCAAACTTTTAATTCTTTTATATGACTGACTGTTCCTTTTATATAGTAGGGGATTTCACACTGAGTTTTCATAAACTCACCCCGTTTATTAACCTTTTAGGTAATTTCCAGCCTTAGACGGATTGGAGCTGCGAAGGGCTCGGAGGAAGTCACACACACTATTTATTTTATAGTTTTGATTATTACTTTTAAATGTTTTATGTGGGTTGTAGTAAAGCCGTTGTAATTTTCTGGATTTCAAATTTGAAATTGTACTTATTGTTCTTATAATTGCTAGTATTAGAACACGGTTTTCCAAAGCAACTACTGTTATTCAAAACATCACGTATCCACAATTGTTTTTAAATCAAGCTTCCGCAACTGCCAAGATTTTTACAAAGTTGTTACGAATGTTATTCAGCCGAGGTTTCTAACAAGGTTTAAAAAGGGTATAAGTTTTTAATTATTAAGAAGGGTTTTTAATGGAAACATGGTTTTCGAAAAACACTTTAATGTGACATGCCAGATTCGAGCCAAACTTCCAGGCCGGGTTTGGGGTGTTACAATGAACCCTAGGTTGAATTATTGCTAGCATAAGCTAAATCAAGTTACCAAAAACGTAAAAATCATTAAAAACGAGGCTAGAACGGACTTACAATCGAGCTCTGAAGCTTGGAAACCCTAGCCAAGGAGTCTCCCTTAGTATACACGTCCATGGTGAAGAAGATGAGCAAAATTGGCTTTTAATTTTGTATTTTAATTCATTTTACCCCTAAATGACCAAAATGCCCTTACTACTAAACTTTCCAAAAATTCCATTCATGTCCAATATTTGTCCATAAACTTTGAAATTGGTCAAATTGCTATTTAAGACCTCCTAATTAATATTTCAAAGCAATTTCATACTAGAAACTTCTAGAATGCAAGTTTTGCAACTTATTCAATTTACTCCCTAACTTCAAATTAAGCACTTTATGCATAGAATTTCTTCACGAAATTTTCACACAATCATGCAATCATATCATAGACCTCAAAATAATCATAAAATAATTATTTCTATCTCGGATTTGTGGTCACGAACCACTGTTTCGATTAGGCCCTAATTCGGGATATTAAATTATTTGTTTATAACTATTTATTTTACTAGCTAATTATCAAACATGTTAGTTTAACAACACATTTCATTACTATTTATCTCATTCAAGTGAACAGCTAAAACAAATCCAAACTATGCCCAATTCGGACCATAATAATGCAAACATTTCTAAATGCATTTTTGACTAAAACTAATTTATCAAAATCGGACAGCACAAATATACAAGGCATCAACTAACACGTAAATTCCAGCCAAAAACATGCTAATTCATGCGCATTTCACACTTTACAAAAATATCACCCAATATTATACCAATTTTCATTCATCACATAATCAATCACCTAATCAACAAGACGACCATATTAATTTGGCTAAATACATACGACATCACAAAACATATATATATTCTACCTAGCATTAGCCAAATGTAAGTACACATCTTATACCATATTTTATCTCACAAATTACTGAAGAAATTTTATTACTAACAATTTACCAAATATACAATCAACCATTTGCTAAAATTATTCATTCAAACATTTCCAAATCATAAAACATTATAACCATATCATAAACCATGTAACATATTTCCCAATATAAGTTAAGTAACAAGGCCAAATACACAACAACCTAAACACCATTTTTAAACCAACTCACAAGCCAAATTCAAAGGCATAGCTTGCTCATACCATGGCAATTATAAACACATATCATAAGTTAATTACATTTCTATTAACTACATCATACATAAGCCAATTCACATGGCTATTAACACAATTCAAAACATACCATTTGATTACTAGCCTATACATGCCATATAACATATTTATAAGCTTCAAGTACCAAAATAGAGATTGATAGTGTGATGATGATCCTTGACGATCCCCGAGCTCGAGCTAGCTTTATATATCTATAAAACAACGAATAAACACACAAAGTAAGCTTGGACAACTTAGTAAGCCATAAGTAAATAAATCAACACAAGAACATTCATAATTCACAAAGAACATATATGATCACATTTCTCATGTAGTTTATATGATCACATTAAGTATCCAAACTTACCTTATTTTCAATGAACAAATAAACTCCATACGTACCTGAATCATTTAGCTCAAATTCACATTTGAACTCGTGTTAACATTGCATGTTGAACCATTCGGAATTGTTAAGGATACTCGGAAACACATATATCACATACAATGCCATATCCTAGATATGGTCTTACATGTTATCACATATCGATGCCTCTGTCCCAGACAGGGTTTTACACGAATCATATATGATGTCAATGTCCCAAACATGGTCTTACACGTAATTTCATATTGATGCCAATGTCCAAGACATGGTCTTACAAGAAATCACACCTTGAAAGTCCTAATGTCATGACATATGTATCCTATACTATTCCTACGGTTCGTACAGGGCTTTTAAACGTCGTAATTCAATCAATTCAAGCTCGAAACAAATCTTCCCATACTCAATTCAATTCGACACATATATATTTAATTACAATTCAATTTGGCACATATAATATATATACATTTGAATTTAATAACATTTATTTACTTATAAACTTACCTCGTATGAAAATTAACGAACCAGAACAACTATTCAACTACTTTCGACTTTACTCGATCCAAATCTGATTTCTTCCTTTCTTGATCAAATCAATGCAAATTTAACTTATTTAATTATATATATATTCATTCAATTTCATCCAAAAACACATAAATGGGCATTTTGCATTTTAGCCCATCACTTTTCACATTTTCACAATCTAGTCCATATTTCAAAACAACACAAAATACACAAAATTTCAACACGTTCATGCTTGGTCGAATTTTCCCTAGGTCCCTAGTAGCCCATTAATTTCATTTATTTCACATTTTAACCCTTCAATTTACAAATTTCACAATTTAATCCTTAATAAGCATTTTTATCAAAAATCACTTAATTAAACATAATAATCTATCAACAAATATTTATTTTTCATCATCAAACAACAAAAACATCAAGCTATCATGAATGGTAAAACACAAAATACATAACCAATTCAAAAATTTAAGCATGGGCTAGCTAGTATACGAAGCAAAAATCTAAAAAACATAAAAATTATCAAAAATCGAACAAAGAACATACCTAAATCAAGCCTCCTAAGTGCCGAACTCAAAAGCTTCAAGATGGTTTCTTCCTTCTCAATATTTGACCATGAAAAATGGATGAGCATGCATGTGTTTTTCTTTATGTTTTATTTTATTAATCATTATTACTAAATTACAAAATTAACCTCTATAATATACTATGAAAACCTTATAATATATACCCATAACCATTGATCCCATTGTTTAATGGTCAAATAACCACATAAGGACCTCATCTTTAATTAATCAAAGCAATTAAGCACTTTAACATATAGCATGCTACTTTTACATTTTACGCGATTAAGTCCTTTTATCAAATTAAACAGCCAATCGATAAAATTAAATCATGAAATTTTCACACATATAAAATAACATGTTGTAAACACCAAAAATAATATTAAAATAGTTTAGCAACCTTAGATTTGTGTTTCCAAAACCATTGTTCCGATTTAGCTAAAACCGGGTTGTTACACTTTCGTCTACAATTCACAACTGCATCATGCATAGTCAGCCAGTCCATATCTAGAATCACATCAAACTCATTGCACAGTAGAAGCATCAAGTCAATCGAAAAATAGTAACCCCGAGTCATCAAAGGATAATTCTTATAAATTTTATCAACTAAAACAGACTTGCCTAAGGGGTTCGATACTTTAGTTACTAACTATATAGACTTGACATGTAAACTCTTTTTGAATACTAAATTCATACAAATATATGAATGGGTTGATCTAGGATCTATCAATGCAACTATTAGTATCGAAAAGAGAAAAAGTACCGGTAATAACGTTTGGTGATAATGCCTCCTCCCTTGCACAGATAGCATAAGCTCGAGCAGGTGCTCATGCCTTAGATCTCACAGTAGAATCTCTCGTAGCACCTCGGTTACCACTCGTATTTCCAGTGTTTCAGGGTGTTCTTCTCTAGTAGTCATATTACATGCTTTCACCGATTGATCACTTTCAGCTATAGACTTTTCTCGATAGTCCCAGAGATAATGATCAAGAGATCCAAATCTAAAACATGCTCCGCTTATTACTCTACATTCACTGTAATGTCGCTTATTGCAGTGCTTACATTCAGGTCCAACATTTCTAACACTACCCACACTAGCTGTAACACCCCTAACCTGAGTTCGACGTCGACATTGGGTACAAGGCATTACCATTCACAAATTACATACACACGTACAATTCAGATCATACTAGCCTGCTAAAAATTAAAACTTTTTCAAACTTTGTCTAAAACTTCTTATCATGGGCCTACAAGGCCCAAAACATCTCTTGGAAATCACTCGGGACCAACTCGGGTCCTTTCACCAACACTAGAACAATGACCTTTGAAACAAGGCACACACCCATATGGATGGGCAACACGCCCGTGTGGATTTTGAACATGATCATGCCGATGGCCATGTGGCACACACAACCTAAGCACCTAGGGACACGCCCGTGTCCTTTACCCGTGTAGATTTATTTTTCAATCTGAACCTACGGGGGTTTTCACACGGCCTGGCACGCGCCCGTGTCCCTCACACAGCCTCGACATGCTCATGTCTCAGCCCATGTTTGAAAAGCTTGACATTTTGTTTCTGACGTCAGTAATCGTAAAGGGTCACATGGCCAAGGCACACACCCGTATGTTAGGCCATGCCCTTCACACGGCTGAGACACGCGGCCGTGTCTTTGCCCGTATGTTTACTACCATGCATACTGACTTGCAAATTTAAAGTGCGGAGGACACACAGCCAGACAACATGCCCATGGGGCTGGCCGTGTGTCTAGACACATGCCCATGTGTCTACCCGTGCGGAAAAAATAAGGCTATGTACCCAGCCTTTTTGCCACCCTTATTTGCATCAACCTACATAACTTCTAACATGACAAATCCACACAACAGCACAAAGTCTAATCAGCCACACAAGGCATTAACTCATTCATGAAAATATCATCATTTGTATATATCAATAATGAATATTAGCCATTATTCAAGGCTTTATACAAAACTAAGGGATTCATCTAAAGCTAACACCTTGGTTAAATTAACATTGACACAAAACTCAAAAGCCCTATACATGTCATACTCAAAATAATAAAACCAACTATACCAAATGCTTCGGTTGATAGTGTGATCGATGCCTTCGATGTTCGATGATCCTCAAGCTAATTAGGTGGCACCATAAGAAAATGGAAATGAGAGGGAGTAAGTATAAAGCTTAGTAAGTTGCATGCAAATAAACAGAACAACAACTTTACCATTCATCATCATTCTCATAATACAAAAGTAGGCATAAGCACAACTTACTCATCACTATCCAGTACAATTCACATAACATATATTGAGCTCTCATCTCATACATTTCAAATAGGTACCTGTACCACTTACAACATGGTTATACTTTTCTCGTTTAACGTAAACTGTAATTCTCACTGTTGAACCATCTGAAATGCTATCAGATATTCACTAAGCTTCAAACATAGGGTATAATGCCAATGTCGTCTCCTAGACATGGTATTACACTGGCTCATCCATCAAGTCGATGCCATGTCCCAGACATGGTCTTACACTGACTATCAAAACCGATACCGATGCCATGTCCCAGACATGGTCTTACACTAGCTCTCATATATTTAATATGTGATATTCGTGACAGGTTTTAAAGATTTATGAATGAATAATTCTTGAGACTAACTTATTATCATGATTAAGGCAAGTGTACCTATCGAACAGGAGTATAGTTCAGCAAGACCAGATTGTCGAACCCAAAGGAACCACGAGTACTAGTTTTTACTTCCTTTTTATTATCTAGCCTAAAAATTAAGAGGTTTGGTTATCCCTAAGTTATATTATTATCTCTAAGTTATATTATTATCTCTTTCGAGACTAATAACGTCTAACCCTAGGTTGAATAATTGAAATCTATTTCTAGTTAACACCCTAGAATTGCATTAACTCGATCTATGGATTCCCTTATTAGGTTTCACCCTAATCCAGCAAAATCTTATCACCCTATCTCTAGGCGTGAAATCAACTCTGCTTAATTATGACAAATTTACTCTTAGACAGGGTCTATTCCTCCTTTGAATAAGAGCTTAACTTGAGTCAATATCCTGGAATATCAAAACAAGAATTAAGAACAACTAATTAAGAAAAAGTCAAATATTTATCATACAATTCAAATAATAATAACAAGATCCGTCTTAGGTTTCATTCCCCTTAGGTATTTAGGGGGTTTAGTTCATACTTATGAAAGAAAACATCTCAAAAGCATAAAGATAACAAAACATAAGAAAGCCCAAAACTCCTAAAGGAACTTGAAGGGAGATCTTCAGTCTTGATGATGAATCCGACTTCTGAAATGGTTCAATCGGCTTTTCTTGAATAATTCCTTGCTACCTACTCTCCGTCCCCCTTCTAAGTACCTCCTCAGGTGTTTAAATAGGCTTTAGAATGCCAAAGAGCCCTCAAAATTGGCATTTTCTGAATAGGGTTATACTTGGGCTCGGTAGGGACACGCCCGTGTGCGATTACTCCAGCCCGTGGTCAAGGCTGTTGAACAGGCACGGGCGTGTAGTATACCCGTGTAAGTCATGCTTCAATCCTGCCAAAGGGACACAGCCGTGTGACACACCCGTGTGAGAAAGTCCAGGCCGTGTAGATTTCCCACGTGGTTCCATTTTCTCCGTTTTTTGCCTATTTCTTGCTCTTTTTACTCTCCTATGCTTACCTAAGTATAAAACATGAAATTAAAGGATTAGGAGCATCGAATTCACCAATTCTAAGGAGAAACATTCCATAAATGTGCTAAGCATGAGATAAAAACATGTATAAATTACGGTTCATCAAATACCCCCACACTTAAGCATTTGTTTGTCCTCAAGCTAAATCTCATAATCAAAATAAATTCTTCTCAATCTATAATACCTATCAATAATATCTCAAAATAATCCATAAGTATTCATACATTGAGAATTCAACTAAAAGTACATCAAAGTTTCAAACATTCCAAGTTGAGCATTTTATCACGAAAACATAGGTGTCTCCCCTTATCTAAGTGATTACCTTTGATCAAAATATCGTAGAGTTTAACATCCTCACTAAAGATTCACTCAAATCACTCAAGGTGTTTAAGGACATCAATAAAAGAACTCATTAGTTAATATGAAAAGTTATTACCATAGGCTTGCTTGAAAATCAAATCTTCACCACTATATATTAAGCTAATACATCAATCAAAAAGGTATTTTTAGAGGGTTGTAACGTGGCTTTGGTTAGGGGGTGCGGGCATAAGCTGAAAGAAAAGGTTAGAATCAAGATTGAATTGCAAAATTACCTAGCTAGAAAAATAACTAGTTATCAATTGAATACAAGTGAGCTTCTGCTCAGAATATGGAATTAAAACTCAAGCTAAAAAATGAAAAATTACTACTAATATGTAATGAATTATTATTATATATATTAAGAACAAATCAAATACATAGAAGAACAAAACATAGCTAAGTAATTAGGTCAAATAAAATCTCGACAAAAATAGGGATCAAATTAGGGGATTTCAACAATAATGGGTTATGGGTTAATATTGAGGGTAAATCAATTAATGGTTTGTTAGGCTTAAAGGGGTTCACTAAGGGTTAATTTTGAAGGTAGGCTTTTGTGGAGTGAGTGGGTTAAACTTAAGTGCCTTTGTCATCTTGACATATCAAATCAAATGGTGTGGTCTTGACATGCATAATCAAGCAAGTTCTAGAATAACAAATCAATACTGACACACTCATAATAAAAGTGAGCATGAAAGGAGTAAAATATGCTCTAAAGGCTCGAGATCTCAAAAAAATTATGGCTTTTTGATGTTCAAACTTGTGAATTTCAACTCAATATAATACTTAAACTTAGGGAAACAACCTAAAAGTTTTTAATTGTTCAAAACTCAACTTATCATGCTTGATTCCCTAATGTCTTAAAGTTTAAACAATCAATGTATAAATGCCTATGTTTTAATTCAAGACATATCAATAAAAATCATAAATTAATCAAAATTTATTCTAATAGTGATATGAGTGATTCACGTGAGAATAAGACAAAATTCAAAGATTTCTAATGATGATATAAAAGACCCCCCACACTTAAGATGTACATTGCCCTCAATGTACAAAGATATATATATTGACAAAGATAGATTTATAATCATAAGATAGGGAAAGAAATGAAACTTCCTGAATGATGAATGAACTCCTTGAATTGGAGTTATGGAGAATAATCAGCCAAAGCAATGATGAGGGTGGAGGAGGATACTCTAGCGGTGGTAGAGGTTCATTAATCCATAAATCCTGTGCCAAAAGAATATTATATCTAGTGGTAGCTATGGTCGTGGTCGAGCAGGACATGGCAGTCGTGGAGAACCTTTCCCGGTGGAATTTTTAGTTCCTATGCGATGATGAGCTTCGGAGCTCTTTATTACTGTGATAGAATCAGGTACTTTTTAGGGAATATAAAGAAGCATAATTACTCGTAATGCAATAGCCGAAATTAAAAATTGTAAAATAATAATTATAAAACCTAAAAATAAGCTTAAAGAAAAATAAAAAGTAGTCTTAAAATAGAATAAAATTAAAAACATAAAATAATAAATAAAAGTTTTTAAACATCTTCATCGCTAGATGGTTCGCGAGGTGGGGGTGGCGATGAGATGTGAAGGTGCTGACAAATTTGGTGAAGTGTAGCATCAATGTGATCAAAATTCTGAAAACACTACTGCTCAAATCGTGTATGGCACTCAGAGATGTCAAAATATGAAGCTGCCGTATGAACTGGATGATGAGGACGTGGTGGCTGAGTTGGTGGATCCTCGTGACGTGGAGGGTGTAATATCTCGAATTAGGGCTTAATCAGAATAGTGGTTTCGTGACCACAAATCTGAGATAGAAATAATCATTTATAATTATTTTGAGGTTTATGATATGATTACATGGTTGTCTGAAAATTTCGTGATGAAATTCTATGCATAAAGTGCTTAAGTTGAGATTAAGGACTAAATCGAATAATTTGTAAAACTTGCATTCTAGAAGTTTTTAGTATGAAATTGCTTTGGAATATTAATAAGGAGGTCTTAAATAGCAATTTGACCAATTTCTAAGTCTATGGACAAAAATTGGACATGGATGGAATTTTTGGAAAGTTTATTAGGAAGGGCATTTTGGTCATTTAGTTATTAAAATGAATTAAAAACAAAATTAAAAGCCAATTTTTGTCCATCATCTTCATTAGGCTGAAATTTCAAGGGTTCTCCATAGCTAGGGTTTGTTTCAAGCTCCATAATCAAGAAAGACGTGGAATCGATCGTGATCGGGGAAAAGAAAAGCTTTCGGACTAAATTATAACATTTCTAAAGTTTACACCGAGGTAAGTTCATACATGAATAATTTATCGATTTTTTTATGTTATTTTATGTTCTTATCATATGAATTGGTGGCTGTCCATCGAACGATTAAATGATCAAAATTTGCAAATTTAATTAGATTGTGAATAAGTGTTAACAGTGAAAAAGGAAAGATTTTCCCGGTTGAACCTTCAGAATAGGAACAATACGAATGACCCATTGTGAGTACATGTGTGTAGTACTACGTGCAGTCTACGACGTGTACCATACTGTTAAGTCGCATGTGTAGTACTAAGTGCAGGCTACTATGTGTACTCAATGACTTCTATCACGTGTGTAGTACTAAGTGCAGGCTACTACGTGTATCAGATGTGAGGTCACGTGTGTAGTACTAAGTGCAGGCTACTACGTGTACTAGATTGTTGGTCACATGTGTAGTACTAAGTGCAGGCTACTATGCGTATCAGATAGCTTCGGCTATAAGTGTGGAAGGGGGAAATATGTGAAAACAATGGTATATTTGTTATTTTTCCGTTGAGTTCAATGGGGAAAATAAAAAAAGTGGTAATATATGAAAAGTTAGGAGCTATGTGCTCGATAATTGAGTGAATTCTAGTATAACAAAAAGGACTAGGTGGAATTATGCAAGAGTGAAAGTTAGAAATAAAACAGTGTTGGACAGAAGCAGTTACATGATTTTAAAAATTTACCAAAAATCATGGAAGTTGAATAAAAATGCAAATGATATATGAAAATAAAGCTTAATGAGTCTATTTTGACATAAAAGAAGCAGGGGAAGCAAAAGAATTCTATATTGTGTGATATTTGAATTCTTGTGAAACAAGGTCGGAATGAATGACTTTATAAATTCACCATAAATTGTAAAAAAACTATTAAGAGTCATACTTTATATTCATGGATTCATTATTGAGTCTGTTTTTAAGAGAAACAAACGACATGGTCGTTGGAATTCTGTACAGGGATAAAAATGGTTCGTAGTGCACAGGGGTCAGAGTAGTCATACCCTGAAACAGGGGAGACTTTAACTAATAAACTGTACTAATTGACCTGACCAAAATTCTAGAAAACATTTAGTAAGTATACATTTGAGTCTAGTTTTAGTGAAAATTTACAGAATTGAATTTTGAATCTTGTAGCTTCAGATATGATTTTTTTAAAACTGGGACTCCAGAAAATAGCCTGTCCTGAATATGTGATTATATACTAGTATGATTGTTTTACTTTGATAAATTGTATATATCAATTTCGTACTTACTTACTAAGCTATATGCTTATCTTCTTTTCTTTTTCTTATCTTATAGAGTTACTAAGCTAGCTCGGGATTTGGAGATTGTCGGAGACCCATCCACACTATCAATACTTTTTGGTACTTTTTAAACACTATTTTGGAATTATGGCATGTATAGAGGGCTGAATCATTTTGTTATATGTTATAATTAATCTGGTTTAGAATATTACGTTTCAAAATTTGATAATTTACTTGTATTTATGTATATTTGTTAATGTTATCTATTTTTTGTTCAAGCTAGAAGAATTAATTATGTAAGGTCAAGTAAATGTGTGAATTCATGTTTTCGTGATCTGTAATATTCCATACCTTGTTCTGGCTTAGAACATGGGTATGAGGTGTTACATTTATTGGTATCTGAGCCAAGGTTTAGGCGATTCTCAGATTTACGTACTGTGTGTGGAAGTCTATCTATACATGCCATAATTATATTATGATAGTGTGATGACTCCTACCAATTTAAATCGTGTTTTTACATAGTAAATGGATCCCAACTGAGCTGTAGCTGATGATGTAGAAAGTAATGTGCCGGCTCCCGCACAAGGGACTGCGCCAGTTGAGAGCAAGCATGAGACACCTGATCAGGGAGATGGGGCCGGGAAAGGCTTTCTCCGTATGATGGGTAATTGGTACACAGAATTTGTTCGGGCAAATCCGAATGTTCAGCCTCCTCCACCCCTCCTATTCCTCAACCAGTTCCCGTAGTTCCTCAAGGTGCCGAAATGACAAGATTGAGCAAACCCCCAGTTGATAAAATTCGAAAGCAATGGGCTGAAGAATTTAGGGCTAATATAGATGATGATCCCGATAAAGTAGAGTTCTGGCTTGAAAATTCTATCAGGGTATTCGATGAGCTTTCTTGCACTCCCAAAGAATGTTTGAAATGTGCTATATCTTTACTAAGGGATTTGGCATATCATTGGTGGAAGACACTGGTATCTGTGGTTCCGAAAGAAAGGGTGACATGGGATTTCTTTCAAGAGAAGATTAGAAAGAAGTATATAAGCCAAGGGTTCATTGATCAAAAACGGAAAGAGTTCCTTGAGCTGAAACAAGGTAAAATGTCTGTGGTAGAATATGAACGTGAATTTGTCAGACTCAGCAAGTATGCCCAAGAGTGTGTGTCCACCGAAGCTATTATGTGTAAGAGGTTCAAGGATGGGCTAAATGAAGACATCAAGCTACTAGTTGGGATTTTAGAGTTGAAAGAGTTTGTGGTATTGGTCGATCGAGCTTGTAAAGCTAAAGAACTGAGTAACGAGAAGAGAAAAGCTGCGAATGAGGCCAAAAACGCAAGAAAGAGGCCAATGAGTAAGTCATCTCAATCTCAGTCAAAGAAGTCTAAAGAAATGAATCCTCGGTTGACTGTTTCAACTGGACATTCGTATCGGGATCGTGGGAGATCATATTCGGGTTCTAAAGCTCAACCTACTTCAATGGCAAGTGTAGGTAATATGAGATGTAATAGACCCGAGTGTCAGCACTATGGTAAACAACATTTCAGGGAGTGTTGGACGATTAGCAGGGCTTGTTTCAAATGTGGTTCCCGAGAACATTATATTAAGGATTGTCTAAAAAGGGTTGAAGAAGAAAAATTTCAAAGTGCCAGACAGACTAGTGCTGCTAATAGAGGTAGACCTCTGAGAAATATTGGAAGTGGAGGTAGCAGTCGAAGTGTGACAAAGGAATCAACTGGGAGACCAGAAGCTAGAGTACCTACTAGAGCTTATGCCATACGTGCTCGGGAAGAGGCGTCATCTCCTGATGTGATTACTGGTATATTTTCTCTTTATGATACTATTGTTATTGCATTGATTGATCCAGGTTCTACTCATTCTTATGTTTGTGTGAATTTGGTATCTAGTAAGAGCTTGCCTATGGAATCTACTGAATTTGTGATTAAAGTGTCAAACCCTTTAAGCAAATATGTGTTAGTAGATAAGGTTTGCAAAAATTACCCTTTGATGATTCAAGGTCATTGTTTTTCGGCTAATCTAATGTTGCTACCATTTGACGAGTTTGATGTCATTTTGGGTATGGATTGGTTGATATTACATGATGCCAAAATAAATTGCAAATAGAAAACTTTTGAGTTGAAATGTGAAATGGTGAAATTCTTTGGGTGGAAACAAATGAATCAAATAAAGTGCCTATGGTGATTTCGTACATGTCTGCTCAGCGATATATGCGAAAAGGGTGTGAAGCTTATCTTGATTATGTATTAAATACTAAAATGTCTGAGTCGAAGCTTGAATCAGTACTGGTAGTCTGCGAATTCCCGGATGTAGTTCCAGAAGAATTGACGGGGTTGCCTCCGATCAGAGAGGTAGAGTTTGCTATTGATTTATTACCTGGAACTGCACCATTTTCGATCTCTCCATACAGAATGGCTCCGACTGAATTGAAAGAATTAAAAGCTCAGTTGCAAGAGTTAACAGATAAGGGGTTTGTGAGACCGAATTTCTCTCCCTGGGGTGCCCCCGTGTTGTTTGTAAAGAAAAAGGATGGATCTATGAGACTTTGTATTGACTATCGACAGCTGAACAAGGTGACGATAAAGAACAGGTATTCGTTACTGAGAATCGATGATTTATTTGACCAGTTAAAAGGGGCGACAGTGTTTTCAAAGATTGATTTGCGATCCGGTTACTATCAGCTGAGAGTTAAAGAGTTGGATGTGCCAAAAACCGTTTTCAGAACGAGGTATGGACACTACAAATTTCTTCTGATGCCCTTCGGTTTAACCAATGCTCCGGCTATCTTTATGGATTTGATGAATCGAATCTTTCGGCCATACTTGGATAGGTTTGTGGTTGTGTTCATATGTGATATCTTGATTTATTCTCTAAATGAGTCCGAGCATGCTGAACATTTAAGAATGGTATTACAGATTCTAAAAGAAAAGAAATTGTTTGCTAAATTCAGTAAAAGTGAATTTTGGCTTCATGAAGTCAGATTTTTGGGACATGTAGTTTTGGGTGATGGTATTCGGGTCGATCATAGCAAAGTTTCAACAATTGTTAATTGGAAACCGCCAAAAGATGTGTCTGAGGTTAGAAGCTTTTTGGGCTTAGCTGGATATTATCGATGCTTTGTCAAGGGATTTTCAATGATTGCCTCTCCTATGACTAAGCTGTTGCAAAAGAATGTTAAATTTGATTGGACTAAAGAGTGTGAACAAAGTTTTGAGAAGTTGAAAGAGCGGTTGACCAAAGCACTAGTGTTAGTGCAACCCAAGTCGGGGAAAGAATTTGTGATCTATAATGACGCGTCATCAATTGGTCTTGGTTGTGTTTTAATGCAAGAAGGTAAAGTAGTAGCTAATCCCTCAAGACAGTTGAAACCGCATGAGAAAAATTACCCGACGTATGATTTAGAGTTGGCCGCCATTGTCTTTGCTTTGAAGATTTGGCGTCATTATTTATACGGTGAGAAATGCCGAATCTTTACTGATCACAAAAGTTTGAAATATTTGATGAATCAAAAAGATTTGAATTTACGACAATAGAGATGGCTTGAATTATTAAAGGATTATGAATTAATAATTGATTATCATCCCGGGAAAGCGAATGTGGTCACAGATGCCTTAAGTAGAAAATATTTGTTTGTTTTGAGAGCTATGGGTACAGATTTGGCTATGTCTGATAATGGTTTGATTTTGGCCGAGTTAAGAGTTAGGCCGCTATTTCTTCAGCAAATTTGTGAAGCTCAGAAGAATGACAGGGAATTGCGAGCCAAGCGAGCTCAGTGTGAATTGGATTGTAACTCAGACTTTCGAATCAGACCAGAGGGTTGCTTAATGTTTCGTGATCGAGTATGTGTACCAAAAGATGCTGAGTTGATTCAAAAGATTTTACATGAGGCACACAATGGTTGTTTGTAAGTTCATCCTGGTAGTACGAAAATGTACAACGACCTGAAGAAAATATATTGGTAGAACAGTATGAAGAGAGATATCTCTGAGTTTGTAGCAAAATGCTTGATTTGCCAGCAAGTGAAAGCTGAACACCAGGTACCTTCAGGTTTACTTCAACCAGTGATGATTCCCGAGTGGAAATGGGACAGAATTACGATGGATTTTGTGACAAGGTTGCCTCTGACTCCAAAAAAGAAAAATGCAGTCTGGGTTGTGGTTGATAGATTAACAAAATCGGCTCACTTTATACCAGTACGTACTGACGACTCCCTTGATAAGTTGGCTGAATTATATATTTCTGAAATTGTGAAATTACACGGAGTACCTATGTCTTTTATTTCGAATAGAGATCCGAGATTTACTTTGAGGTTTTGGAAAAGGTTGCAAGAAGCTTTGGGTACGAAATTGAATTTCAGTACTGCATTTCATCCACAAACTGACGGTCAATCCGAAAGAGTAATTCAGGTACTCGAGGATATGCTCCGATGTTGTGTTTTAGAATTTCAGGGCAGTTGGGAGAAATATTTACCCTTGGTTGAATTTTCCTACAACAACAGTTTTCAATCGAGCATACAGATGGCACCGTTGGAAGCATTGTATGGTCGCAAGTGTCGGAATCTTTTGTATTGGACTGAACTCAGTGAGAAACAGATTCACGGAGTTGACTTGATTAGAGAAACTGAAGAAAAAGTAAAAGTGATTCGTGATTGTCTGAAAGCTGCTTCAGATCGACAAAAGTCATATGCGGATTTGAAGAGAAAAGAGATCGAGTTCCAAGTGGGTGATGAAGTTTTTCTAAAGGTATCTCAATGGAAGAAAATTTTAAGGTTTGGCCGAAAAGGGAAGTTGAGTCTGCGTTTCATTAGGCCTTATAAGGTTATTAAAAGAGTTGGACCAGTGGCTTATCGGTTAGCCTTACCAACCCAGTTGGAAAAGATTCATAATGTGTTTCATGTGTCGATGCTGTGACGTTACCGTTCTGATCCTTCACATGTAATTCCTCTGACAGAAATTGAAATTCGACCGGATATGACCTATGAGGAGGAACCAATAAAGATTTTGGCTCGGGAAATTAAATAGTTGAGAAATAAAAGTATAGCCTTAGTGAAAGTATTGTGGCACAGACATGGAATAGAAGAGGCTACATGGGAACCTGAGGAAATTATGAGAAACCAATACCCACATCTATTTACCGGTAAGATTTTCAAGGACGACAATCCTTAAAGGGGGGAGAGTTGTAATATCCCGAATTAAGGCCTAATCAGAATAGTGGTTTTGTGACCACAAATCTGAGATAGAAATAATCATTTTATAATTATTTTGAGGTTTATGATATGATTGCATAATTGTGT
Source organism: Gossypium hirsutum (assembly GCF_007990345.1). Classification (NCBI taxonomy): domain Eukaryota; kingdom Viridiplantae; phylum Streptophyta; class Magnoliopsida; order Malvales; family Malvaceae; genus Gossypium; species Gossypium hirsutum. Next base: position 68,927,137 of record NC_053431.1, read on the forward strand.
GAAAATTTCGTGATGAAAATCTATGCATAAAGTGCTTAAGTTGATATTAGGGACCAAATCGAATAATTTGTAAAACTTACATTCTAGAAGTTTTTAGTATGAAATTGCTTTGGAATATTAATGAGGAGGTCTTAAATAACAATTTGACCAATTTCTAAGTCTATGGACAAAAATTGGACATGGATGGAATTTTTGGAAAGTTTAGTAGTAAGGGCATTTTGGTCATTTAGTTATTAAAATGAATTAAAAACAAAATTAAAAGCCGATTTTTGTCCATCATCTTCATTAGGCCGAAATTTCAAGGGTTCTCCATAGCTAGGGTTTGTTTTAAGCTTTCAAGCTCCATAATCAAGAAAGACGTGGAATCGATCGTGATCGGGGAAAAGAAAAGCTTTCGGACTAAATTATAACATTTCTAAAGTTTTCACCGGGGTAAGTTCGTACATGAATAATTTATCGATTTTTTTATGTTATTTTATGTTGTTATCATAGGAATTGGTGGCTGTCCATAGAACGATTAAATGATGGAAATTTGCAAATTTAATTAGATTGTGAATAAGTGTTAACAGTGAAAAAGGAAAGATTTTCCCGGTTGAACCTACGGAACAGGAACAATACGAATGACCCATTGTGAGTACACGTGTGTAGTACTAAGTGCAGGCTACTACGTGTACCATACTGTTAAGTCGCATGTGTAGTACTAAGTGCAGGCTACTATTTGTACTCAATGACTTTGATCACGTGTGTAGTACTAAGTGCAGGCTACTATGCGTACTCAATGACTTCGATCACGTGTGTAGTATTAAGTGCAGGATCCTACGTGTATCAGATGGAAGGTCACGTGTGTAGTACTAAGTGCAGGCTACTACGTGTACCGGATTGTTGGTCTCATGTGTAGTACTAAGTGCAGGCTACTATGCGTATCAGATAGCTTCGGTTATAAGTGTGGAATGGGGAAATATGTGTAAACAATGGTATATTCGTTATTTTTCTGTTGAGTTCAACGGGAAAAATCGATAAAGTGGTAATATATGAAAAGTTAGGAGCTATGTGCTCGATAATTCAGCCAATTCTAGTATAACAAAAAGGACTAGCTGGAATTATGCAAGAGTGAATGTTAGAAATAAAACAGTGTTGGACAGCAGCAGTTACATGAATTTAAAAATTTACCAAAAATTGTGGAAGTTGAATAAAAATGAAAATGATATATGAAAATAAAGCTTAATGAGTCTATTTTCACATAAAAGAAGCAGGGGAAGCAAAAGAATTCTATATTATGTGATATTTGAATTCTTGTGAAATAGGGTCTGAATGAATTTGAGATCCCCTGTTCTGAATTTATAAATTCACCATAAATTGTAAAAAAACTATTAAGAGTCATACTTTATATTCATGGATTCATTATTGAGTCTGTTTTTAAGAGAAACAAACGACATGGTCGTTGGAATTCTGTACAGGGATAAATTTGGTTCGTAGTGCACAGGGGTCAGAGTAGTCATACCCTGAAACAGGGGAGACTTTAACTAATAAACTGTACTAATTGACCTGACCAAAAATTCTAGAAAACATTTAGTAAGTATACATTTGAGTCTAGTTTTAGTGAAAATTTACAGAATTGAATTTTGAATCTTGTAGCTTCAGATATGATTTTTTTAAAACCGGGACTCCAGAAAATAGCCTGTCCTGAATATGTGATTATATACTAGTATGATTGTTTTACTTTGATAAATTGTATATATCAATTTCGTACTTACTTACTAAGCTATATGCTTATCTTCTTTTCTTTTTCTTATCTTATAGAGTTACTAAGCTAGCTCGGGATTTGGAGATTGTCGGAGACCCATCCACACTATCAATACTTTTTGGTACTTTGTAAACACTATTTTGGAATTATGGCATGTATAGAAGGCTGAATCATTTTGTTATATGTTATAATTAATTTGGTTTAAAATATTACTTTTCAAAATTTGATAATTTACTTGTATTTTATTTGTTAATGTTATCTATTTTTGTTCAAGTTAGAAGAATTAATTATGTAAGGTCAAGTAAATGTTTGAATTCATGTTTTCTCTGTGATCTGTAATATTCCGTACCTTGTTCCAGCTTAGAACGTGGGTATGAGGTGTTACAGAGGGACATTATCAGTAATGTCCTCTGGGTCCTCCTCCTTGGTGGACTGGCGAGGCGGTACTAAGGAGGGTATGTGCCACGTCATTTCTCTATCATCCTCATACTGAGCATGCTCGAGATGCCTTGTGGGGACATATGGCCGATGCGAGTGAGGGAGGATGATTGGGCTACTGTGTTGAGGAGCCCAAAGTGTCGAGCCAATCGAGTCACATAAGGCCCGATAGAGATGACCCCTCTCCTGTGCTACTTCATCTAGTGGCAAATGGCGAGGGCAATCAAGTAGGAGAGGTCGATGATGTGCCCATTTGCCATACTCCATAAGAAATAGGCGTCATTGGTGGTGACGACGCCGGTGCTCTCTCGTCTCCCTGTCAGAGTGTGAGCCAAGATGGTGTGTAGAAACCTCAAGGACAGAGGGAGAGCCGATGCCTTGGAGCGGCTAGGATCGTAGATGGCCGAGGTAGGATGAGGTCCCTCCAGCATTTTGTGGGGGAGTAGTGGACGTGGTGGTGGAGGGTGTTGAGTTCATTATCGTCCATGAACTCCTCTGTGTATATCCCTAGTGCAATCCCAAACTCGGGTACGATCAACTGCTGTACTAGACCACCAAGGCGGAACTGGACTGTTCCAAGATCGTCGAAGTTGGTCATAACAGTATGAAGATGGAACGTCGAGCAGAATTCCAATGTGAACTCGATATACGCCGGCTCGATGATCTCGAAGAAGAGCCCCCACGGGTCAGTCGTCAGAACGGGTCGGGCCACATCAGCTAAATGAATCTGTTCAAGTGTGGCACAGTCAATATAGCGGCCCAAACCTAGGGGTCGGGCCCGTAATATCTGATATAATTCCTCTAGGGGTCCCAGGGAACCTGGAGGAACGGGTGGCGAATCTCCGCGGTAGGACCTGAGGATGACGCCACTCCTTTTCTCTTCTTCGAGGCGGGAACATCGGTCTTCTTACCAAGTGAGGACGACATTGTACCTGCATTGAACAAAAATCGACGTTTAACCAAAATGCCCCAAGAATAATATGGAAAATCAAGACATGCCCATGTGAGAAAGTCTAGGCCATGTTGATTTCCCACGTGGTTTCATTTTCTTCGTTTTCAGCCCGTTTCTCGCTCTTTTTACTCTCCTATGCTTATCTAAATGTAAAACATAAAATTAAAGGATTAGGTGCATCGAATTCATCAATTTTATGGAGAAACCATCCATAAATGTGCTAAGCATGGGATAAAAATATGTATAAATTAAGGATTATCAATATTTGTGCAGGTGCCATGTCCCAGACATGGTATTACATTGACACATCTCGTAGCCGATGATGCATGTCCCAGACATGTCTTATGCTGGCTTACATCTCGAGACCGATGCATGTTCCAGACATGTCTTATACTAGCTCTCATCTTAATGCCAATGCAATGTCCCAGACATGGTCTTACACTGGCTCTCATAATGTGGTCGATGCATGTCCCAGACATGTCTTACACTAGCACACAAATAACCCGAATGTCATGGCATGAATATTCGATTTATTTCCTAAGGTTTAGATGGGAGTTCTACTATCACAATATTCATCATACATAATCATTTCCACAAACAAGCAATTTTTGCTATATCAATTCAAACACATATAATACAATGTAGTTGTATTATTTACATACATCTTACCTCGGTATACAAAATGTAGGCGACTAGTTCGGCTTAGTCCACTTGCTTTGTTTTTTCCCGGTCTAGGCCCGAATTTTGTAATTCTTGATCTAAAATGATAGAAATTCATTCATTTCATCAGTATATTAATCTAGACACTCAAAAATTCATAATTGGGCAAAATGACCATTTTGCCCCTAAACTTTCACAAAATGACCATTTTACCAGTAGGTCTGAAAATCAATTTTTATCACATTTTCTCACTAACCAAGCCCAGCCAAATACTATTTATACTAGCAGCAGCCCATAATTCTCATTATTACACACATGTAACATCTATTTCACAACTTATGCAAAATGGTCCTTAGTTAGGGTTTCCATGAAAACTACTTCACAAAAGTTGTTTATTTCACAACCATAACTTATATTCTTCCATAAAAATTTAGAAATCAACATGTCTACTATCATAGCAAAACCCTAGACTTTCAACCATTTCGCAAAATAGTCCTTTTGTTAGAAAGCTCATGCTACAAGATTTCAAATGTACAAAAATATTTAAGAAAAGCCCTCAAAATCACTTACTTGCAAAGGCTTTAAGTTGCTGAAATTTTTCAAACTTATATGGCCATCTTCTTGGAGGAAAATCGGTGGAGAAGAAGGAACAAAACAAAAAAAGACGATAGCCTTTTTCTTATGTTATATTTTATTCAATTTAGGCAAGCTAACTTTGACTTTCTCATCCATTTTTGTCCCTATGGCCGGCCACCTCTGTTTTAAGGGTCTACTTGCCCTTTAAAGACCCTCAATTTTGGTTCTCTAGCTATTTGACACCCTTAGCTATCAAAATAGGAATTTTGCACTTTATGCAATTTAGTCCTTTTTCACAATTAAACATTCAATCGCTAAAATTAATCCACCAAAATTTTTATGCACTCGTATAATCATGCCACAATACATAAAATAATTTCAAAATAATTTCTCTGACTTTAGATTTGTGGTCTTGAAACCACTATTCTGACTAGGCAATATATGTCATCTGAGGTTTAGAGCTAAAATGTCTCGCATCTCTATCTTAGATTGAAATCCGTACATAAGTAGTAGAACGAGGATGATATTATCTAGATTTCTTTGATGTTGACTGATGTGATTTGCCCGTAAATCTCTTTCTAAAGTCTCTAGCCTCAGGATCAGCTTTTCTTTTCTCTTTGCTAAGCTCTTCGGCTTTGCAAGTTCTGTCAACTAGAATGAGAATCTCTTTCAGCCCAAGAATCCCAACTAACAGTCTGATTTCTTCATTTAATCCATCTTCGAACCTTTTACACATTATAACCTTGAAAGAAACACATCCACAAGCATATTTGTTGAGTCATACAAACTTTCTTTTGTATTCTGTTACCAACATACGACCCTGTTTCAGTTCAAGAAGTTCCTTTCATTTCTGATAAATGAATCGTTGGCTGATGTATTTCTTTCTAAATTCAACTTGAAAGAATTTCCAAGTAAGTTTTTCTTGCAGAACTACGGATATCAAGGTATTCCACCACTGATACGCAGTGTCTCTCAACAGTGATACAACACATTTTGCACCTTCTTCAGGTGTGTAAGAAAGTTCATCAAATACTCAAATCCTATTCTCAAGCCAAAACTCGGCTCTCTCGGGGTCATCGTTAACAGTGGCTCTAAATTCCTTAGCCCCGTATTCACGTATCTTATCAATAGGTGGTTTATTCAATCGAAAAAGATCCAGGCCTTAAGGAACTATAAGGATTGGTTGGGAAATAGGTGGGGTTGGAAGTTGTTGAGCAGTCGGGTTCGTACTAATATATTGAGTGAACCACTCATTTATCATTTTAAAGAAGGCTTCTTTAGCCTCACCTTCATGACTACTCAAGATGAGTCTAGGTTTAGAAGGCATTGTCCCTTGAGCGGGAGCTGGTGCATTACTTTCAACATCATTTGCTACGGCTCGTACGAAATCCATTGCTATACGAAAACATAGTTTATAATGTGAGGATTCATCACACTATCACAGGTTATATATATGGCATGTATAGCTAGACTCTCACACATGCTACGTTAGTCCTAGAATTAACTAAATCGTAGCTTTGATACCAATAAATGTAACACCCTCACCTGTATTCAATGTCGAAATAGGGTTATGGAGCATTACCAGACTTACAAAACAATTAAACATCGATTTATCAAACATTTTCTCAAAACAAGCATTCATCATTCAATCTTAAATAATTCATCCCTTATATGAGCCTACGAGGCCCTAAACACGCTTTGGGAGTGATTCGAGACTAAACTAGTAACTCAAGAAACTTTCACAAAACTTTAAAAATTTTTCTCAAAATAGGGGACACACGCCCGTGTGGCCAAGCCGTGTAATGCCCCAAATCTCGAAAACCTTGTTAAAATTATTTTTTTGTATGTTTGTGGTGTGAATGTGGGTCTGCCTTAGTGGTTTAGTGCTATAAGAGTAGCTGAAAAGTTGTGGGTTCAAGCCTTGGCTTCAGTAGATTATTTTGCTTTTTACTGTGTAAACCATTGTCGCCAGCTAGTAGACTCTTAAGATGATGAGAGTATGGTACGACATAAAGGACTTGCTAGTCTAGTGGCAAGGGGCGTGTGGAGCGTTCTTGGGGTTTAAGGTTTGAGGCTCAGCAGGGCATAAAAGCATTTTATTTTGCTATGTGTCATGAGAGTGTCCAAGTTGACCGAAATTGAGGTGTTTGAAAAGTGTTTGAATGGGTGGTTGAGGAGATAATGGTGGAGTGATTTTAGGAGTGTTGGGGGTAGAAGAGTGAGGAGATTTTGAAGGGATTTGGATAGTGTTCGGTTGAGTTAGTGGGGGAGTCGAATGTGGAGGGAGTTAGGGATTATCATTTGTGGGAAAAAGAGCATTTTTGGTAAAACTGGTCATAGAACTTTTCTCTTCTCTAGTTCTGAAATTGTATACTTGTTGCTCTCCATTTTGATAGCCTTGCATTCTTGTGTGCTTTTGCATTTTTGGGTAAAATTGAGGTGACCATTTGGTATTTTATTTTCTTTTACTTTTCTGAACCTTAGCTGTACACTTCTTTTCTCTCATTTGTGTTGCTTGACCGAATACCTTTTTTGGTCCCTACTTCTCTTTTCTTCCTTCTCTCAACTGCATTTCCCTCTTTGTGTTGGCCGAATATCACTTGCCTTCTCTCCCTCTCTTCTCATTCAGTTTTTCATTGCTAGTCGATTACTCTTTTTCTTTTGGAGCCAAACCTCTCTACACTTGGGTAAGGTAACTGATTTTGTCGTTTAGGTTATTTAATTCATGGCTTAGAGTTAGACTTACTATTACTGCTATGTTACATTCCACGGCCATTCTTTTCCCTCTTCCTCTCTTTATCGACATAAGTTTTCTCTCTAACATTAGCTTTTATCCACTGTTTCTGATAGGGGTGTGACTATTCTCTGTGGGATTCAATCTTAGAGTGTTCCTTTGAAGGCCGAATACTTCTAAGTGGTGGTAAGTTGTTGTTCTTTTGGTTCTAATCATTTTCATCCGCAGTCTTAGTTAACAAGGTGTAATGCTATACAGATTTTGGTCAAGTTTTGGAAAGCAGCTTCGATCAATGGTTAAGAGAAAAACCGTTTGCTATTCAAGGTAGGCAACCATTACCATTACCATTTTTGAGAATTAGGTGCTATGTGAGGATGTTAACTGTATTGATTAAAGGACTAACGTGGGGTTATGATTGTATCTAGGTTGGCGACGTGGAGATTTGCTCACTTATCACAAGCAGGTGTGTAATCACACTACTTCTATTGTGAAACGGCAAAAGTCAAAAAGTTGGTACCATCGATGCCACATGGGCATGCACTTGCTTGTATGGTCATCTAAATGTGAGCATCTGATTTTAGTGACCCTTAAGAGCGATTTCGTGGGCTGAGATTGTTTTGGGCCACGTTGGGTCGAAATGGGCCGTGTGGGCCCCACACGGGCAAACTGCACGGATGTGTGGAGATTATCAGCTGGCTATGTTGTTTATACGGCCAAGGCCATTTATTGGGCTTATTAGGCCACACAAGCATGTGAGCCCACATAGGCCGTATTGGGGGCTTAGGCCCATTTTCACTGTTTAACTGTTAAGGTTGCACGGGTTGCCCAAGACGACTGTGGACCTACTGTTGGGTTGGTAAATATACCTAGACCCTAATCTATGAAATGACTGTTATACCCCTATGAGGAAAATGACAGATATACCCCTATATGTTGTATGATTGTTGAGCATGTCATCTTTATTGTATGAACATTTATATTATGTTGCATTACATGGGGTAGGATAGATGATATAGGAGGAAGTGTATTGAAAGGCTATAAGCCTATACTGGCTGTTCTACTGCAAATACTGTTAGTACCGAGACCGGTGCTATATTCTAGAGTGTAGGGATGGGTGGGTCGATTTTATCTCCACATAGAATGTAGGGCTAGACGGAGTGGAGTGTAGAGGATGGTTGGGTAGGATCTCTGTATGCATCTCTGGTACTGTACTGAATTGGGCTGAGGCCCACACTGGTATTGCTACTGATATGGGCTAAGGCATACACTGATATTGCCATTGATAAGGGCTTAGTCCCAAGCTATTCTGCACTGCATAATTTACTGTGATAAATAGGGATTACACATTGAGTTTTCATAAACTCACTTTTCTCCTTATCTGTGCAGGTAATCCTTAGGTTGGTCGGTGCTGTGAGGGACTCGGAGATGGCCACACCACGGTTTACATTTTCGTATTTGACTTTTTCATAAAAGTAGTTTTAATTGGGTAAATTTTATGTAATAAGGCCGCTTTAAGTTTTTATTTTTATTTGGGGATTTATTTAAATTGGTTTATATTTATTCACAGTAGGACTCAGTTTTTTAGAAAAGCAAATAATTTTCAACTACCACATTCTGTAACTAATTTTAAAAGCTTCCGCAATGAATAATGTTTCTAAAATGTAATAACAACTTAGTATGACACTTGTTTTGCTAAACAAACCTGTAAATTAACAAGGAATAAGATAAGAAAGCTTTTCACCACAACGGTTGATTATAAAATAGTCTTTTTCCAACAAAACTACTTTTTCAAAACATATTCCAATGTGACACCGCAAATTTGGCCATAACATCTAGGTCAGGTTTTGGGTGTTATAGCTCGTATGTTTAACACGACCACCAGACACGCTCGTGTAACAGGCTATGTGGACATTCGAAATGGAAGCACATGGCCGTGTCCTAGCCCGTGTCTGACCCTATGTAGCTCTCTAACTTGGGTCACATGACCAACACACACGCCCATGTGGCTAGCCTGTGTTCCCTAAAGATGGCCATACACGCCCGTGTGCCAGGTCGTGTACTAGGCCGTATCAAACCTGTAAGGTATACTGACTTATGCTACACAACCAAGTCATACGCCCGTGTGTGAGGCCGTGTGGAGCATATTGACTTGATTTAATTTCAACACCAGGGGACACAGCCGTGTAACATAACCGTGTGTTACACACGACTGAGACACATGCCCGTGTCTCTACCCATGTAGACAAAAATAAGCTATTTACTAAGCCAATTTGCCTCCCTATTTTTACATACTTGCACAAGCATAATTTGAAACATTTTATAACTCAATAGGTAGCTAATCCATAACATTTCATACACATATTATACCAATTCAAACAATCATTTCTAAATTCAATATTCAAACAATATAACCAACCGAACACGATATTCAAATACCTAAATTATAATCAAGCATTTTCCATTCGTATGCCTATCACATATCAAGACAACATTTGCATATTCCCATTCCAATTATTACTTGCCAAACCATACCATATTGGATACTTATACGCAGCCCAAGCATTATACCAAGTTAAGCCAAATCACATGGCTTTATCTTATACCACAACATGTACAAAAATCACTACCTCAAGTAACCATAACTATCATTTTTATAACTAGCCTATACATGCCATAGTTACATATATCCATGAGTTCAAAGGTACCAAGAGGCAACTAGATAGTGTGATGCATATATCTGACTTTATCCGAAACGAGCGAGCTATCGAACCTCTATAAAACACGGAAAAGAAACAGAGTAAGCTTTATAGCTTAGTAAGCCCATATAATTCAAAATTAAACTTACCATTTATACATAATCAAGACAATAAATAAGGTATACTCAATTAAATTACCAAATGCCTACACAAAAGCATTCATCAACAAGTTAGTCACGTAAGTGTATGTAATCATCCATTAACATTTTCGCTCTTTCGAGTTATGATTAGTAAGCTCCTTCTAAGCTGATCGACAGTAAGTTCTATTGAGCTAAAACGATAAGCTATAACGAGCTGAAAACTATAAGCTCTTACAAGTTGATGTATCGGTAAGCTCATAGGAGCTGTGGTGAGTCCGCAACACATGCAGGATCTCGACGAAAACAATAACACTATTGAATGTCACTCGTATCCTATGACTTTCTACTATTCAAACGGGACTCGGTATTCAATAATTCTCATCAATTAGGCATTCGAACTCAATAATACCATTTATTCAATTATACCTTCATTTCAAATAATTTAAAAGTATTTAAAAATTCGATTCTAATTATACGAACGTACCTCAATAATACTTTTGCACTTTACGCGATTTAGTCCTTTATACCGAATTAAGCATTCAAACGATAAAATTATTTCAGGAAACTTTCAAACATACATGCTAACATGCATTAAATACTTAAAATAATATTCAAATAAATTTTTTATCTCAGATTTGTGGTTCCAAAACCACTATTCCAATTTAACCAAAAACGGGCTGTTACAGGAAAGGCAAATCATTTGCCATTAGAGTTGGAGAATAGAGTTCAGTAGGCTTTGAAGCAGTTCAACTTTGATCTTAAGCAAGCCGGTGAGAGAAGGATGTTACAACTTGATGAGTTGAAAGAGCTGAGGTTTTTTCTATGAGAATGCCAAAATGATTAGAGAAAGATCAAAGAGATGGCATGATAGTCATATACAAGCTCACGAGTTAAGAGAAGGTCAGAAGATTTTGTTGTTTAATTCAAGGTTGACGTTATTTCTTGGGAAGCTTAAATCCCAATGAAAAGCACCATATACCATCTATCGAGTTTATCCTTATGTAGCTATTGAATTATACGACAATTATGGAGGTACGTTTAAAGTTAATGAGCAACGTCTCAAACACTACTGGGATGGTGAAGTTGAGTGAGTTGAATCCTCGTTCAAATTAACAGAACCTTGATTTTTCATGAACTCGTTTTGTAAATAAATAAATAATTAGAACTTATTTTCTTAACTTATTACGTTTAATTAATTTTGTCTAAGGAAATTGGAACTTAAGTGGGACTGTTGTCACCCCTCCAACCTTTATTGGGAATTAATTTAGTGTAATTTGTTAAGAAGAAATTTTCTAATTAAGATTTAAAATTTTTGTTTAAATTTTAAATTTTTATGTTAATAAAGGGGGTCAAATTTGGCCCAAGTACTAATCAATTTTTTCTTGAGTAAATTTGTAAATACAGTTGGAGTTTGAGGCCCAAGACAGCAAAAAAGGGGGGAAAATCCATACTTTGCCGCCACTCCCATTACTTGCTGCCCAAGTAACCCTAATGTAGCTAAATTTTCGCTACATGTTGCCTTAATTCTTCCCTATATAAACTTCTCTTCAGTCTACTATTTTTCATATCCCTCAAAGCAAATTACTTAACCCTAAAAATCCCTAAATCTTCTTCTTGTGCCGCTAGCCTCAAATCCCAAATGAAACCCTAGTTTCTCTTCCCTTTTTACTGAAATCACCTATTTCTGTCACAAGAAGATAGTCGAAGCACCAACATTGCTGTCGCACGTTATTGTTGCCACCGCCCATCATTGTCGTCACAAGATTTTTGTCGTAACAAGTCCTTACCCACCTTGACGATTTCTCTTTTCCCCTTGTGCAGAAACTTTACCAAATTCCTATGAAAAGATACCATGTATCGAAAAAGAACTAGATCTTCAAGGACTACTCTTAAAAACCCAATTTTGATCAATGAAGAAGTGAAAGAGAGATTTGATTCAATCTTTAAGCATCAACCTATGATGCCGAAAAAAAGGTTTTAACTTGAAGATTAATGATTTGATGGTTGTTCTTATACCGATTAGAAAGAAAATCAATTATCTAAAGATGCTCATTCACTTCCCGATGATGAACTAGTTCGAGAATTCTATGCTAGTTTGACTATGCAAGATGCTACTAAGGTCATCGTTCGAAAGAAAAAGGTACCTCTTACTTCTAAGTCCATCAATGATATGTTTAACTTACCTGATGTTGAAGAAGATGAGTACTACCCTATGATGAACAATATCAATTGGGATTTTCTTCAACAAGTGATTGATGTTGTGACAAATCTGGGATCCTAATGGATTATAAGAAAGTTTGGGAGCCATTCTTGCTAAAGGGAATACTTAAAACCAGTAGGAAAGATATGGTTTTATTTCATTCGCTACAGTTTTATGCCTATCTCACATAGTTCCACCATCTCGATAAAAAGGATGCTTTTGTTATATGTAATTTTGACAGAAAAGTCCATTAATGCTGGGACAATTTTTCTCAAAGAGAATCCTGACTATGCTAAAAACAAGATAGGAAGTATTTATTTCCCATCATTAATCACTTCACTTTGCTTAAGGGCCCATGTTAAAAAATAAGAAAATCTGAAGGGGCAATATGTTCAAGGGTGTATTACAAATCATGATCTTGAAAGGTTAGTAGAGAATGTGCATGACCTGAATCAAGGCGAGCAAGAAGAGCCAACTGAGCCAGATATCGAGGAGTCAACAAATGAAACTGGAACTGAAGCTAATTTAGTTACAGACACTGAAGAAGAATCTGATAAGGAACTGAACGGTCCTAAACCATTTGAAGGATCTGCAAACCCTGAACCAAAGGTTCAGCCAGAAGAAGAAATAGTCAAGCTAAGTGTTGAACTTGAATGTACGACTCCAAATGCCGACTTCTGTAAGTACTTCAAAGAAATTAGAGATTTCAATTATGATGGATATGTGCAAGTTCATGCACAATCAACAAAAAAATTACTGGAAATATGAAAAAATTAGAGATGATTCAATTTGAAATACTTTTAAGAATATCTCTAATACTTTTGTTCTTGAATTCCAAGATGCTATCCTCGAGACATGGATGGAAGATACTGACTATGCAAGCAGAGACGGAGCTGAAGAAGACAAGGGGAATGAAAGGAGGGATTCTTGTCTTGTTATTTATTTAATTATTTTTAGGTCTTTAGGAATTTATTTCCTTCGTAATTAGGATTTAATTTCTACAGAATAAAACATAACAAGCATGAATAAACTTAACACTTCTTTAGAAAGAAAAAGACTAAGTGATGTGGTAATGGGAATGAACATGTCTAGGATTGGGTTATTAAGAAAGACTTGGTATTTAAGCAGTCATAATGACTCACCTCTCTTTCTTTACAACCCTACCTAGTGTTTATTTTTCATTCATTACTTTGTTTTTGCAATGAGGACATTGCTTCTTTCTAAAGAGAGGTAAGGCAAATAAATTGCTCAAATTTTTAAAATTTTCAAGTATGTTTCAATCATTTCTTTCATAAGTATGTTATAATAAATGAATGTTTAGAGACATTTTTTTTGTTAATGAGATTGTATGCAAGTATGAATGATGATTCTATTTGAGTGAATGTATGTTATCATGAAGAATGGAATGCTTGTATGATCTTAGTCTTAGTAATGTTTGCAATGAAAACTTAGTTTCTCTTGAGGTTTGACATGCATGATGGTTTATATCTTTAGAATTGACTTAGTAACTTTCTTGAGGCAAAATCCTATGAGACATAAAAATCTAAAATGATATAGGCAATATTTCTTTGGATTGTTTGAGCCCTTTCGAGCAAACCTTATGATATTAGACCATTGAAAATGTAATTTTGTGCTTAAAGGCCTGTTTATTGCAATGAATCTACATTATAAGCCACATTACCATCTTTTTATGTTATCCTAATTTTTTGCACCCATCTTAACTAAAGTTGTCTTGGTAATCAACATTTAAGGAAATTTTCAAAAGGATATATGTGCTCATGCCTAAAAACAATAGGTGAAGAAAGAGCAAAGAAAAGTTTGCTCTGTCTCCAAAAAGAAAAATGTAGGAGCTTGAGTTCAAAATTAGTTTGTGGGTGTTCCAAAGGTTCACTTAAAGAAAAAGGCTGTATTTTGAGAAATCCAAGACAAAGTTAAAGGTTAAGATTTTGAAACTGAAATGTCTCATCTCTTTAAATTTCTACCTTTAACCGAACCCTATTACAACCTTATAAAAGACCTATTGATTTGATGATTATGACACCTACATTAGTGGAGAGGAAGTACTAAGTCCAACATACGAAGATTATAAATAAGCCTTATGATTGTTTGCTTGATTGATAAGAAATTATGTTGAGTGAAGAATGTTATCTGTGGCTGTGACATACATAAAAACTATGATTCATGTTGGCATATTTTGAAACTTAGTATAAAATTCTAAAAATGTTTGCATATGAATTACTTGTTAATAAAGGAGATCTATAAACATGAAGTTATTAATGCATGATTATGGGACAAAGATTGATGTTGCTTACACAGTTAGCAATTTTGTCTTAGCAAGACCTTTTGTTGTGCATAAACATTACTTGGGACAAGAAATGATTTAAGTTTGGGGGTGTGTAAACTGAAAAATATATAGGATTTTTCTATGAAATTTATCACCTTTTTACTTAATTTTTTTGTTAAAACTAAGTAATTGTTTAATAAATTAATGAAATATGTGAAAATATGAAATTAGGACATAGAAATTAGTCAAATGTGATTTTATGCTTTATTATATAGCTTTCATGCATAAAATGGCTTATTTTATATTTATTTGAACATATTATATTTTTAAGACATTAAATGGGTCATGCATGATTAAATTAAATAATAAAATATAAAATTATATTTAATAATTCATTTTAAAATATTTCATTAATAATTTGGGTTTTAATTAATTAATTATTTTATTCTTTGGTCCTTTAATTTATTAATTTATTTTGGACAAGTCTGATAGCTTTGTTGGATTAAAAAAACCATCCAAATTGAAGACCAAGTCAACCCAATTTCGGCTACAAATGGATGTCCACATAAACCACATTTTGGTTTAATTATACATGGTCCTTGCAATGTTGAAGAAATTAGAGATTTTCTCGAAGATTTATATTTGACCGAGTCTCAGTCCTAAGTTGTTATGGCATTTAAATTACTTAAACGTCAAGAAAAATTCAACTCAAAATCAACTAATCATGGCCAACCACTCATTGAAGAAGCTTGAAGAGACTAAACTTGTCTATTTTTAGCAAACTACTCTTCTCTCTTCACCTATAAATAAGACTTCATTTCACCATTCCTAATCATCCCTCATCCCTTATCATTCTCTCTTTTCTCTCAATTCTCTTTAGCATATTCCATTCCCCACGCTTAGCATCATCTCTTCATAGAGATTTTAGCAATTAAGCCTCTTAAAGAGCCTTTGGTTGGCCACTTTGGAGAGCCATCAGCAAAGGAGCAAGCGAAGGAGCCTCGTCGGTTAGAGTCTTGGGTGACAGCCACTTTAATTTGGGTTTAACCTTTCTTTTCTTTGATTTAATCTGAAAATGATTGCTGTGTGTTTTTTGTTCTTGTTACAACAATGTTAGCTTAATTTTATTTAAGCTAAGATGATTGCTTTGATTAAATAATATTTATTTGATTCATGCTTATAATGTTTGTGCCTCAATCGATCATGTTTTCAATTAAATTCAAGTCTGTATTTCATTCATACGTGATTGGGATGCACCTAAATTAGCTGAGCGATCCTAACTAGATGACGGCTAGTGGACACATAATTGAAATGTGCATGCTCAATTTAGATCCTAACTCGATTAAATTGCAGGTTGCATAACAACTCTAACCAAGCTCTGTTATCTGCATAGTTGTTGGATTTGTGTGATTAAAATGTTTCAAACCTAACACGTCCCTGATACCTCGCATGAATGCTAAGAAACCCTTAGCATATAAGGATCAGTAAAATGCATATTTTCTAAGTAAAGGATTCCGAAAGGACCTAATATGGTTTCCACACTCATGAAATATCGAGTTGCCATGGAATGTTTTTCTGAATGTTATTAAGCATGTTGATAAAAAATTGAGTTTAATTAAAGTAATTGTCCTAATTTATTTATGTTATAATTGTTGCAATTGTGTTTAATTTTGCTAAAATCTACTTAATTCATAAAGTTTGCATATTTAGGATAATTCGCATTGGGGATCTTTGCATTTAGTTTAATATATTTAATTTTAATCATCACTTCTCAATCATATTGTGTTTTTATTTACCAAGTTGTTAATATAATTTTACAATTAAGTGATTTAACACAAATACAATCCTTGTGGAGACGATAACTCGATACTTGCTTATTACTTAATAATGACTGTGTACACTTGCACAAACCTACGCATTACACACAATAGTTCTGATAGTGATACAGATTCACTTGAGCTAAATGAAATAGAGACTTTAAAAGAATTCAGTGAACTCATGGAGGCACAACAGATTGTTGGCTGACTAGGGAGAAAGTTTGAGTCATTGGATTTATCGGCTTACACTTTAAATCATCTAAAACCATCAATAGAGGAACCTCTTACACTAGATTCGAAATCTTTGCTGTTGCCATTAAAAAATTCTTACTGGGGGAACAATAACACCTTGCCAGTAGTTATTTCTACGGAGTTAATATCCAATCAAGAGGCTAGGTTTTTGGAAGTTCTCCAGTGATCTAAGAAGACATTAGGATGGACACTTACCGACATTAAGGGATTCAACTTTACTCTATGCATGCATAAAGTTTTAGTGGAGGATTGCCATAGCAATTCTATTAAACAACTGACGGGGTTGAACCCCATCATGAAGAAAGTTGTTAAGAAGGAGATTATCAAGTGGCTTGATGCTGGTATTATCTATCCTATCTCTGACAGTGTGTATCGAAGAAAGGAGGTGCTATAGTGGTCAGCAATGATAACAATGAGCTCATACCAACTCACATTGTCATGAGATGGAGAATGTGCATGGATTATTGCAAGCTCAACAAGGCAACTAGGAAGGACGACTTTCCCTTACCGTTTATTGATCAAATATTGAACAGGTTAGCTGGGAAGGCATTCTACTATTTCTTGGACAGATATTTAGGGTATAATTAGATTACTATAGCTCCTAGTGACCAAGAGAAGACAATTTTCACTTGTCCATATGGTACTTTTGCGTTTAGACGAATGCCATTTGGCTATCTAATGTCCCGACAACATTTCAGCCTTGTATGATGGTAATATTCTCTGCCATGGTGGAAATCTTCCTTAAAGTCTTTATGGATGATTTCTCTATCTTTGACAATAACTTTGAGGGCTGTTTGAAAAATCTGGAATTGGTTCTATGCCATTGTAAAGGAAAAAATCTTGTCTTGAATTGGGAAAAATGTCATCTCATGGTCCGTGAAGGCATTGTCCTGAAGCATAAAGTATCGCAATAAGGGATTGAAGTTGATAAAGAAAAAGTCGAGGTAATTGAAAATTTGTCACCTTCTACTACTGTCAAAGATATTTAGAGTTTCTTAGGCCATGTGGGTTTTTATAGAAGATTCATTAAGGATTTCTTGAAGATATCTAAACCCTTGTGCACCTTGCTGGAGCAAAATACACATTTCAATTTTGATGAACATTGCTTGGTAGTGTTTGAGGAATTGAAGAAACGACTAGTAGCAGCACCAACTGTAATAGCTTTGGAATGGAAACTGCCTTTTGAACTCTTGTGTGATGCCAGTGATTATGCTATGGGAGCAGTGTTGTGGCAAAGGAAAGAAAAAGTACTACGTGCAATATATTATGCAAGTAGAACCTTAACAGATGCGCAACTTAACTCTAACACCACTGGAAATGAGTTATTGGTTATGGTGTTTGCATTCGATAAATTACGCTTTTATCTAGTTGGTACCAAGGTCACAATCTGCATGGATCACTCTGCTATTAAGTATTTAGTAAGCAAGAAAGTTACCAAGCCAAGATTGGTTAGGTGGATACTCTTATTGCTGGAGTTTGACTTGGAAATTAGAGATCGAATGGGGAGTAAAAATCAAGTGGCTGATCACTTGTCATGGTTACAATCTAGAAATGAAGATTGCAATGAAAAACTTATTAAAGAAGACTTTCCAGATGAGCATCTGTTAGTTGCCATGGCATTACCTTGGTATGCCGATGTAGTGAACTTTTTAGTAAGTTGTTTGATACCACCTAATCTCAACAACTAAAAAAGGCGGAAATTCTTTCATGATGCCAAACATTATTATTGGGAGGAACCATTCCTTTTTAAGCATTGTGCTGAGTAGATAATTAGGAAGTGTGTCCCTGATGACAAAATACATAGCATACTATACCATCGTCACTCAGCTCCTTACGAAGGACACTTTAAAGGAATGAGAACTATTGCCAAAGTACTTCAGTTAATATTTTATTGGCCGAATCTATTGATAGTACTAGAAAGAACATATGTTTTCTCCCTACTTATTGTTAATTTGTCCATTTAGTTATCTTTAGCACATATTTTAGCATTTTCAGTTTAGTAATTTACATTTTATAACTCATTGGATCTTAGCATGGTTATCCTTAATTTTGTCATGTTTATTTACTAATGTCGTTGCATGAGTATTTTCAGATTGCGCCCAGAATTATCGCAGCACCTGACAGCTGTCCAGATAGGAACAAAAATGTGTAAGCTGTCTAGTCTGGTACAACTATCTTGTACATATAGAGGCAGCACGATTTTATTGAAAAGGCACCTGGGCTATTTGGGAAAAAATATAAATATTCACATAAAAAGAAAAAGAAGGAGAGCTTTTAGATTATCATATTCTTCAACCTATCCTTTGAAGCTTTCAGCTTTGGTGACTTAAGTCTCCTAAGGGTGAACTGACATGAAAGAAATGCAAACTAGCTCTTGACGAGGAGCCTTGAGTGTGAAACAAGCGGGAATAGAAAGATTCAAGTCGAGTTGTCTAGGAATAGTATTCTCTACTTGTTTCTTTTATTTTTCTTTTCTGAATGCTGGTGATTACTTTCTATTTCATGTTAGTACGGAAGTACAAATGATTTCTGGGTTAAACGTTATTTTATTCAATCTTACTTCTATTATTTAATCTTTTGGTTTGAATATTTTTAGCATGAAAGTGTTATTGCAGTCACTGACACTAGAAGGTGCAATGACAGTTGAAGCTAACAAGCATGACAATGGAAGTTGCTTAAGGATTAGAGGAATTTAATCCATTTATTCTTAATAGGGTACCATTGCCAACATCGAAAGGTGGGTTAATGTGCATGTTTAAGTCTTAGATTAATATAGAAGTTAAGTGGTACGTGATATTCGCGACAGGTTTTAAAAATTTATAACTAAGTGTTCTTGAAACTAACTATTATCATGATGAAGGCAAGTGTACCTATCGAACAGTAATATAGCTTTAACAAGACCGGATTGTCGAACCCAAAGGAACCAAGAGTATTAGTAATTACCTCTTTTTATTATCTAGCCTAAAAATTAAGGGATTTGGTTATCGAAACTAACTAAATTAAGAGTGCACAGAGAGAAATTGGGGAAAAGCTTTTGGGAAAATTTGATTGATTAAGACAATACCCAAGGGAAAATCCACCTAGACTTCACTTGTTATTTGACTCTGAATTTGATGATTTATTCATTTGACTTGATCCGTAGAAATCCCTAAGTTATATTATTATCTCTCTCGAGACTAATAACGTCTAACCCTAGGTTGATTAATTGAAATCTCTTTCTAATTAACACCTAGTGTTGCATTAACTCGATCTATGGATCCCCTTATTAGGTTTCACCCTAATCCGATAAAATCTTATCACCCTATCTCTAGGCGTGCAATCAACATAACTTAATTATGACAAATTTACTCTTAGACAGGATCTATTCCCCCTCTAACTAAGAGCATTAACTTGAATCAATATCCTGGAATATTAAAACAAGAATTAAGATCACATAATTAAGAACAAGTCAAATATTTATCATACAATTCAAATAATAACAACAAACTCCGTCTTAGGTTTCATTCCCCTTAGGTATTTAGGGGGTTTAGTTCATAATTATAGAAGAAAACATCTTAGAAGAATAATGAATACAAAACATAAAGAAAACCCAAAACCCCTGAATGGAAATTGAAGGGAGATCTTCAGTCTTGATGATGAATCTGGCATCTGAGATGGACCAATCAGCTTCCCTTGAGTAATTCCTTGCCTCCTACTCTGTGTCCCCTTCCTAAGTGCCTCCTTAGGTGTTTAAATAGGCTTTAGAGTGCCTAAGAGCCCTCAAAATTGGCCTTTTCTGAATAGGATTATACTTGGGCTCGGTAGGGACATGCCCGCGTGCTAGTACTCCAGCCTATGGCCAAGGCTATTGAATAGGCACGGGCATGTAGTCTACCGTGTAAGTCATGATTCGATCCTGCCAAAGGGACACGGCCGTGGGACACGCCCTTGTGAGGAAGCCCAAGCCGTGTTGATTTCCCATGTGGGTCTATTTTCTTTGCTTTCAGCCCGTTTCTTGCTCTTTTTTCTCTCATTTGCTCACCTAAGTATAAAACATGAAATTAAAGAATTAGGAGCATCGAATTCACCAAATCTAAGGAGAAACCACCATAAATGTGCTAAGCATGGAAAAAAAACATGTATAAATTACGGTTTATCAAATACCCTTACATTTAAGTGTTTTCTTGTCCTTAAGCAAAATCGTTAACTTACAATCAAAATAAATTCTTCTCAATTTATAATCCCTATCAATAATATCTCAAAATAATCCACAAGTATTCATACATTGAAAATTCAACTAAAAGTACATCAAAGTTTCAAACATTCCAAGTTGAGTTTTTTATCACGAAAACATAGGTGTCTCCCCTTATCTAAGTGATTAACTTTGATCAAAATATCACAGAGTTTAACATCCTCACTAAAAATTCACTCAAATCACTCAAGGTGTTTAAGACTCTCAATTAAAGCACTCATTAGTCAATATGAAAAGTTATTACCATAGGCTTGCATGAAAATCAAATCTCCACCACTATTTATTGAGCTGATACATCAATCAAAAATGTCTTTAGAGGGTTGTAACGTGGCTTTGGTTAGGGGGTGTGGTCACAAGCTAAAGGAAAAGGTTAGAATCGAGATTGAAAAATTACCTATCTAGAAAAACAACTAGTCATCAGTTGAATACAAGTGAGCTTCTTCTTAGAATATGGAATTAACACTTCACCTCAGAAATGATGAATTACTATTAATGTGTTGAAGTATTTTTTTTATTTAAGAACAAGTCAAATACATAGAAGAACAAAACATAGCTAAGCAATTAGTCCAAATCAAATCTCGACAAAAATAGGGATCAAATTAGAGGATTTCAACAATAATGCGTTATGGGTTAATATCGAGAGTAAATCAATTAATGGTTTGTTGGGCTCAAAGGGGTTCACTAAGGGTTAATTATGAAGGTAGGCTTTTGTGGAGTGAGTGCGTTAAACCTAAGTGCCTTTATCATCTTGACATATCAAATCAAATGGTGTGGTTTTGACATGCATAATCAAGCAAGTTCTAGAATAACAAATCAATACTGATGCACTCATAATAAAAGTAAGCATGAAAGAAATAAAATATGCTCTAAAGGCTCAAGATCTCACAAAAATTATGGCTTTTTGATGTTTAAACTTATGAATTTCAACTTACGATAATACCTAAAACTAGGGAAACAACCTAAAAGTTTATAATTCTTCAAAATTCAACTTATCATGCTTGATTCCCTAATGTCTTAAAGTTTAAATAATCAATGCATAAATGCCTATGTTTTAATTTAAGACATATCAATAAAAATCATAAATTAATTAAAATTCATTCTAATAGTGATATGAGTGATTCACGTGAGAATAAGACAAAATTCAGAGATTTCTAATGATGATATGAAAAATCCCCCACACACTTAAGATGTATATTGCCCTCAATGTATAAATATAGATATATTGAAAAATATAGATAAATAATCATCAGATAGAGAGAGAAGTGAAACTTCCTGAATGATGAATGAACTCCTTGAATTGGAGTTGTGGATACTCCGGTGGTGGTAGAGGTTCAATAGTCCATAAGTCCCGCGCCAAAAGAATATTATATCTGGTGGTAGCTATCTCATTGTCGAGCAAGACATGACAGTCATGGAGAACCTTTGCCAGTTGAGTTTTTAGTTCTTATGTGATGATGAGCGTTGGAGCTCTTTATAACTATGATAGAATTAGGAACCTTTTAGGAAATATAAGGAAGCATAATTACTCGTAATGAAATAGACGAAACTATAAATTATTCAATAAAAATTATAAAAACTAAAATTAAAATAATAATAAAGGAAAATGAAATAAAAAGTACTTAAATAAGATAAATAAAGATAAAAGTGAAAATAAAAATAATAAATAAAAAGTTTTTAAATATTGTCATCGCTGGATGGTTCGCGACGTGGTAGTGGCAATGAGATGTGGAACTGCTGACAAATCTGATGTAGAGTCGCATCAATGTGATCAAAGCACTAAAAACATTGCTGCCCAAATCGTGTAAGGCACTCAGAAATGTCAGAGTATGAAGCCACCGCATGAACTGGACGATGGATGGGTAGTGCTTGAGACGGCGAGTCCTCATGACGTGGAGGGACATCATCAGCAATGTCCTCTAGGCCCTCCTCATAGGTGGACTTGACGAGGCGATACTGAGGAGGGTAGGTGCCACATCGTTTCTTGATCATCCCCATGTTTAGCATGCTCAAGATGCCTTGTGGGGACATCTAGACAATCAGAGTGAGGGAGGATGATTGTGTCGCTGTGTTGAGGAGCCCAAAGTGTCGTGCCAATCGAGTCACATAGGGCCCGATAGAGATGACCCCCTCCGATGTCACTCCGTCTGATGGCGAATGGCAAGGACGATGAAGTAGGCGAGGTCGAGGACGTGCCCGTTCGCCATTCTCCATAAGAAATAGGCGTCGTGGGTGGTGACGACGCCAGTGCTCTCTCGTCGTCCCGTCAGAGTGTGAGCCAAGAGGGTGTATAGGTACCTCAAGGATGGAGGGAGAGCCAATGCCTTGGAGTGGCTAGGATCGTAGGTGGCCGAGGTAGGGACGAGGTCCCTCCAGCACTTTGAGGGAGAGTAGTGGATGTGGCAGTGGAAGGTGTCGAGTTTATTGTCGTCCATGAACTCCTCCGTGTACGGCCCTAGTGCAATCCCGAACTCGGGTACGCTCAACTGGCGCACTAGACCACCAAGAAGGAACTGGACCGTTCCAGGATCATTGAAGTTGGTCATGACGATCTGAAGATGGAATGTCGGCCAGAGTTCCAATGTGAACTCGAGATACGTTGGCTCGACGATCTTAAAGAAGAGCCCCCACGAAATCTGTTCAAGTGCGGCCCAGTCAATGCAGCAGCCCACACCTAGGGGTCGAGCCCATAATGTTTGAAATAGCTCCTCCTGGAGAGGGAACTCGAGAAAAGGGTGATGGATCTCAGCGATAGGACCTGAGGATGACGCTGCTCCTTTCCTCTTATTCGAGGCGGGGACAGCGGTCTTCTTACCATGTGAGGATGACATTGTATATCTGCATTGAAAAGTCGAAGTTCAACCAATATGTCCCAAGAATAGCATGAAAAAACAAAACAGAATAGGAATATTTCATGAGGCTCACGTACAAGATGAAGTAAACCAAACTAAAACAACTAAAGTAAATATATTAACTTATTAAAATAGGACTATGAGAATAATGCTACGGGAATATCTAATGCATGAGTGCATGTGGGTAAGCATAAAATCCATGGAAATGAGAAAGATGGATGAATGTAATATGAAAGATGGCAAAATTCTTTAATAAGAAGCATGAGTATTTCTATTATTCTACTATGAATATTCACAAAAATAGTCAAATGGATCAGAGAAAATAGGAAATAGCCAAAATATTTAAAGAAAATAGAGAGAAAAGAGTAAACAAATGCAAAAAGGAGAAGCTTGGGTCATCGGAAATAGTGTTGTAGGCAACGCACGGGCGTGGCAGGTAGGACGTGTAGAGTTGCAACGACTAGGGTTAGGGATTTTTGGGGAGGGAGATGATGAATAGTGAGGGTTTATATAGATTTTGGGGCACACGGTCGTGGGGCACGCTCGTGTGCCCTAATTTTTACCCATGTGTTTCGTGCTTTTTAAATTTAGGTGCGTCTAACATTCACCCAACCCCCGTGTTCCTTGGGCGTGTGGGCGCACACGGCCATGTAGCATGGCTATGTCTTGTTTCGTTCGCTTCTTCCACACCCGTGTATGGTAGCCCACGCCCTTCTTAGGTTGACAGTGTCAACCACGGGGGCTGGGCACGAGCGTGTCGAACGCCCGTGCTAATTTGACAGGTCCGCCCACGGTTTCACAACACGGTCGTGTCGTACGCCCGTGCTGGTTTCGTAACTCGAGATATGAATTTTTAAACGACTACGACGCAGATTGTTAGCTTGACTGAAAATTTTAAAAATAAATTGTTTGAGCTGTTTAAGTAATGAATTAAGTCTATTAACACCTCGTGTTCGACTCCGACGACGGTCTCGGGTACGGAGCGTTACATTTGGTGGTATCAGAGCAGGTTTAGTCGGTTCTCAGACTAACCTAGCATGTGTAAAAGTTTAGCTATACATGCCACTGATCTGTGATAGTGTGATGTCTTCCGACGCGTATGAGTACCGTCTTATTTAGACAGGGTACTCTCCAACCGAGCTACGCCGACCATGTTCAATGTTATGTAAAGGTATTTGAGTAAAATTATGATTATGATAAGTCTTGGTTCAAAAAAGTATGAATAAAAGTTTATAATACATATGTGATAAATATCCATATTTGCTTAATGCTTATATGATGTAATGTATATGGCTTACTTGATAAGATGAACGGAATAAATAGAAAGTAGTAGAGGTATGAATAAAAGTCATAATATTATGATACGAATGAAAATGTCCTTGTCTTGATTTGGACGTCGAATGTTGATGAATGCTAATGATATCTAATTTTTATGAGCTAAAGGATTATAATGAAATGAACTTATCTATGTTAAATTGTTGGACTGAATTATATGATTGTAATGATATGTACATGATGATGCACGAAATGAAAGTTGTGATTGTGATGCAAATATCTATGTTTGTTTGGCCTTATATGATGTCATGAGCATAAATTAATTTAATTAAATGAATGGATAAGTAAAGCTATCTAGAAAACATAGAATGTATGCATAAGTATATTGTCTAAATAGGACAATAGGAAAATTGGTGTAAGCCAACATGAATGTTGCATTGCCTGAATGAATGACATGATTTTGATGATGTTGCTATGATGATGGGAGTTGTGTCATATGTGTATGTATAAGAAAGTCGAGTCAGAGGTCCTACAACCCGTCCCCCTTACCGAAGTGGTACTTATAATGGAATTTCATGAGATTTGTATTGAATAAGTTTCCGGTTGAGAAACCAAAGAGTTCAGTGATAGAATAATTATAATTATGATCAGAGATTGAAAATGAGCTGATAAGTAAAGTCAGAGCCAGTAAAGTATCGGATTGACGTAAAGATTATTGGAGTTATGAACTGTCCCAGTTAGAAAAGGAATTCTCCTTGGTAAACCGAATTACTCAAGTGCAAGGTCGAGAAAAGAGTAAATCGAAATTTATTCAGAACTGGCATTCTTTAGTGAATGGTTTAATATGAAATTTGTGACGGAAGAACTAGTTGGGGAAATGATAATTGAAATGTTAACTATCTGACTGTGACAGTTATGACTGGACAGATTTAGCGGTCTCTTTTGAAATGTTCTATGTGTTTACCCGTTCTAAGAAATATTTCTATGGCTATTGATCTTCTGAAGAAATTCTTGTTATATGGGAATGTCTTTTAATCCTGGTGTTGGATGAAAGCATTGGTATTCTGACTGGTTTATAATTTATATTGCTCTATTTCATCGGGTATTCTATTTCATTTCGTCTGATAAGAATTGATGAGAGAATACATATGATATTATGATTCTGTTTCTTCTACTTGATGCTTCATCTGATATATATGTATGGGAAGATATATTGATCTTGTTATATTTGATTTCAGTGGGATTAAATAATGTTTTCTTCTGGACTTTCTTTCTTTGAAGAATTATCGGGGTATTCTGTATTTTCTCTATGAGTTTGGTTTTCGATTCTCCGACATAGTATCGTATCTTGGGTTTCTTTATTCTGGATTTCTTTATTCTGGATTTCTTTATCTTGGATTTCTTTATTCGGTTTCCTTGTTATCTTTGTTCCATAATTTGTCAATTATGACTCGTGTTCGAGGTGCGTTCTTCAGCTCGTGATAATCATGTCAAATATGACTATACTTCTAATTTGATATTGGTAATGTGGTGATTTTAGTATTGGGATTTTTTCTAATTTCTGTGTAAGGATTTGACATTAGTAAAGGCATAGGTGATAAAAGCTCGAGTTTCAGTCGGTATGGTGAATTATTTATTTGAAAGATTTCATATGACAATTATGTCAGGATTATTTTTCTCAAGTATGATAATAGAATTTCATTTTTGTACGGATAAAAGAGTAAATAGTCTGAACGAGAAGTGTATATTTATTAGAAGGAGTTGGATATTAGTTAAAATCACTACGAATGATAAGGTTTTCGTCTTGTGAAAGTTGAAAAGTTTATTACATGTTGACAAAGTTTGGATAGATGAGAATATTGGTAACCGAAGCGTCTAAACTAGACTAGTTTACATTGAGTAAAGACTTCCTAACTTTCAGTAATGTACTGTTGTATGAATTGTGATGTGTTTCAAGACAGTGAGGTAATGTGATAGTTTAGAGCATTCGATGTTACATAAAATCGGATTTGTTAAAGGGGTTAAAGCTGAACATTGAGATCTATCAAAATTATCCTTGTCAGTGTTGATATTGGGATGGAAATGAGAAGGATTATTCTTGAGGCCATATTAGAAATATTTCCATGGCGGAAAGAGGAAAATGTGATGTATCCTATTGTTAAATGTTTGGCGAGATCTATAAATCATATATGTATTGAATGAATTCCTACTCATCAGATTCATGGAATTTCAGGTCTCTTTGATTGTTGGATTTTTTGGAATTTCGGTCTCCATTAAATAAAGTTGAGATCTGGGTTTTATGTCATGATATCATGGGAAACTGAGAAGGGTTGAAAATTTAAGAACAATTAAGAGATAAGTTCGTAAACTTTCAGAATATATGAGAAATTAATGAGATATATTGGAGGCACCGTCTGAGTGAAAGTTCTTCAGCACCGAATATGAAATTGAGGAATCTAAGTGAAGACCACTTTTCTGGTAAGATTTTCGGGGACGAAAATCCCTAAAGGGGGGAGAGTTGTAATATCCTGATTTTGGGCCTAGTCAGAATAGTGGTTTTGTGACCACAAAATCCGAGATAGAAATAATTATTTTATGATTATTTTGAGGTCTATGATATGATTGCATGATTGTGTGAAAATTTCGTGAAGAAATTTTATGCATAAAGTGCTTAAATTGAAATTAGGGACTAAATCGAATAATTTGTAAAACTTGCATTTTAGAAGTTTCTAGTATGAAATTGTTTTGAAATATTAATTAGGAGGTCTTAAATAGAAATTTTACCAATTTCTAAGTCTATGGACAAAAATTAGACATGGATGGAATTTTTGGAAAGTTTAGTAGTAAGGGCATTTTGGTCATTTAGGGGTAAAATGAATTAAAATACAAAATTAAAAGCCAATTTTGCTCATCTTCAACCCCATGCTCGAATATAGCAAGGAGAAACCATGGCTAGGGTTTTTCAAGCTTTCAAGCTCGATTGTAAGTCCGTTCTAGCCTCGTTTTTAATGATTTTTACGTTTTTGGAGTCCCGGTAGCTCGATTTAGCTTATGCTAGCAATAATTTAACCTAGGGCTTATATTTGGAAAAATACCCATAGGTGAAATTTGTGTATTTTGGTGTTTTATGATAGAATATGAGGTTTTAAATTATGTTAGACAACTTGTGCTACTCGGTTTTAAGTGAAAACTAGCAAAATGGCTTAATCGGTAAAAATACCTAATAGTCATAAGTACATGTTAGAGTGAGAATTTGATGTTACCATAGGAGGGAAAAATGATCATCATGTCATAAAACATAAGAAAATAGGCTGAAGTTTAATTTACGAGCTTTGGGGCAAAAGTGTAAATATGCGAAAGTTTAGGGCAAAACTGTAATTTTGCCAAAATATGATTTTGGGTCAATTTGTATAATGTGAGTCCTAATTAGACTATATTTTAAATGATAGAGCAAGGAAAACTAAAATTCGGGCTAAAATGGGGAAAATACCTAATTGTGGACGAAATGGTAAAAGTAGCCATTTTCGCATACGAGGTAAGTTCATATGTAAATGTTGGTAACATAGCTATTATTTTAAATGTTTTAATGTTATTTAAATGATATGATAATTATTATGATATATTATACTGTGATAATTGTTTGTTAATATGCCAAATTATGTGATATACTTGGAAAATGTGAAATACTACCGAGTATCGGTAACGGCATTCCGTAGAAGATGGTTGAGACACATGATTGGAAAAAGGTCCCGTTGAACCTTAGGAATGGATTAGGATACAAGTGACATGTCACTAGGATAATTGGGCATCCGAACTCGTTGAGTTGAGTCCGAGTTCACTTATGAATGCGAATGTCCGAACTCGTTGAGTTGAGTCTGAGTTCGAGAGATGTAACTAGGCATCCAAGCTCGTTGAGTTGAGTCCGAGTTCACTTATGGGCGGGTTACATGGTAGCTTGGCTACATATGTGGCACTTATGTGCAAACTTTCCATGTATCCGAATTATATTCCGATGTGTTCAACGGGTAAAATTCTACTCAAATGGAGGAATACTCGAGATGAAAAGGACGTATTGGTAAGTACTTTGAACAGGTATGTACTTAACCCTCTGGTTGAAAACTAGATATAACAACAATATGGTAAGATGATAAATGAAAATGTGATATGAATGTCTCGGTGATGATTATGCAAATGATGTTTTATGTTTGCTTATATAGTTGTGTTACTTGCTATTTGCATGTGAGCTTACTAAGCATTTATGCTTACTTCCTCCTTTTCATTCCTTGTAGTGTTGACAAGCCAGCTCGAAAATCAGGAACGGTCGGAGGCATGCTCACACTATATCCGTATACCATCTTGGCATAATGGCTTGCATATTTTGAGTATGGCATGTATAGCATTATAATCATTTTGTATATATGGTCTTATGATATGGTTATTGAGTGGTATGGAAATGCTTGGTAATGATTAGCCATTGGAATGGCTAATCATGATCATATTTGGTGCTATGTATGCTAAATTGCTAGTTAATCCATGGAAACCATGAAATAGGTAAAATTTACCATAAAATAGATTCAGACAGCAACAGTGATGTGAGTTTGAAAAATCATTAAAAATAGTAGAGATACAATTAGATGATGAATAAAATATGTAATTGAAGAATTATGAGTCTATTTTCATATGGATGGAACAAAATAGGTATATGAGTTATATTTTATGAGATGTTTAATTTTTTGTGAAATAGGGCCAGAGCAATTTCTGGATCCCCTATTCTGACTTTGGAAATTCACCATAAATTGTTCAAAGATAATTAGAAGTCATGATTTATATGTACAGATTCCTTATTGAGTCTAGTTTTATTATAAACAAACAGAATAGTCATTGAAAATCTGTACAGGGAGATATCTGATTCGTAATACACAGAGGTCAGAGCAGTCGAACCCTGAAATAGGGAAAACTTTAACTAATAAACTGTACTAATTGGCTCGACAAAAAATTCTAGAAAAAATTAGTAAATAGATATATGAGTCTAGTTTCAGGAAAATTTTACGGAATTGGATTTCTAGTTTCGTAACTCGAGATATGAATTTTTAAACAACTATAATGCAGATTGTTAGCTTGACTGAAAATTTTAAAAATAAATTGTTTGAGCTGTTTAAGTAATGAATTAAGTCTGTTAACACCTCGTGTTCGACTCCGGCAACGGTCTCGGGTACGGGGTGTTACATAGTTCCTCGATTTGTAGCCTTCGTTCTTCATAGATAGATCCTTTGTTGTTGCTTGAACATGGCTCGTGTAGGTTCTTAAACTTATTTCCTGCAAAGTAGGTTGCACCACATGGTCATTTTTAGTAGAATGATTTATACAACCACCTTCAATTTTTGATGTGTTACTCGAATTACGAGCTTGAAAGGTGATTGTTTCTTCTCCCACATGAAGTGTGAGTTCACATGTGCCAAGATCAATTATTGTTCTAGCTGTTGCTAAAAAGGGCCTCCCTAAAATTAAAGGAACATTACTATCCTCTTCTATGTCTAGAAAAACGAAATCTACTGGGAATATAAATTTGTCAATTTTAACGAGTACATCTTCAATAATCCCCTTAGGATATCTGATTGTTTTATCGGCGAATTGAATACTCATCCTAGTTTGTTTGGGTTTCCCAAGACCTAGTTGTTTAAACATTTTGTAAGGCATGACATTGATACTAGCCCCTAAATCAGCCAAGGCATTATTTATGTCTAGGCTACCAATTAAATAGGGAATCGTAAAACTCCCTGGATCTTTATACTTGTTGGCCAGCTTATTCTGTAGTATGGCTGAGCAAACTGCATTTAGTTCCACATGCGACGCCTTATCCAACTTCTGCTTATTTTTTAAAAGCTCCTTTAAGAATTTGACTATGTTTGGCATCTGCGAAAGAGCTTCAATAAACGGTAAGTTAATATGTAACTTCTTTAATAATTTAAGGAATTTACTAAATTGTTCTTCTGTGCAGTCTTTCCTTGTCGCGTTTGGGTATGGCACATGAGGTTTGTACTCTTTACTTATCGGTTTCTGGTCATTGTGGTCCACCTCACCCTTACCTTTACTTACTATAGTTTCTTGCCTCTGTTCTGGTTTAGGTGCAACTAACCCTTCCTCATTTTGAATGGTAATTGCATTGATTTGCGCCCTTGGGTTAGATTCAATGTTACTCGGCAGGCTACCTTGTGGTCATTCAGATATCAATTTAGCGAGCTGACCTATATGAGCTTCGAAACCTTGGCTCGAAGGTTGTTGATTCTTAAGTGCTATCTCGGTATTCTGAAAATGAGTTTCCGACACTAAGATGATTTTTGTTAGCATCTCCTTAAGGTTCGGTTTTTCTCTTGTTGGTAGGGTGGTTGTTGGAAGCCTAAAGGTTATGGTGGTCATTGATTTCCTTGGCCTCCCCATGAGAAATTTGGGTGGTTCCTCCAACCTGCATTTGTAAACTATAAGGATTCTTTTTAGATCGAGGATTATTACCGATGTAATTTAACTGCTTGTTCTCCATGTTGTGGCCATAGGGTGGGTAATCTGGATTGCTCGATCCACCTCCACTTGCTTCGAACTGCATTACTGGGTGAACCTGTGAAGAACTAAGAAAATCGTCAATTTTCTTATTCAAGAGTTCTACCTGATTAGAGAGCATCGTGACCGAATCGACGTTATAAACTTTGGCTACTTTTTTTTGGCTTTGTCCTCATGATTTGCCACTGATAATTATTCAGTGACATCTCTTCTATAAATTCATAAGCATGTTCAGGTGTCTTATTATTGATAGTTCCGCCAGCGGCTGCGTCGATCATTCGTCGAGTCGAAGGATTCAGGCCATTATGAAATGTTTGAACCTGTAGCCAGGTTGGTAACGCATGGTGAGGGCATCTTCTCAAAAGGTTCTTGTATCTCTTCCATGCATCGTAGAGTGTTTCTAAATCCATCTGCACAAAAGAAGAGATATCATTACGTAATTTGGCTATTTTAGCCGGCGGAAAATATTTTAGTACAAACTTTTCGGTCATTTGTTCCCAAGTAGTGATTGACCCTCGTGGTAACGAGTTCACCATTGTTTAGTCTTATTCCTCAACAAAAAGGGAAACAATTGAAGGCGAATGGCGTCATTAGAAATGCCATTGATTTTAAAAGTGTCGCAAAATTCTAAGAAATTTTCCACGTGAGCATGGGATCCTCGTCGTGCAAACTATCAAACTGAACAAACTGTTGGATCATTTGAATGGTGTTAGGTTTTAGTTCAAAATTATTAGCAGCAACAGTAGGCCTAACTATGCTCGATTCAGTTCCTCTTAAAGAAGGTTTAACATAATCATACATAGTATGCAGAGTAGGATTCTGATTAGCAGCAATCACAGGAGGTAGTGGATTTTCTTGGTTGTCAGCCATCTCCTCGGTTGTGGTTGAAATATAGTCCTCTTGCTCTTCCTCTGTGTATCTTAAGCTTCGTCTTATTTCTCTTCGGTTTCTACAAATTATGCGATCGATCTCACTATCAAACTGCAATGGTCTTGATGGGTTTCTTTTAGTCATACACTATAAAAACCTGCCAGGAACAAAAAAAAGAAAAATTAGAAAAGAAAATAAAAATTTAAATTACAAATAAAGTAGAATGGCTAAAGTAATAAAAATTGAGTGTTCCTAATATCCTAGTTCCCCAAAAACGGCGCCAAAAATTTGGTACGTGATATTCGCGACAGGTTTTAAAAATTTATAACTAAGCATTCTTGAAACTAACTATTATCATGATGAAGGCAAGTGTACCTATCGAACAGTAGTATAGCTTTAGCAAGACCAAATTGTCGAACCCAAAGGAACCAATAGTACTAGTAATTACCTTCTTTTTATTATCTAGCCTAAAAATTAAGGGATTTGGTTATCTAAACTAACTAAACTAAGAGTGCACAGAGAGAAATTGGGGAAAAGCTTTTGGGAAAATTCGATTGATTAAGACAATACCCAAGGAAAAATCCACCTAGACTTCACTTATTATTTGACTCTGAATCTGACGATTTATTCATTTGACTTGATCTGTAGAAATCCCTAAGTTATATTATTATCTCTCTCGAGACTAATAACGTCTAACCCTAGGTTGATTAATTGAAATCTCTTTCTAATTAACACCTAGTGTTGCATTAACTCGATATATGGATCCCCTTATTAGGTTTCACCCTAATCCGGTAAAATCTTATCACCCTATCTCTAGGCGTGCAATCAACTCTGCTTAATTATGACAAATTTACTCTTAGACAGGATCTATTCCTTCTCTGAATAAGAGCATTAACTTGAATCAATATCCTGGAATATTAAAACAAGAATTAAGAACACATAATTAAGAGCAAGTCAAATATTTATCATACAATTCAAATAATAACAACAAGATCCATCTTAGGTTTCATTCCCCTTAGGTATTTAGGGGGTTTATCTCATAATTATAGAAGAAAACATCTCATAAGAATAATGAATACAAAACATAAAGAAAACCCAAAACCCCTGAGTGGAAATTGAAGGGAGATCTTAAGTCTTAATGATGAATCCAGCTTCTAAAATGGACCAATCGGCTTCCCTTGAGTAATTCCTTGCCTCCTACTCTACGTCCCCTTCCTAATTGCCTCATTAGGTGTTTAAATAGGCTTTAGAATGCCTAAGAGCCCTTAAAATTGGCCTTTTTTGAATAGGGTTATACTTGGGCTCGGCAGGGACACGCCCGTGTGACACGCCCCTGTGCGATTATTCCAGCCCGTGGTCAAGGCTGTTTAATAGGCACGGGCGTGTAGTCTGCCCATGTAAGTCGTGCTTCGATCCTACCAAAGGGACACGGCTGTGGGACACGCCTGTGTGAGGAAGCCCAGGCCTTGTTAATTTCCCATGTGGGTCCATTTTCTCTGTTTTCGGCTTGTTTCTCGCTCTTTTTACTGTCCTATGCTCACCTAAGTATAAAACATGAAATTAAAGAATTAGGAGTGTCAAATTCACAAAATATAAGGAGAAACCATCCATAAATGTGCTAAGCATGAGATAAAAACATGTATAAATTACAGTTTATCATTAAGCTTGGTAAGATATTCATTGAAATTTAAGGCATCGACAATCACTTATCCTCTTTTACCTTGTGAGCACTTAGCATTCTGTTGAATATTCATGTTGGGGATCCTAGTTTATCATTATCATATTTTTTCTTGTTGTTTTCAAGTTATTGCTTTGACAACTACTCTCACAATTTATCTCATTTCCATCCATTTATTGTATTGACATTGAAAAACAAAAGACAACCATCCTCGTGGCATCTATATCCAACAGACTCATATTTGTCTACTGTACTTGCATCGACAGTGTACACTTGCACATTATTGCTACAACATTAAATAACCGATCAAGTTTTGGCTCCGTTGCCGTGGATGGCTATAACATCCCTAACCTGTATCAATTGTCGGACTAGGGTTAAGAGGCATTATCGGACATATCAAAACATTTCACATACATTCTACAATGATTATAGTATCATAGTCACACATCATTACAGAGTCCTTTATATAGGTCAATGAGACCTTATACATGCATTAGAAAAGGGTCGGGACTAAACCAGGCACATACAAAATTTTCAAAACTTAAACATATTTCAAAGTTGTAAAGGTCACATGCCCATGTGAGCAGGCCGTGTGCCTCACACGGCATTAGACACGCCTGTGTGTCTAGGACGTGGCAAACGGGGCATACATATTGACTTGTCCACATAGCCACAAGACACGCCCGTGTGCCAGACCGTGTGAAAATTAAAGAGGTTACTAACATGGGTTACACGGCCAACCACACGCCCATGTGCTAGCCCGTATGCCACACATGACCGATAGACACGCCAGTGTGTCTAGGCCATGTCAAAACTGTAGGGTATACTGACTTTAAATCCTAGGGTACCGCAAGGGACACACGGCCATGTAACATAACTGTGTGTCGCAGTCAGCTGAGACACACACTCGTGTCTCTGCCCGTGTGGACAAAAGTAGTCTACTTGCAAAGCCAATTTGCTACCCATTTTGGGCCATCCCTACAAGCATCAAAACCAAAAAAATTTATACCAAATTTTCAACCAATTCACAACCAAAACATACACCATTCATGACATATCATTATCAACAAATTTCATACTTGTAATACATACCAAATCATGCCAAATCCTAAGCCAAAAATCATACCAAATATATGATTCATAATCTCAATCTACTTCACTCATTCTCATGTCAAAATATTACCAATTCCAAAATATGCACATACCACAGCTTACCAAAATTGACCATTTCATTTGGTCATTTAAGAGTGCATCAAAACATACCATTTTTGAACACAAAACATATACTAAAATTTATTCATAATCTCATCCATACCCAAGCCATATCACATGGCTAGACATACACATTACAAAACATATTCAAATACTTCTAGCTTATACATGCCATACTTCAATATTCACATTTTCAAAAGGTACCAAAATAGAGTTTGATATTGTGGTGATGATCCTCGACGGTCCCCGAGCTTCCTGTAGCTTCGATATCTATAAATTAATTGAAAACACATAAAAAGTAAGCTTTCAAAAGCTTAGTAAGCCATATATAAATATATTTAACACATAACATCAATCTAGATCAATTCATTCATATAACTCAAGACAAAATACATTCACATAGCCATATGTCTCTTATCATTCATATGATCATGATTCACATATATATATCATATCTCATTCTTATAGCAACTCATACTTATATCATATGTTCACAAAAGTACATGTACTTACCTTTCATTTTCAAACATGGTATACAATTCAAACGTACCTGAATCGAATACACATTCACATATTCATCCATTTTCTTGGAATGGCTGTTGAACCGCTCGAAATCAGTAAGGATACTCAGATAGCTCAGAAACCTCATACAATGCCAACGTCCTAAACGTGGTCTTACATGTAATCAAATATCGATGCCACTGTCCCAGACAAGGTCTTACATGAAATCAAATACGATGCTGATGTCCCAACATGGTCTTACACGTAAATCATAAGTCAATGCCAATGTCCCAGACGTGGTCTTACATGAAATCACATATCAGATCTTATGTCATGACATATGTACCCTAACTATTCCTATGGTTTGTACGCGGCTTTCCAGATGTCAAAACACTGTTGATGCTTTCACAATTCCACATATTCATCTTCCAAAGTCATTCATTACCTTTCAATAGCATATAATCATAACTAAATGGATTCAAACACATTTGTTTGTATATTGACTTATCTCGTACGGAATCAAATGAACGGAATCGACTATTCGACAACTTTCGACTTTGCTCGATCTAATTTCGTTTTCTTTGGTTCTTGATCTAATAAATTCAAATTTGACTTATCCAATCTGACATTCATTCAAATCAATACGTAAACACACATTTAGGGCATTTTACAAATTAGCCCTCACATTTTCACATTTTAACACTTTAGTTCTTAATTCAAAAAATCACAAAATACACAAAATTTCTTTTTTCACATACTTGGCTGAATATTCATAGTGTTCATATAAGCCCACATATTTCATTTATTTCAAATTTTAGCCCCCCAATTTCTCATTTTCAAAATTTAGCCCAAATTACTCAAATTCATCAAAAATTCAAAGACAAAACATGTTAACCTAACATCAAGCTTCCATATACAATCATCAAACTTCATAAAAATCATAGTTTCATTAATGGTATATCTTAAAATAATAATCAAATTCAGAAATTGAGGCATGGGCTTAGTAAAACACAAAGCAACGATCACAAAAACGTAGAAATTATTAAAAACGGATAAAAACTATACCTTAATTACCAATATCAATAGCCGAACCCTAGCTTAAGTTTTCTTTCTTTTATTCTTTTTGATTTTTGGCAATATGAACACTAATGGCTTAGTTTCCATGCTTTTGTTTTACTTTAATTAATAATTATTAACTAAATACCAATTTTACCCTTAATGAAAACATTATCAAACATTAACATTAGGCCATTTATGTCCATTAACATTTTCAATGGGTTAATAATAACATAAGAACCTTTTCTTTAGAAACCCATGGCAAGTAGACACTTTTACAATATGGAAAGCCACTTTTACATATTACGCAATTAGGTCCTTTTATTGAATTAAGCACACAAACAATCAAATTTTCATATGGAATTTTCACACATACTAATTCACATATAATAAGCACGAAAAATAATATTAAAATATTTTTTTGATTCAGATCTGTGGTCCCGAAACCACTATTCCAACTAGGGTCTAAATCGGGCTGTTACAACTCTCCCCCTTAGGGATTTTCGTCGCCGAAAATCTTATCATTGATCAAATTCAGATATTGCTGTCTCATAGCATCTTCGGGGCTCCCACGTAGCCTCTTCAACACTGTGTCGATGCCATATCAATTTAACTAACAGAATTTTCCTATTTTGCAATTCTTTAACCTCCCGTGCTAAGATACGGTTCAGTTTTTCTTCATATGTCATATCAAACTGAATTTCTATCTCAAACGAAGAAATCACATGCGAGGGATCAGTTTTGTATCTTCAAATCATTGATACGTGAAACAAATTACGAATCTTTTCTAACTCAGGTGGCAACAACAATCTATATGCAACCGGCCCGATATGTTCGATAATCTCATACGACCCGATGAACCTCGGACTCAATTTGCTTTTTCTGCCAAATCAGATACTTTCTTCCACGAAGACACTTTCAAAAATACTTTATCATTGATCTCGAATTCAATGTCTTTTCTTTTCAAATCTACGTACAATTTCTATCAATCGGACGCCACTTTCAAGCTTTCACGAATCACTTTTACCTTCGGTTCTGTTTCTTTTATCAAATTGACCCCATGAATCTTATTATCACTGAGTTCAGTCCAATACAAAGGTTTACTGCATTTATGACCATATTAGGCTTTGTACAGTGCCATTTTAATGCTCGATTGAAAACTATTATTATAAGCAAATTCAATCAATGGAAAATATTGTTCCCATGTACCTTCAAACTCAAGAATGCAACATCTCAACATATCCTCAAGAATTTGAATAATTCGTTTGGATTGGCCATCCATCTGCGGGTGAAAAGTAGTACTGAAGTGCAATTTCGTACCTAAAGCCTCTTGTAATTTCTTCCAAAACTTTAAAGTAAATCTCGGATCTATTTGACACAATAGACAATGGCACCCCGTGCAATTTCACAATATTGGATATATATAACTCAGCTAACTTATCAAGCGAGTAATCGGATTGTACTGGAATCAAATGAGCAGATTTCATCAATCTGTTAACGACAACCCAAATCGCATCTTTCTTTCTCAAAGATAAATGCAAACTCGAAACAAAATCTATCGTCACTCTATCCCACTTCCATTCGGGAATCATAATCGATTGTAACAAACCAGATGGCACTTGATGTTCAGCTTTAACTTGCTAAAAAATCAAACATTTCGAAACAAAATCAGAGATATCTCTTTTCATTCTAGGCCACCAGTAATGCTGTTTCAAATCATTATACATTTTTGTACTACTTGGATGTAAAGATAACCGACTACAATGTGCTTCATTCAAAATCATCTAAATTAACTCTAAATTTCTCGAAACACAAATTCAGCCTTTGAATCTCAAACAATCACTAGTATCAATTTTAAATTCTGAATCAGAATTCATTTCACACTGGGCTCGTTTCGCTATTATCTCATTATCAACTTTCTAAGTATCAATAATCTATTGTAAAAACAACAGTCTCACTTTTAATTCGGCTAAAACTGAACCATCATCAGACAGAACCAAATGAGTATTCATCGCACACAATGCAAATAACAATTTTTGACTAAAAGCATCAGCAACAACATTGGCCTTTCCCGGATGATAGTCAATAATAAGCTCTTAGTCTTTCAGTAACTCTAACCATCTTCTCTGTCATAGATTCAAATCTTTCTGAGTCATCATATATTTAAAGCTTTTATTATCAGAATATACTTGACATTTCTCACCAAACAGATAATGTCGCCAGATTATCAAAGTGAATACAATAACTGCTAATTCAAGATCGTGTGTCGAATAGTTCTTTTCATGCTGCTTTAACTGTCTTGAAGCATAGGCTATGACTTTTCCTTCCTGCATCAGAATGCATCCCAGACCGTTCAATGAAGCATCACTGTAGATCACAAATTCTTTACCCAATTCTGGTTGTACTAACACCGGAGCTTTAGTCAATAGGGCTTTCAACTGATCAAAGCTTTTCTGACATTTATCAGACCATTCAAATTCACATCTCTCTAAATTAGTTTCTTCAACGGAGTTGCAATCATAGAAAAAGCCTTTTACGGATCTTTGGTAATAACCAACAAGTCCCAAAAAACTGCTGTAATAGTCCAGTTTAGACCCTAGTCAGAATAGTGGTTTCAGGACAACATATCTGAGTCAGAAAAATAGTTAAATATTATTTTTCGTGCTTATGATGTGTGAATTAGTATGTGTGAAAGTTTCGTATGAAAATTTAATTGTTTGTGTGCTTAATTTAATAAAAGGACCTAATTGCGTAAAATGTAAAAGTTGCTTGCTATATGTTAAAAGTGTCATTTTGATTTGGCTTATAAATTGTGAGGTCCTTATGTGGTTATTTGACCATTAGATGTTTGAATAGACATTAATAACCATCCATTAGGTGATTTTATAATGGTTATTAAAAGGGTAAAATAGTAAATAATTTACTAAATGAATTAAAATAAAACAAAAGCATGACAATATGGCCATTTTGTGTTCATAATCAACCAAAAATCATAGTAAAATAAAAGAAAAAGAGAGTTAGGGTTTTGGCACACACAAGGCTTAATTCAAGGTTTTTTTATTTATTTTCAATAATTTATATGTTTTTGTGATCATTGCTTTGTGTTTTACTAGGCCCATGCCTCAATTTTTCATTTTTATGATGAACTTGAAATGTTCCATGGATAAATTCATGAGTTTTATGTTGTTATATGATGAAATATGAAAGTTTGATATTGGGTTTATATGTGTTGTCTTTGGATTTTTGATGATTTTGAGTAAAATGGGCTAAATTGTGAAATCTATAAATTGAGGGACTAAAATGTGAAATAAATGAAATGTGTGGACTTGTATGAGAGCTATGAAAATTCAGCTAAGCTTGTGTACAAGCAAACTTTTTGTATTTTGTGATTTTGTGAATTAGGGACTAAAGTGTCGAAATGTGAAAATGTGAGGGGTAGTTTACAATATGCCTTAATTGTGTGTATATGGATTGGTTGAATGATTTATGAATAAAAAGGTTAATTTTCCATATATATAGCTCACGAAAAGAGGAATTTAGATTTAGACCGAGGGAAGTCGAAAGTTATTGAGTAAACAATCCGAGTCGACAACTCCAAGTACAAGGTAAGTTCGTACGTAAAACATGATGTTATAAGTATGTTTTGATGCTTTGCTTATTCATATAATGTATATACATTTAGTTTGGATGAATAAGATGGTAAATCAATGGTATTTGGCACTAAGTGTGTGATTTAAACCAGCTTCAGCTATATGAGGCACTAAGTGTATGATACTGAGATAGCTTCGGTTAATTGAGAAAGCACTAAGTGTGCGGAATTATTATAGCTTCGGTTAATCTTTAAAGCACTATGTGTGCAGATGTTTAAAGCATTGGTAATATTCAAAAAGTCTTAAAAAATCTAAACAAGAGGTAAGTTTACTACCTATGTGGTAGATGGTATTATCCATATAAAGTTTATTGAATTGGTGTAAATATATGGATGATGTTGGCATGAAATTGATAGATTAGTAGAGAATTTATAAGTAGTTATG
This sequence comes from Gossypium hirsutum, assembly GCF_007990345.1. Classification (NCBI taxonomy): domain Eukaryota; kingdom Viridiplantae; phylum Streptophyta; class Magnoliopsida; order Malvales; family Malvaceae; genus Gossypium; species Gossypium hirsutum. Next base: position 68,967,891 of record NC_053431.1, read on the forward strand.
TGTTGTTGTTTCATATTTTATATATTGTTGTTCATTTTGGTACGAACTTACTAAGCTTTTGAAAGCTTACTTTGTGTGTGTGTTTGCATTGTTTTAGATATCGAAGCTACTATGAGTTCAGGGATCGTCAAGGATCATCACCACACTATCGAACCTCATTTTGGTACTTTGAAAATGTATATATTAAAGTATGGCATGTATAGGCTAGAAGTGTTTAGTTTTTGTTTTGTGATTGTATATATTTAGCCATGTGATATGGATTAGTATGGATGTGATTATGATATGGTTTTGGTATATGAATTATGAGGCAATATGATATATTTAGTGTGTTTGTGTATGAATATAAGAAATGGTAAGAAATGTAAGCTTTTGGCATGTGTTAGCTATGGTAATTGATAAGGTTTGGTCATGAAGTTGAAACTTATGTTTGGTATGATTTTATTTTAGATTTGTTACGATTTGGTTGATGTATTGAGATGGAAATTTGGTTGGCAATGATATGTCATGAATGGCTTATGTTTTGCTTGTGAGTTGGTCATAAATTGTTGTGCAAATATGCTTGGTTTGGTGCTTGTAGGTCTGACCCAATTGGGATGGCAAGCTGGCTATTCAAATGGCCTATTTTTGTCCACACAGGCGGGGACACAGGCGTGTGTCTCAGCCGTGTGTGACACACGGCTTTGTTGCACGGTTGTGTGTCCCTTGGGGTACCCTACAATTGTAAGTCAGGCTCGAGCACGGCCAAGGCATACGGGCGTGTCTTGTGTTCGTGTGAGCAAGTCAGTATGTATGCCCTATTTTGTCATGGCCTAAACACACGGGCGTGTCTAATGTCGTGTAAGGCACACAGACTGTTCACACGGGCGTGTGACCAGCACTGGTTTGAAAAATGTTTAAATTTTGGAGAAATTTTGTATGTGTTCAGTTTAGTCCTGACCCCTTTTTAATACAATTTTAAGGTCTCGATGGCCTATATAAGGGACTCTATACTGATGATTGATCTGTAATGCTTCGATGCTTATTTAATGAATGTTAATGTTTCAATTTTGTCTGCTAATGCCTTCAACCCTAGTTCGGCAACGGGTACGGGTTAGGGGTGTTACATTTTATTACTATCAGAGCTATGGTTTAGTCGATTCTAGGTTGCCATAGTGTATGTGAGTCTAGCTATACATGTCATATTTTTGAACTGCGATAGTGTGATGAATCCTGACATTGAAATGTGCTTTTATATAGCAAATGGATCCCAAAAGAGTCGTAGCGAACGATGTTGAAAGCAATGTGCCTACTCTTGTGCAAGGGACGATGCCATCTAATTCTTAACCGGCTACGAGCAGTCGTGATGGTGAGGCTAGAACAGCCTTCTATCAGATGATGAATGATTGGTTCACCCAATATATTAAAACCAATTCGGCTGTACAACAACCTCCACCCTTGGTTAATTATTCTCAAACTATTGTTATGCCACCAGTGAATCCGGTTCAGTTAAGTAGACCACTATTCGATAAGATTAGAAAATATAGGACTGAAGAGTTTTGAGCTATAACAAGCAATGATGCTCAAAAAGCCGAGTTTTGGCTAGAGAACACAATAAAAGTGTTTGACGAATTATCATTAAATCCTGAAGAATACATAAAATATGTTGTTTTCCTTCTGCGAGATACGGTGTACCATTGGTTGAAGACTTTGACATCTATGGTTCCGAGTGAACGGGTTACTTGGGATTTCTTTCAAGCTGCATTCCGGAAGAAATATATCAGTCAGAGATTCATTGATCAGAAACGTAAAGGGTTTCATGAATTTAAAAAAAGACATATGTCTATCACAGAATACGAACGGGAATTCCTAAGATTAAGTTAGTATGCTCTTGAATCTGTATCTACGGAAGCAATAATGTGCAAAAGATTCGTGGATGGCTTAAACAAAGATATTCGTCTGTTAGTCAGAATTCTGGAAATCAAAGAATTTGTTATGTTGGTTGAACGAGCATGTAAAGATGAAGATCTTGGGAAAGAGAAAAGAAAAGCTGATTTTGAAGCTAAAGAGGTACGAAAAAAATCATCGAGCAAGTCATTTCAGTCTACAACAAAGAAATTCAGAGATGATAGTAGCCGTCCGAAGGCTACTGTGGAACATTCGAATAGAGATCGTGCTAGATCGCAATCGAGCTTTAAAGCTCCAGCTACGTATGTTGCCAGTGTTGGTAATGCAAAGAAAGAAAAACCTGAATGTGATCAATGTGGAAGCCGACATTTTGGAGAGTGCTGGGGAAGGAGTAATAATTGAGGTTGTTATAGTTGTGGTTCATGAAATCATTTTATAAAAATTGCCCAGATTTAGCTGAAAAAGATAATGTTTAGAATCCGAGGCCGAGTGGCAACACTTCTCGTGGTAGATCTCCTAGAAATACAGGAAATATAAGTGGCAGTCAGAGAGGGACAAAAGATACAGTTGTTAGATCAGAGGCTCATGCACCTGCTAGAGCCTATGCTATCTGAGCTCGTGAGGAAGCTTCGTCCCCAGATGTGATTACGGGTACATTTACTCTTTATGATACTTCTGTGATTGCTTTGATAGATCTTGGATCAACATATTCGTATATATGCATGAACTTAGTGAATAGTAAGACTTTGCCTGTAGAGTCTACTGAATTTGTAATTAGAGTTTCGAACCCCCTAGGCAGATGTGTTTCGGTTGATAAAGTCTACAAGAATTGTTTGTTAATGTTTCGAGGCACTTGTTTTCCGGCTAATCTAATGATTTACCTTCTGATAAATTTGATATAATTTTGGGTATGGATTAGTTAACTTTGCATAATGCTGTTGGGAATTCCAAATGAAAAACTATTGATTTAAAATTCAGGAATGATGAAATAGTTAGAATTGAATCTAGTGATTTGAATCGATTGCATGCTGTAATATCTTCGATGAAAGCTTTGAGTATGGTGAGAAAGGGTTATGAAGCTTATTTTGCATATGTGATTGATTCGAGAATGTCAAAAAAAAAGTTGAATCTGTGCCTGTTGTCTGCGAGTTCCCTAATGTGTTTCCTGAAGAACTTCTAGAATTGCCACTGGTACTAATCTGATTTCGATAGCTCCGTATAGAATGGCTCTGACCGAACTAAAAGAATTAAAATCTCAGTTGCAAGAATTGACCGATAGAGGATTTTCTAGATCGAGTTTCTCACCTTGGGGTGCTCTGGCTCTATTTGTGAAAAAGAAAGATGGTACGATGAGAATGTGTATAGATTATCGTCAGTTGAATAAAGTGACTATCAAGAATAGGTATCCTCTGCCCCGAATTGATGATTTGTTTGATCAGTTGAAAGGAGCTACTGTGTTTTTGAAAATAGATTTGAGATAAGGCTATTATCAGTTGCGAGTAAAAGACTCAGATGTTTAAAAAACTGCTTTCAAAACGAGGTATGACCATTATGAATTCTTAGTTATGCCTTTTGGATTAACTAATGCACCTGCTATCTTTATGGATTTGATGAATAGAATTTTCAGACCGTATGTAGATCAATTTGTTGTAGTATTCATTGATGACATATTGATTTTTCACGTGATGAATTTGAACATACCGAGCATCAAAGATTAGTGCTACAGATTCTACGAGATAAACGGTTATATGTGAAGTTTAGTAAATGTGAATTTTGGTTGCGAGAAGTTGGTTTTTTGGGTCATATTGTATCAGCATCTAGTATTTGAGTTGATCCAAGCAAGATTTCGGCTATTCTGGATTGGAAACCTCTGAGGAATGTCTCTGAATTTTGTAGTTTTTTGGGACTCACCGGTTATTATAAAAGGTTCATAAAATACTTTTCTATGATTGTGACTCCGTTGAGAAAGCTGCTTCAAAAAGCTACTAAATTTGAGTGGTCTGAAAAGTGTCAGAACAGCTTCGATCAGTTGAAAACTTTGTTGACTGAAGCTCTGGTATTGATACAACCCAAATCGGGTAAAGAATTTGTGATATATAGTGATTCTTTGTTGATCGGTCTGGGATGTGTTTTAACGCAAGAAGGCAAAGTTATTGCTTATGCGTCGAGATAGTTAAAGCCACATGAAAAGAACTATCTGGCACACGATCTTGAGTTAGCCGCGATTGTGTTTGCTCTAAAGATTTGGCGTCACTACTTGTTCGGTGAGAAATGTCATGTATATTCTGATCATAAGAGTTTGAAATATCTGACGACTCAGAAAGATCTGAATATGCGACAAGGAATATGTTAGAACTGCTAAAAGACTACGAACTTGTGATTGATTATCATCCGGGAAAAGCAAATGTTGTTGCTGATGCCTTGAGTCAAAAGTCATTGTTTGCTTTACGTACGATGAATGCTCATTTGGTTCCGTTCGATGATGGTTCAGTTTTAGCTGAATTGAAAGCAAGACCTTTGTTCTTATAGCAGATTATTGAAGCTCAGAAGATTGGTAATGAGATTTTAGCTAAAAGAGCTCAGTGTGATTTAGAGTCTGATTCAGAATTTAGAGTTGATAAAGATGATTGTCTAAGATTCCGAGATTGAATTTGTGTTTCGACAAATTCAGAGTTAATTCAGATGATTTTGAGTGAAGCTCACGATAGTCGGTTATCTGTGCATCCGGGTAGTACAAAAATGTATAATGATCTGAAACAGTATTATTGGTGGTTCAGAATGAAAAGAGATATTTCTGACTTTGCTTCAAAATGTTTAATTTGTCAGCAAGTTAAAGCTGAACATCTGGTGTCATCTGGTTTGTTACAACTGATCATGCTTCCGAAGTGGAAATGGGATCGCGTAACAATGGATTTTGTTTTGAGTTTACCCTTGTCTCCGAGAAAGAAGGATGCTATCTAGGTTGTAGTTGATCGATTGATGAAATCAGCCCATTTTATTCTGGTAGGATCTGATTACTCACTAGATAAGTTGGCTGAGTTATACATTTCCAATATTGTGAGATTGCACGGTGTGCCATTATCTATTGTATCAGACAGAGACCTGAGATTCACATCACGATTCTAGAAGAAGTTGCAAGACGCTCTTGGTACTAAATTGCATTTCAGTACTACTTTTCACCCGCAAACGGATGGTCAATCCGAGCAGATTATCTAGATACTCGAGGATATGTTGAGATGTTGTATTCTTGAGTTTGAATGTACATGGGAACAATATTTTCCTTTGATTGAATTCGCTTATAATAATAGTTTTCAGTCGAGTATTAAAATTGCACCGTACGAAGCTTTATATGGTCGCAAATGTCGTACACCTTTGTATTGGATGGAGCTTAGCGAAAATAAGATTCATGGGATTGATTTCATAAAAGAAACTGAACAAAAAGTGAAAGTGATCCGAGATAGACTGAAAACAACTTCTAATCATCAGAAATCATATGCAGATTTGAAAAGAAAAGACATTGAATTTAAGATCAGCGACAAAGTGTTTTTAAAGGTGTCTCTGTGGAAGAAAGTGCTTCGGTTCAGTAGAAAAGGAAAATTTAGTTTGAGGTTCATTGGACCGTATGAGATTACTGAGAGTATTGGATCGGTAGCATATAAATTGTAGTTACCACCAGAGTTAGAAAAGATTCATGATGTGTTTCATGCATCGATGCTTCAACGATACAGATCTGATCCGTCACATGTGATTTCCCCGTCTAAGATCGATATTCAGTCTGATATGACTTACGAAGAAAATTCGATCCGTATCTTAGCTCGTGAGGTTAAAGAACTGTGAAATAAGAAAATTCTGTTAGTCAAAGTGATGTGGCATAGACATGGTATTGAAGAGGCAACGTGGGAGCCTAAAGATACTATGAGACGATAATATTCGAATCTGTTTAAGGGTAAGATTTTTGGGGACGAAAATACCTAAGAGGGGAGAATTGTAATAGTCCTATTTAGACCCTAGTCGGAATAGTGGTTTTGGGACCACATATTGGAGTCAGAAAAATAGTTAAATATTATTTTCCGTGCTTATGATGTGTGACTTAGTATGTGTGAAAGTTTCGTATGAAAATTTAATCATTTGTGTGCTTAGTTTGATAAAAGGATTTAATCACGTAAAATGTAAAAGTTGCTTACTATATGTTAAAAGTGTCTGTTTGATTTGGCTTATTAATTGTGAGGTCCTTATGTGGTTATTTGACCATTAGAAGTTTGAATAGACATTAACAACCATCCATTAGGTGATTTTATAATGGTTATTAAAAGGGTATATTAGTAAATGGCTTATTAAATGAATTAAAATAAAAACAAAGGCATGAAAATATGGTCATTTTGTGTTCATAATCAATCGAAAATCATAGTAAAAGAAAAGAAAAAGAGAGTTAGGGTTTCGACACACACAAGGCTTAATTCAAGGTTCGTCTTTTATTTGTTTTCAATAATTTCTACGTTTTTGTGATTGTTACTTTGTGTTTTACTAAGCCCATGCCTCAATTTCTGATTTTGATGATGAATTTGAAATGTGCCATGGATAAATTCATGAGTTTTCTGTTGTTATATGATGAAATATGAAAGTTTGATGTTGGGTTTATATGTGTTGTCTTTGGATTTTTGATGATTTTGAGTAAAATGGGCTAAATTGTGAAATCTGTAAATTGAGGGACTAAAATGTGAAATAAGTGAAATGTGTGTACTTGTATGAGAGCTATGAAAATTCAGCTAAGCTTGTGTACAATCGAACTTTGTGTATTTTATGATTTTGTGAAGTAGGGACTAAAGTGTCGAAATTTGAAAATGTGAGGGCTAGTTTGCAATATGCCTTAATTGTGTGTATATGGATTGGTTTGAATGATTTAGTGAATAAAAGGGTTAATTTTGAATACATATAGATCAAGAAAAGTGGAATTCAGATTTAGACCGAGGAAAGTCGAAGGTTATTTAGTAAACAATCCGAGTCGACAACTCCGAGTACGAGGTCAGTTCGTACGTAAAACATGATGTTATAAGTTTGTTTTGATGCTTTGTTTCTAAATAGATTGTATATACATTTAGTTTGGATGAAGACGATGATAAATCAATGCTATTTGGCACTAAGTGTGGGATTTAAACTAGCTTAGGCTATATGAGGCACTAAGTGTGCGATACCGAGATAGCTTCGGTTAATTGAGAAAGCACTAAGTGTGCGAAATTATTATAGCTTCGGCTAATCTTTAAAGCACTAAGTGTGCAGATGTTTAAAGCATTGGTAATCTTCGAAAAGTCTTAAAATATTCGAACAAGAGTTGAGAATGAAAATGAATGAATACGGGAACGTTCAGGTAAGTTTAATACCTATGTTGTAGATGGTATTATGCATATAAAGTTCATTGAAATGGTGTAAATATATGGATGCTGTTGGCATGAAATTGATAGATGAGTAGAGAACTTATAAGTACTTATGTGTTGTTGTTTCATATTTTATATACTATTGTTGATTTTGGTACGAACTTACTAAGCTTTTGAAAGCTTACTTTGTGTGTGTGTTTGCATTGTTTTATAGATATCAAAGCTACTATGAGTTCAGGGATCGTCAAGGATCATCACCACACTATTGAACCTCATTTTGGTACTTTGGAAATGTATATATTAAAGTATAGCATGTATAGGCTAGAAGTGTTTAGATTATGTTTTGTTATTGTATATATTTAGCCATGTGATATGGCTTGGTATGGATGTGATTATGATATGGTTTTGGTATATGAATTATTAGGCAATATGATATATTTAGTGTGTTTGTGTATGAATATAAGAAATGGTAAGATATGTAAGCTTTTGGCATGTGTTAGCTATGGTAATTGATTAGGTTTGGTCATGAAGTTGAAACTTATATTTGGTATGATTTTATTTTAGATTTGTTACGATTTGGTTGATGTATTGAGATGGAAATTTGGTTGGCAATGATATGTCATTTATGGCTTATGTTTTGGTTGTGATTTGGTCATAAATTGTTGTGCAAATATGCTTGGTTTGGTGCTTGTAGGTCTTACCCAATTGGGGTGGAAAGTTGGCTATTCAAATGGCCTATTTTTGTCCATACGGGCAGGGACACGAGCGTGTGTCTCAGCCGTGTGTGACACACGGCTTTGTTGCACGGTCGTGTGTCCCCTGGGGTACCCTACAATTGTAATCCAAGCTTGAACATGGCCAAGGCACACGGGTGTGTGGCTAGCCGTGTGGCCTAAGTCAGAGTCGACCACGGCCAAAGCACATGGGTGTGTCTTGTGGCCTGTGAGCAAGTCAGTATGTATGCCCTATTTTATCACGGCCTAGACACATGAGCGTGTCTAATGTCGTGTAAGGCACACGGCCTATTCACTGGGGGCATGTGACCAGTAGTTTTTTGAAAAATGTTTCAATTTTAGAGAAATTTTGTATGTGTTCGGTTTAGTCCCGACCCCTTTCTAATACATGTTTAAGGTCTCAATGACCTATATAAGGGACTCTATATTGATGATTGATCTTTAATGCTTCGATGCTTATTTAATGAATGTTAATGTTCTGATTTTGTCCGGTAATGCCTTTAACCCTAGTTCAGCAACGGATACGAGTTAGGGGTGTTACAACTGTGGACTTCATAAACATTTCTCATAGGCTTCCAATCCAGAATAGTTGAAATCTTGTTCAAATCAACTCAGATACCTAATGTTGACACGATATGTCCCAGAAATCCAACTTCACATAACTAGAACTCCCATTTGCTAAACTTCGCATACAACTGTTTATCTCGCAAAGTCTGTAGCACTACTCTCAGATGTTTGGCATACTCATTTTCATCACACGAATAAATCAAAATGTCATCAATGAATACGACACCAAATCGATCTAAAAATTCTATTCATCAAATCCATAAAAATAGCAGGTGCATTCGTTAATCCGAAAGGCATAACTAAAAGCTCATAGTGGTTGTACCTCGTTCGGGAAGCAATTTTTGAAATATCTGAATCTTTTACTCTCAACTGACAATAGTTCGATCTCAAATCTATCTTTGAAAACACAGTAACTTCGTTCAACTGCTCAAAAAAATCATTAATTCGAGGTAGAGGATATTTATTCTTGATAGTCACTTTGTTCAACTGATTATAATCAATGCACATTCTCATCGTGCCATCTTTCTTTTTCACAAACAGAACAAGAGTACCCCAAGGTGAGAAACTTAGTCTTGTGAATCCTCT